>NC_136501.1:29478107-29753107 GCF_053919585.1 Euprymna scolopes
AATTTAAGTGTTATTGTTTATAAATATTAGTAAGACTTCAATATGTGATCTGTACATTGATTTCTCAGAGACGATGGATTATTGGAAGATGTGGCCATCTGAAGATTGTTCTAATTTATATTATATAATAAGTTCCTATCTACAAGTGTAGTTTCACCAATCAGTTTAAACGATTGGTATTTATAAATCCATTTTAATAATCGTATGTTTATACATTATTGACGAGGGTTTCATCATCACCAGCACAAAAGAATAGAGACACATCCATCTTCGATTTATCCAGTTACTGAGACTCTTTAGTGGAAACTTCCAAAACTGCGTTCAAAAACATCAGAAAAAGAATAAAAGAATCGAACATTATCCAATGTATTATATATGCACAATAATAAAAACAAATACTTTACTGTTTAATTTAGCAACAATGTATTCTTTAATCTAAATATTTCATAGGGGACATATATATAACAATGATGAGGGGAGGGGAACATAACTTGGAAGGGATTATGCAAAGTTCATATTAAGATGATTAACACATTACCTTCAATTGTTATATGACGACACGAAAACAACAGTTACAAAAATCGATGATGATTTTATTTCACTTGACCGGTAGAATGATGATGACGTCAGGATTTCACATCGGTTCTACATAGTTAAATTTCTCCCCTTTCGCCTCTGAGGGGACCCTTCTCTGACCATGTCAGCTCTTTTCGACCGACTCTGCTGACTGATCGAACCGTACTGCTCTACTGCTCGATTCTCTTACTCTGCTAATCCTAGCTCCTATTATTGAGAATGCCCTTTTTGCTATGAAATCATGTGTGTGGTTCCAAAACATGACCAACTCACGTGGCTCAGCACACGTTCTCCAAACACACTTTCGACAACAAAGTATTCCAAACTAACCTTTTTTTAATTCAGTTTTCAGAACATACCGAACAAGTAAATTCTTTTTTACAATAACAATTTTCAAAACAATAGCTACATTCTAACATTCCAATTTCTGAATCTATTCTTAACCTTGCTCACAAGGTTCAAGTGTCGGCTTATCCTTATGTTATTTACCACTTATGTAATGTTCTTCTTATTTAAAGGAAAATCAGACAGCATTTTCTTGTAACATAAATGCATTCTGTAATCTTTAATATCTAGTATGGAAGGTAATTGAAATTTCACCGAATCTCTTTGTTCACATTTAAGGAGGCTATGCGAGAATAATTACACACCAAATGTATCATATTTTTATGAAATTCTAATCGTATGCCATGGAAGTAGTTTTGAATTTATATGTGCCCTTAAAACCTTAAGGAGGTATGAGGCTGAATCTCATTTAAAACTTCAAACATATCTCTTCTTTAAGTAAATTTATCTCATATGTAAATGTTTTCAAATGAAGACGCTGTAATTTTTACCAAGTGTCTATGTTACTCTGTATGTGCTGAATATCTACAGTGCATATGTAACTCTATATCTGCCGAATATCTATAGCCAAAGGAGGGGGCAGAGACGGTCTTTAGATTGTGAATGTCCCGAGTATAAGGGATCAGAAATGGGAATAGTTTAATATCAGCGTTGTTGTTTTCCAATGGTCAAACATCCACAACAAAGGTTCTGTACATACTCCTCGCCAAACTTTCACAAGAAACAGCCGTCTAGCAGAAATCACATTTAATAGTTTCCCCCACTCTTTATCTGTGCCTAAACCTAAACCTAGATTTCATGAGCAAAGCTTCTTTCTTAGAACTGCACGCCTATGAAATTGTCTCCGTTTACCTGCTATCCAGCTGACTACAGTATGGTTGTCTTCAAGTCTAACGTAAACAAGTTTTTGCTGACCCGTTCCATATGAGTTAGTAAATTTACCGAATTCCGCTTACAAACCTAATATTAATGTATATATATATATGTATATATATATATATATATATATATATAATTTAACTTTTTTACCATTTCATGTTTACATCTGAATAGTACATACCCGGTTTAATAGCAAGTACATACATAGATTCGTAAATATATCCCCTACTTTATCCTTCAGATATTAAATTAATTTACATGTCCAGTGCTTAGGACTACAGAGACCGCATTAATTAGCAATTCATACTATTATTTATACATGAAAACGTTTTCTTTAGTGTCTGAAAATGTTTTTTGTTTACATTTTTAATTTTTTGGTGTTTTAAACTCCAAAATCGGCCCTGTCGGTGGGGCATAGAATACGCCGACAGCCCCCTACCCTGCAGAGGGTAAAAGTCCCTAAACGGGGGTCCTGGATATAACCTTAAACTATATCCAGTGGTGAGGCCCCAGCTTGTGGTCTTTGGGGAGAGTGGAGCCACCCTTTAATTACCATTGCTCGCAGGTCCACTCTGACCCGGAGTGGTAGTACCTGTTAGGGTCCCAACTATGGGTTGAATAGAAACCGACGTGAAAACAACAAATATACTCTATTAAAAAAAAAGTCTTCCAAATCTTTGGATTCGGCATTAAATAATACGAAAAGGGTTGATATGCCGTAAAACAAAACTAACCAACCAACCAACTCCAAAATCCGGTGACCTGTTAGGCAGATGTTTGAATGTTAGCAAGGAGAAAGACGTGAAAAATTGGCAAACATATAAGGAATTTAGAGGTTACTGTGGAATAGGGAGGAAACTAATATGCAACTTAATTGAGGGGGAATGGAAAAGTAAAGTATTTAAAAGAAACACGACGAGTGATAGTTATAATGTTTAAGAAGACTTCCGGTGTTTCTCTTTTGCATTTTTTTTTTTTTTGGATTTGGTAAAACGTGTTTGGATTAAGGGTTTACAAAAAATATAAAAGAGAACACAAATATGTTTGAGGGAGTAATGCCAAAGTTAAGTTTAATTAATACTCTGGGAGGGAAGATCATATCTAGCAGTGAGTAAAGGGTAAACAAGGTAAGAGGGGGCAAGGAGAATATAAGACTAGCAAAAATGTACTAAAAATCTACAATATCAAATTAAAGAAATAGAAGGGTGCCTCATTTTCTATTCATCTCTCTCCTTCTCTCTCCCCCCTTTGTATATATAAGTACATATATTAGTACATATATATCAATATATATATATATATATATATATATATATATATATATATATATATATATATATATATATACGTACACACAGAGACATATATATACACACACACACGCACACACAGACATATATATATATATATATGCACTGATAATTCCCTAAAAGATGAAACACTATTGCTTGTAGGTGTTAAAATAAATATAATAATAATTATGTCAGCCCTTTAAGAACTCAGGTATTATTATTGTGCAGTCTTTGTTGAAATAAGGCAGTAACTTACACTTATATGTGAATAGCATGATGTTATAATCATAAAATCACTCTAATTGTCTACAACAGTTACACTTTATGTAAATGTGAATTCCAACATTATTTCTAGCGGTTAATATAAGTCGTTGGTTTGCACCTTGCTAAAGGAGTCAGGGGTGGCTTCTAATCCGTGTTCGGATCTCCAGACCTGCTATAACCTTACTTTTTGCACTCATGATTCTTGAAGATATGTAAAACTAGTGCATATAAGTATTTAAATATTAATAATAATACTAATTTTAATAGAGTTCAAAATAGATTTCGTAGCCTCGTAGATGATGTCTTTTATCTTCCTTGCAACTTCTTTCTCACAGAATAGATATTTCGAGTTTAGCTCTGCTTTACCGTTATTTTCATGGCAAGTGCTCGGATGAGTTCCAATCTATGGCCCCCCCTCGCCAAACTTTCACAAGAAACACCCGTCTAGCAGAAATTACTATCAATAATTTCCCCCACTCTTTACCTGTACCTAAACCTAAGCATAGATTCCATGAGCAAAGCTTCTTTATTAGAACTGCACGCCTATGAAATTGTCTTCCGTTTTCCTGCTTTCCAGCTGATTACAATATGGTCGTCTTCGAGTCTAACGTAAACAAGTTTTTGATGAGCCGTTCCATATAAGTTAACAAATTTACCGACTTTGCATTACTACCGATTACTATATTGTACAATTTCTACTGTAAACTCTTTAACCCTTATCCTCGAGTGGCCCGTCCTTGATAAGTGGTGACGTCTATGTAAAAACAAATGATAAAATTAATAATAATATATGTATCAGGTTTTATTATATTACTAGCAGTTCTGCCAGGCTTTGCTGGTGTCCAATGTACTGTTCATTTTGACTCATGTCAAGGAAACCTACATATTACATTTACAGTGTTAAGACCCAACGTTGGCAAAGGAGTTTAGAAGAGTCTGCATAGGTCAAATCTTGGCAACCAAACTTTTGCCCCAAAAAAGATAAAAAAAAAGCTTGCTGCATGTCTGAGTATCCTTTATGAAAAATGTAAATTTTTTACACCACAAAATTTGCAGAATAGTTTGCTAAAGCCTACAAAAGTCAAATTATTGGAACTTTTACCTCTTGGCAGCCAAATTTTAGGCTAAAAAATTATTTACCATTTCTCTGAAGCAATATATATATATATATATATATATATATATATATATAAATATATATATATATATTGCTTCAGAGAAATGGTAAATAATTTTTTAGCCTAAAATTATTATTATTATTATTATTATTATTATTATTATTATTTTTATTATTTATGTATCAACTACATAACCCAAACCAGAAAAAATATATATATATATATGTGTGTATGTGTGTGTGTGTGTGTGTGCGTGTGGGTGTGTGTGTGTATAAGTGTATAATCTATCAATGATTACGTATACATTGAATTTTACTCACTTTATCGATTTCTAAATCTGTACAATTCGGGTTAAAAGCTAGAATCTATCAAATATGAAATACGATTAATTTATGCACACCTTTGATCCGGAATTAATAAAAACTATAGATAAAATTGAAAATATATTAGAAAGTAAATTTTATTTATATATATATATATATATATATATATATATGAATTTTTTTTCATATATATACATATATATATATTGTTTGTTACGTGTGTGTTTATTCATGTACATATATATAGAGAGAGAGAAAGAGAGAGAGAGAGGCGCGAAGGAGAGAGATATGGAGAGGAAAGACTAAAATGAAAGGGGCTTATGTGTAGCTATAGTTTTTCGTTGCCATGCCAATAGACAGACAATTAAAATAAAGTCCAAAGCCTTCTCCGCTAAAACTATTTATGGATAGCAATTATATTTTGCATTTCATTATACGTGAATTTCTATTTTATTCTTTACATCCTTACACTTTAATATCATTTTAAATTTCTTTGTCTTAAGGACTCAACATCCGTTTATAAGTACACTCTTCAGGTGCAGTACTGATACACACACTAATATAAAAATATAATAAGTTGTTTCTTGATAACCACACGCTACATTACATATCACAAACACTATTTTGATTTAGATCATTTCCAAGTATTTTTTTTTCTGGTTTGGGTTATGTAGTTGATACATAAATAAAAATAATAATAATAATAATAATAATAATAATAATAATAATAATAATAATAATAATAATAATAATAATGAACAGCTACACAAGACAACGCTATCAGAAAAACCTAGGTAAAATTAAAGATCTACAAGACACCAGAAAACTGTAAATACAGACTCTGTGAACAAAGAGACGAAACGATGAACCACATACTTAGAGAATGTAGAAAACTAGCTTGAATAAATACTAGCATAAGAACGATTAATAGGGGACAGTGGCACACTGGGAATTATGCAAACAACTACATCTTGAAAACACTGAAAAATCGCAGAAGCAGAAACTGGCAGCAGGGTTCAAAACGAAAAAAAAACAGACAACTCTATCCCAGCAAGAATACCGCATGTCACAATAGTTAGCCAGAAGGAAAAGTCATGCTAGATTGTAGATTTTGCCGTCCCAACAGGCCAGAATGAGTATCAAGAAGACAGTGCAGCGGAGCAAATTCACAAAACTGGCCAGTGAGTTCAAAGGGACATGGAAGATGAATAAAGTTAAGATAACACCAATTATAGTAGAAGCACGAGGAACAATACTAAAAAACTTTAAAAAATAGAATTGGCGAGATTGGAATTAGAGAGATGGCTGAGAAAATAAAAAAAGAAAACAATAATGGAAAGGGTTGAAATATTAAGGAAAACTATTGAGGACGAGGATAAAATATATATGGCCCGCGGGCTCTAGTCAGGCAATGAGAAACTATGAAAGAGACAAACCACAAAGAATCACCACTTGAAAACTGGAGGGTTACATAATTGTAAGTTAACTCCCTGTCATATTTCTTTTATATCATCACCATAATCTGGTGCCACACCAAATAAAACGGACGGGCGAAGAGTAAGGAAAACCAAGGAGAGGAAGCACTAACCAGAGCTCCGTTGGATGAGTACAAGAACTGACTTTGATCTTGAGGAGGCCTATGTCCACCTATATCCCAGTGAAGACCAATGGTGACTAACAATGAGAAACTAATGGCATCAACGCTCTGATCCCCAACTGGCATCAATTGGGATGGATGGCTCTCGTCTGGGGGAGTCCCCGTGTTTGACCTTTACTTCTGATCTAAAATGGAACACGTACATCAAGTCTGTTGCCAAGGTCGCTGGAAAGATGGTGGGATCCTTCTACCGCTCCAGAAGATATCTCACTACTGATGCAATTCTCTATCTATATAAAAGCCAGGTACTCCAAGGATAGAATACTGCTGCCATATCTGGGCAGGAGCTGCTAAAAACAGCCTATCATGCCTTGACAGAGTACAAAATAGACTTCGTGGTTTAGTGGGGGATGCCCTTTTCTCTAACCTGCAACCTCTCTCCCACAGAAGAGACGTTCCGAGCCGGTCTTTGTTTTATCGTTATTTCCATGGCAGATGCTCGTCTGAACTCCAATCTCAGGTCCCCCCTCGCCAATCTTTCACGAAAAACACCCGTCTAGCTGAATCCACTGTGGAAAATTTCCCCCACTCTTTATCTGTGCCTGAATCAAAACGTGGATTCCATGAACAAAGCTGCACGCCTGTGGAACTCTGTTCCGTCTGCCTGCTTCCCACCTGACTAAAACTTGGATGTGTTCAAGTCCAACGTTAACAAATTCCTAATGAACCGCCCCCTTAAGTAAACAGTTCATCAAATCTCCACACTAACGTAATGTACTTGCAATAACGTTCCTGTAGTACTGGGTGGCTTCCGGGCCTTGATAAGTGGTGACCTCCGTGTAAAAAAAAAAAAACATTGTTGCGATAACACAAATTAATTTGCAATGGTTGTCAAATGAGGTGGATTTTACTGGGAATAAGGGGAGACTTTTTGTCAGTTAAACTCCGGTGAACATCACTGGCAGTTTTCAAAAAAGATTCTTTGATGATGGCCTGTGTGGACGTTCCTAGTGAATAATAATAATAATAATAATAATAATAATAATAATAATAATAATAATAATAATAATAATAATAAGACGACTATAAATACTTGGGAATTCCGGAAGCGGACACCATCAGAGCAACAGAAATGTAATTGGAAAGGAATACCTCAGGAGAACGAGAAAACTCCTGGAAACGAAATTATATTGCAGAAACCTAATAAACGCTATAAATACATGGGCAGTATAACTAGTAAGATACTCTGAACCGTTTATAGGGTGGACAAAAGAAGAAGTGAGACAACTCGATCTGAATACCAGGAAACTCATTACTATGCATAATGCACTACACTCAAAGGACGATATTGACAGGCTCTACGTGAAAAGGAAAGACGGCGGGAGAGGACTGATCTGTATGGAAGACTGTGTGAAGGACACGAAAAAAAGAACTAGAAAAATACATAATGCAAAACACTGAAAAGATAATTATGGCAGCAAGAGACACAGAAAACACAACAAAGCAAAAAAACAGAGAGACAAACGACAAAACAAGAAAAGAGAAATGGGAAGAGAAACAACTCCACAGAAGATTCATAAGAATGACAAAGGATGAGAATAACGAAAACACCTGGATATGGATGCGAAAAGGACATATAAACCGAGAAACTGAATCTCTAATAACTGCAGCACAAGATAACTCGATAAGAACCAATCATATCAAAGGAAGAATCGATAAAGCACAAGGAAATAGCAAATACAGACTATCTGGACAATGAGTGAAACGATAAAGCATATAGTAAGTGAATGCAGCAAACTGGTTCAAAAAGAATACAAAAACAGGCATGACCAAGTGGCGAGGGTGGTGTAAGCATAAACCCGCAACAGCACTTCAAAACGAGAACCACAAAATCCTATGGGACATGGACATACAGACGGGCAAACCCATCCAAGCAAGAATACCAGATGTCGTAATAATTAACAAGAAGAAAAATACTGTCAAATCGTAGACTTGCTGTTCCAGCTGACCACACGGTGAGTATGAAAGAAAAGGAGAAGCGAAACAAATGCACTGAGCTAGCCAGAGAGTATAAAGAGAGTGGCATGATGATGAAACTCAAAATAGTACTGATAATAGTAGTTCCTGTATCAGATATATAAGTTTTATTCCAATGTTTTTTTCTTAAATACTTTTCATTATTATTTTATACGGTTTACAAATTTATTGCTAAGTGCTCGCTTTTATTAAAGTGACCGCTCGGTACAAACGACATAGATATTTAACGGACGTATCTAATGAAAAAAAGAGAATAAGATGACAACTATTTTAGAGTAAGATCTTCTATTTTCGCGTGCCATGCTCATAATCTGATCCGAAAAACAATGTTATAGACTAATTATATATTTGTCAGTCTTTAGACTGCGATTAACGTTTTTGGTTTTTCTTTATACTCAACAAATACGCTTTCACTTTTATCTTTTCTTATTCGACAAGCGTGGATATATTACTAATAGCCATAGAGTGATAAAAAATCTGATGCTTAAGACGTTCTCCATATAGTGTTCCTAGATACTACGGGCATAAAATATCGATGAACAACCTAACTAACGAAAAAGATACTTCCTTATCTATACACTATTGGAAGCTAATTAGAGAAGACAAAACGCCTAGAATACATTGGAAAATAATAAAAAAGTCTAAAGCATGTTACTCTTTGCAGTCACCTTGTTTCTTATGCCTGCATGAGAAAATGGAGATTACTAATTTTATAGACCGTGACAAACTTTTAAATATAAAACAAGAATCGGCCATCTCCTGCAAGCAGTTTCAGATACATACGCTTAAAAAATTATAAAACACCTAAGTTTGTAAATAATATTTTTATAGTTTTTTTTCCAGTTTCCCCCGCCCCTTTTATCCTTTTCCCATAATTAATTTTATTCTATACTGAAACTATTCAAAACGTTAATTATTTTAAACATTTGTATTTTAACATCAACTAATCATACCCTATACCTAATAAGTTAAATTTTTAAATAAAGATATTTTTTATTTGTATTTTATTTATATATACACAGGGTAGAATTAGCTGCAAAGTTCTTGACAAAGAGTTTTGCTTTGTCTGATGCTGACGAGATTACATAAGTCCATTGATAATAGTTGGGATGGAGCACACGCTTCTGTTCAGGATTCTGTTTGCTATTTGCAAAAACTGGTGGGAACCAAGCCGCTGCTCAGCTACTTTGGTCTTAACAGATTGAGCATACAACTCTCTTGCATTCTTTATTACTTTCTTACAATGGTTGCTGGCAGTCCTGAAAGCGGCTTTAGTTTTCATACATCTATTACGTTGGAAACAGTGGAAAAAGTGATTTCTGTGCGCAATTGCAGCAGCACATTCTGGAGAGAACCATGGCTGGCTGTTTGGTTTTTGCTGAAACTTTTTCGAGGGTATGAAACGGTCAATACCTACAATTAACCATTCCGTCAGGTCTAATACTATAGAGGACACATCCTTTTTAAACATGGAATGCAGAGGTAGATCAGATATAAATGTACGGAAGCTATCCTAGTCAGCCTTAGTGTATCGATATACTGTACGATGGAGAAGTACGTCTAGGGACTTATTACATTTCATTTTTATCTTAATTGATACAACAGAGTGGTCGGAAGATCCAAGAGGCGACAGAACAGAAACTGAACATAGTTCAGGGCAAGTTGTGAGAAAAAGGTCTAGTAGGCTCGCATACTGGCCGTCATTGTCGGGCACACGGGTGGGTTCCTGAACAATCTGAGTGAGGTCATAGGCAATGGAGAAATCATGACAGAACCTCCCCTCATCACCGGTCTTGTTTGAGCGGGTCAACCATTCGACGTTGTGAACATTGAAGTCACCACATACGTGAATGTTAGCTGAAGGATAAGCAGATAGGACTTGGTCAATTTTCTCAGATATGCTTTGAAAGATAGTAACTCCGCTGTTATGGGAGCGATAGAGAGTAAATATAAATGCCGTAGTGTGAGCTAAAGCAATCCGGAAGCACATATAGGGTAAGTTAGGATCTTCCCTGGAGATGTCCCTACCACGTGGAAAGTTATCCCTAATATAGGCACATATTCCATGCCCATGGCGACCTTGGGGGTCAGCTTTAGAAGTTAAGTTAGAGTATCCTTTAATTGCGAAGTCTTCTAGGGAAATAGCCTGTCCAATGCCAGTTTCACTTAAAAATAAAAGGTCTTGTTTAGTCTCCCGTAATTGGGTTTCAACCTCTGGAAGGTTAGAACGTAGACCCCTGATGTTGGAAAAGGAGACATGGTAGTAGGGGTCTACGTTGGAAGTTGGAGAACCGGGTTTAATCGTGTATTTTTTCTTGAAACTTGTCATGAGGAATTTTTGGAATTTGTGGACTAGGTCGTCAGATTTACTTAGAGCAGGACAGAGAGGGGAAACTAAGAGAGAAAAAGAAACGAAGGATTTTTTTAATTTTTTTTAATTTGTAGCTAATGATAAGGTAAAGCCGTAACAATTACCCACCAGTATGGCATCGAGAGGTCCCACCAGAAGCTACTGCATGGTCAAGAATCCATTCACCAAATGGCAATACAGCAGCCCCAGTACTTTGCACCTGCTGATAGGACAGCCTCCTTAGTGGTTAATCCAAAGATCGGGTCCCTTACTATCAGGCGGATAACTTTAGCCCAGACAAAACGTTTACCTCTAGCACCCTTACTAGTGACATGGCTACAAGGATAGACATAGAAACAGAAAATTTCTGCCATCTCTGCCAACTGTTCGCGCAAAATACTGCCAACCTAGAAAGCAGCTTTTTCTTCTCCCTTTGTCAGAAAAATCACTCATTAAACAATGAGGACTGAGGGACAAATAAGAAGAAGCGAGAGAAACAGGAGCTGCCGATAACGCATCCACAATGCGTTTTCTACTCTCCATTAAAAAAAAACAAAAAACTATTAAGTATTCTACATAATAAAAGTCCAACGGACGTGTTTAAGGGAAATTATGGTGATAGATTCCCCTCTCACGAACTAAGAATGAGTACAAATTCGTAATCTATTTTTGCAATCAACTTGGTAGATAAATAAACATTTATAAACAAGAAAAAAAGCTAGCATTTAATAAAACAGAAATACATAAATTAAATACTGAAATAAAATGGAGTTATTAATATTTTAATCTAAAAATAAAAAGTATGATTAAAATTGAAATCACTTATCTCATCAAAAACACGTCCGTCTCCAAAATGTAAACTGAAATGAGGAATTTAAGTTAACAGCGTTCAAAAGATTTTTTTTAAATTAACCGTTACTAGAAAAGCGTGATTTTATGCTGAACTTTAGCTAGTCACGTTTTAAGAAACTTACGATATAAAAGAAAAGTGGATGGGGGGGATTCTTCCGAAAGTTACATAAATTAAATACTGAAATAAAATGGAGTTATTAATATTTGGATCTAAAAATAAAAAGTATGATTAAAATTGAAATCACTTATCTCAACAAAAACACGTCCGTCTCCAAAATGTAAACTTAAATGAGGAATTTAAGTTAACAGCATTCAAAAACATTTTTTTTAAATTAACCGTTAAAAGAAAAGCGTGATTTTATTCTGAACTTTAGCAAGTCACGTTTTAAGAAACTTACGATATAAAAGAAAAGCGGATGTGGGTGGAGGGGGGGGTCTTCCGAAAGTTACATGAATTAAATACTGAAATAAAACAAAGAATGAAAAAGCGATTAAAATTGCGTTTTATTCAATTTACGGGGGGAAAATGTGGGTACACGTTAAAATAAAACAGCGTTATGGTCGAATACTCTAGGGATTAATCACGTTCAAACCAAGGAGGCATCCCCTTTGCCTGCAAAGGTAATGTTTTCTAAGTCGAACGTGAATAGTCTCCAAGATCTTAAGGTGATATAGTGAATGACCACGATTAAGAATAGAAAGAGAATTTAAGTAAATGATCAGTAATTGAGGACCCGTATGTGTTAGTTGCCCGGTAGCTTCTATTCCTAATTTTACTGGGTACATGTTGCTGGATTCTTCCATCTAATCTTAATGTCGTTCGACCCAAGTAGTTTGCACCACAACCACATTCAAAATTTTAAATAACGTTACTATTATGGTGGGGGGACGTCTTTTCAAGAAGATGGTAAAAAAGTTCTCGTAGAGAACACAGAACACGCACATTCGCAGCAAAATAACATGCGTGAACTGCTGAACTTATTTGTTTGGCAAATTTCTCACGCATGTTATTTTGCTGCGAATGTGTGTGTTCTGTTCTCTACGATAACTTTTTTTACCATCTTCTTGAAAAGACGTTCCAGACCCCCCCCCATAATAGTAACGTTATTTAAAATTTTGAATGGGGTGTCGGCGCAAACTACTTGGGTCGAACGACATTAATATTAGATGGAAGAATCCAGCAACATGTACCCAGTAATCTGATAATCAAACCCGTCTCAAATTTACCGTTTGCATGGTATGACATCCTGGGCCCCGGGGACTTTTTGAAGAAATGTTAGTTTCAATAAAGTGGGGGATCATTTTTCTATGATTATTTAACCTAACATGAGCACCCACACGTTGACCCCCTCCACCAAAACATTTTGTTTATATTGGGGCGGGGGATGTCGGCAGCGGCCCGGGGGATGTTTGGGCGTTATTGTAATTGTACTATCTAGAAATATTTCCTGTGAAGGTGTGTTTTGCAATGAGCAAAAATAAAAAACAAGGTCAGACGTTTAAAACCATTGGCGTAGACCTGACATCAGATTGCTTCAGCCATGGTATGTTCTACGTCTCCATCAGATGGACAGGAAGTTCAGAAAAACTCTACATTCTGGCTCCAAATCAAAAAAGCAGAAATGTAGTTTACCACGAGGCTCTTCAATGAACAGTTCTACAAAAAGATATGATGAAAAACTGATCTGATATGATTGTGGTATGTTTTCAGTATTCAATGTGTTTGATAAGATTGAAGCATCGAGTTGAAATTTACTTCCTTCTTACAATAACCACTTACTGGAAATGTGCCCACAAATCGCGTACCTAAATGTGCAGAAAAGTCCCGTGCGATGCGCGGGTATCTTTGTTAGTATATAATAATCTACAAAGTTCGGGACAATTGTCTTCTTTCGATGCGATTCTTATGGATGTTTTTTTTTTTTTGTTTTACGTTGTATACACTTACTTTGCCTATTTAAAAGCTGAACGCATTATATATTAATAACGAGTAATTTACATAGAGGTGTTGAACAAAATTCATTATTTTTTTTTTTTTTTGTGGCAAAATGTATGCTTATATCGCCCCAAATTTATGAGTTTTTAATAAAAGACAATTTATCCGTCCCGATCTTACCTCACATCAACTGATAAACACATTCTGTGAAATTATACGTCTAGCCACACTTAGATAGACGTTAAGAAAAATGCATTTTGTTACACAACTCTCTGTTAAACATTAACCTCTGCTATCAAAAAGGTCAATTGTACGCCTAAATATAATAGTTGCCTTACATAATGAATACCAGGTTAGATCCGAAGGTAAAGCAACGAAAAGAAATGAAATTCCTACGAAGGCGTATGTTATACTGTTTAAATGAGCGAGATTTTGTGCTTGAAAATGTATTATTCTAAATAATCACCAACATTTATAATGTACTTTTGTCAGCGATGGGCCGGTAATACGTGTTTGGAGTGCGCTTTATCACTCAAGTTGCTATGGCCACACTTATTCGACGAAGCCATCTCTTGACTGTGGTGAGATCGACTGCATCCGCTTCGTAAACGTTAAAAAGGCGCCGACGAATATTGCTATGTTGATTTTTTTTTGTGCATATGAGAAATCCAATGACACATATCTGATTACTGCGCCCGTCCATGATAGGGGATATATATTAGTGTCCCACACCGTTAATATCTGCAACAGAGAAATTAGAACATTCAGGTCATGAATGCATAAGTTTTGTTATCATTACAATGCATTTTGCAATCCCCGTTTGATCTATTCGGGTGAAATAAAATATATGAGACATTACTGTTGCAACGCCCCTCGAATATGGCTTCTAAATTTAATTTTGAAGTTTGCAGGGAGTAAAACGTTCGGTAAAATTGTGCAGAAATCGTGCATATTTTTGCATACATGTAGTTTCTTATTCATTGTTTAAGAAACGTATGCCTGTTTAAAATTGTTATATAAATGTTACTTTCTACTGAACAAATACAGACTGACTCTAAAGTAACCTCCTATTAAAAAATAAATATAATATGTTTTCTAAGTATAATTGCTCCAATTTCCAATTTAATGGTAAATGCGCTGACGAACTGCAAGCACTTGTGCCCCACAACGTAAATACTCTCGACAAACCCAAAAAGCAGCTAAATCTCACCCCTACACAGTGGCGATCCCTAGATGTAGAAGAACTTTCTAATCGAGTGGTTTCTTCCTCAGAACTGCTAGACTTTTGAATTCCATTCCGGCTCCCTGCTTCCCCAACTGTACTGACATGCAGAAGTTCAAGTGTAACGTGATCGACATCTTACTGCCCATCTCCCTACATAGTACCCCAGTAGCTTATGTTCCTGATAGTTGCCCCTACACCAAAATGGCAATGTGCCTTGTTTTGGGGTTAAAATGTAATAAAAAAATTAATGATTCTGAAAAAAAAGTATATACGTGGACTTGTATCTAAAATTCAATATGAGCACGATCATTCGCCACCAGCTTTTTTAGGGTTGACCATAGACCGTATAACATGATTTCACAAAAAAAAACTCTTTCGCGATTGAACTATTATCTTCACGTGTTCTCACTTCAATATTAAAAACCAAATTAATATAACAGATCTGAATCGAAAACAAGGATAAGTTTACTTACCACATATTAAGTAACATACGCACAAGAATTGAGAAACATATTACAGCATTTGAATAAATAATAGTTATTTTAGAATAGGGGGTTACTTCCTGATCACCCTGCATATGGCATAATCAAGTTGATACACCAGTTCTTGCCAGATCAAAGAAGTTAAGCAATGTTGAGCTTGGCTTGTACCAGATGGGTGACGATTTGGGAAATCTAGGCGCTGTATGTGCTTTCCGCTTATCTTGATCTTTTGTATCATATCCTGGATGAATTTTTTAGGGGTAATATATCCTTATGCATTATGAATAATACATGATATTGCATAATCTTTCTCAAAACTTTGGCCATTTTAGTGTTTTTTTATTTTGTTTTTTTGTAAAATCTGTTTTTTCTTGCTTGCCTTAGAAAAGGCTGTTTTCTCTATTCACAAAAATTACGAAGGTTTAGGCGTGATCGATTCGCTGGTACAAGTTCTATTTTTAAAGGCTTGAACGTTAATTTAAAATGAATTAAATTTGAAATTTCTTTTCACTGTTTAATGACTTTATTCGTTTTCACTCGGCAAATCAAATTCGTGACAAGGTTATATGAATCAGAAAATGTAATCAATGCAATGCAATTAAGGCGGTGAAAAGTTTACCGAGCTTTATTTAATTTATTTCCGATGTGCCATCTAATCAATTTATTTGCATAGTATTCAATCATCGGCTGTCATTCGATCTTTATATTGATTACACCTAGACCACGTCTATTGTACATTTTATATGACAGTATTTGCGAGACTAGATCGATATTTAATGGATTACTTATAAATGTGTCTGTTCATAAGAATACCATCTTGCACGAAAATCAAGACATTGGAGATATGCTGTAATTACATTTATTTTAATAAAATCTAAACATGAACTCAATGAAGTATATGTTATAAGTCTAAACATTGTATAAGCTATTTTAACACAATATTAACAAATTATATTAATTTTTAAGAATTATGTTGATGAAGTTTTGGAATATACGGTTGATAATGTGTATTATTATATTATTCGAACTACTTTTCTCATCTTGGTTGTTATTCACATAACATTTTAGATGATCTAACATAGGATCCTCTTTGAGTACATCTGATCGAACTCGGGAATATTTCTCTCAAGATTGGTAAATTACACGTCATTCTTATTTAATCCACGAGAATAGCATACTATTGCTCCTTCAGCAATTATTGCATAGAAGTCTTTACTTCGTAATTTTACGTATTGCTCGCATCAGTTTTTAAACGAGTGTCATTTACAACTGAACATCACCTAGTACTTTATCCGTTACGCCACAAATATCTCCAGGCTGAATTTAGGAAGCATTAAATATATTCTTGCATTTAGTTATACATTATTCTTACTTAGCACTATATAACATTATTATTAGTATCTATTATCTATCTATCTAACTTTTTTCTTTTAAAAATGGCCTTATCAAATATTTATAGTGGATGGTTTTCCATATTGCCTTAATAATATGTCTCCCGGTATGTTATTATTGCCCAGTATATGCACCGTTTCATTGAATCTTTTTGCACTTTAATATTCTTCTGTGCTTATCATTTTTACTTCCTTTCATATATATAATATCTTTTGTAAATAGCACGTAAGATAAAAACAGTCTGAATGATATAAACACTACGAATAATTCTGAATTGTTTCACAACTGAGTCCAATGCTAATTGTAGTTTAATCCATGATTCGATTAAACATAGGAGCACTAGTTAATAAAGATCCACTATATACATTGCTTCCCTACAAAATACTTTATATTATATCAAATGTGGGGTAAATTATATCATGGAGATACACTTTAAAAATACTATACTGAATTAAGGATTACATCGCAATTTAATTTTCTTGAGAGCTATAAACTGATCTATTTTTATAATTAAAATAATTACGACTATAGTAAAACTCTATTTTAACTGAACGGCTGATTTCTAAATCTATTTTATCGTTTATTAGTAATTGTAATATTGTACTTGAAATTAAGATTTTTAAATGAAGAACATTTTTCTCCGGTAAATATACTCAGTGAACTTCGTGTAAGAGAGATACAAAAAATTCACTTAAATAGACACTTGTAATATTTAAAAAAAAACGATATATTCGTTGGGATTTATGAGATAGCAGGTGAATGTCTAGAATCCGGTAGGATAGCCCATCACCAGCTAGAGCAAAATGAAAATTGCAAAAAAGAATTACGTCACATGCTCTATGTTGAACATGACTTTTTATTCCTGATTTTATTAATTGCAGTGGACATTTATCAGTTGCTGTAATAGTAAGCATATTTTCTATAATCCTTTCAACAGATATTAAAAAAAAGACTGATAAATACTACAATGAGCTAATTCGGTTAATGAAAACATTTACTCGTGAGGGAGAAATTACACACTTTGGAAGCTACGTTAAAAACTAACACTTTCTCTCCTATTATAAAAACTTCACTTTTGTAGGTGACTGAGCCTTCATTTGCAGAGTTCTCACAAAAGTAATTTATATGTCTGGCAGCGTTATTAGATATGTTTTGTATAGAAATTCATCCGATATGTAGCGAAAATTGAAAAAAATCCGATTTTTAAAATGGTCTTTTTTCTCTCTTAAATGCAAAAAAAAATATTTACAGGAGAATATTTTACGCTACAATAGCGAGATAACTGACAATATGTCAGTAAATAATTTTCGAAAATAGTAAAAATCCGATCTTTAAAATGGTTCTTCTCTCTTATAGAAAAAAACGAAAAATTTTACAGAATATTGTACGTTACACCGGCGAAGGAAAAATTTGTTTGTGTGTTAGTACGTGGGAGGAGGTTTTGTCACAAGATATATATATATATATATATATATATATATATATATATATGTATATATATATATATATATGCACGTTTTAACTAAACAATATGGCATCAAATTTTAAAGCTATTGACAGAGAATGGATGATACTCCCAATTTAACATAAATAATAAAAATATGTAAACAGGAGTTTAGCTTTTTTACGGTTCTGTATTTAATTGTGTTTTTGTTCTGATTTTCATATTAACTATTATATACAGATCAATATGCGTGGGTGACAGAGAGAATTCTTTCTTTCATAATTCCGAACCGGCTAAGCCTATGTATTTTGAATTTCACACTAAAGTAATTTATATATCTGGCAGTGTTCTTAGATATTTATTCCAAAAGAATTCATCTAATATTACCGAAAGTCAAAACACATGATCTTCAAAATATTGTTCTTTCTATTATAGATTAAAAACAGAGGAATTTTTCAGTAGAATATTGCACAATATTACAGTGGAAAATTTTCATCAGTCAATGGAAATAATAAAATCTCAGCTAATCATCGGATCTTAAATGAGGTCTTTTTTCTCTCATAGATAGAACAATTATTTTTACAGTGGAACATTTTACGCTACAACGGGCATGACAAACAATGAAATCTTAGCAAATAATTTAAAACAAAAAAGAAAAAAAGCATTATTGACATCGAGCAATGTAGCTTAATGGTAGACCATTCTAATACAGATTAAATAAGTCCTTATTCAAGTCGGGGTGTACCCTGCAATTTTATTTTAGTTTTCTTATAAATGATTTCAATTTACTATGAAAGTAATTGTATCATTTAAAATCACAGTAAATCATTTCTTAGTTTGCATATTAAAAACTAACCATTAATCAGAAGTGACTTTTCCAGGGCATTCTTTGTCAAGCCCAAATATCAGCTGATGTAATCGAACACATGCGGACTATGATGAAATACATTATCATGATTTTTTAATCTTTTTATATTTTTCTTGGGGGGAATTAGTACACGAGTACATGATTCCTCATAATATATAATAAACGATATTGGATTTATTCTATAATAATGCGTATGCAATTTGCATGTATTTAATGATTAATTTATTTTGGCTGTTAACTAGTACATTCACACACACACACACGCACACACACACACATATATATATATACACTATATAAACATATATGTATATATACATATATATGTATACATATGTATAGTTATATATATATATATATGTATATATATGAATATATATGTATATATATTAAAACATAGTCCATTCATAATGTAAAGCATATAAATGCAAACTTCTATTTTAATGTCCCTTCCTTACGGCAAATCAACCTTTTTAGGCGTTATTTAAAATAAACCCAAAATGTTTACTCTCTTGTTTCTAACAGGCTCATTTAAATTGGATTTTACCTCATCTTAATGACTTGTATTGGATGCTATGATATCAGACGGATCATCCGCATACATATTTCGTGAATACTGTTTTCATAAAGAGGCGTTTTTCATCAGGGCTGTATGATATCACTATTATGTCCAAAGGTAGTGAGATTATTTCTCAAAGGAAATCTTGAAAGCCTTCATGAAACTAATAATTCATCGAGATGACATTTAATCACGACCCAAGACAGTAAAGCGGAACGCCAAACACAGACTCCACAGCCTATAAATGAATCGTGAGTTGTCGATGCAAAGACGCCACACATATCAAGCATATAAAAATCTATATATAAAAAAAAAAAACTTTTGTTTCTTTGTCTTGTATATTTTAGATAAGGAATGACGCTTCGAATTTTTGGAGAATCATAGTTCTCTTATGTTGAATGCTATTTTAAAAACGTTTCTTTTGATTAAACTTCCGTGATAAGTACTTGAGAAATTTCATTTCTAAGCTACAGTTTTGGGCCCATACAGCTGAATACTATATATATATATATATATATATATATATATATATATATATATATATATATATATATATATATATATACTCACGTACATTTGAGACTGAATCATGGTTCTCTACTTTGTAATGACTGACGGAGCGAGCGTATCGCACTCGTGTTGCTTAAATAAAATTCCATGCCAATTCTCCAGTTCGACAGGATAAATCTAAAAGAAAGTTGACTTAATTGTTGCGAAAATAAAATATAAGAAAAATACATTATTATAGAGATTCCAAATGATAAAATTAATCAATTGTCATTACAAAAATTCAGAAAAATCATTTGTTTATTCATTTGAGTACATCTTTTGATATACAATTGGTCTACAAATGCACATCTGCATGAGGATTACACTTTTAAAGAGAATTTAAAACAAGATTACAAATATGCCTATTATTTTATCGCTAATCAATACGCCTAATTTATTTAATCAAATGTTCTTGTCCATGAGATACAGTCGTAAAGGTGCTGTAAAAAAAAGATTTTGCGAAGAATAAGATGCTGGTATTGATTTTTCTACGGGTCTTTATTTTAGTAAATATTGTTGCAGATTAGATTTCGCTTGGCATCACCAAACAGGAAGCAAATCTATTTAAATGTCCCGCCCAAAAATGAAAATGGTAATTTATGATTCATGTGTGAGTTCATAATAATATATTTGCTTACATAAATTCAGAGCTACTAGTTATTAATTACAAATACAAGAACTTTTTCACCCAACAAGAGTCATGAAAATAACTCCTTATCTGAGAGTTCATTGTTGAATCTCCTTGGCTTAATTTGACGGGCAGCATCAGTTGGGACAAATATAAATTAGAGTGTTCAGCGATGCATAGCGTATGGTTACCGCATCTGAGCTCGAGCACGTACGTCTCGTCTCTTCATCTTGAACAGGGTTTCAAATTTAATCAGTCCGCCAAAATCTCCTAAGATTAACGGACTTATCGCTGCAATTACTAACTTTTAAAAGCAACTAATTGAACTCCTTCATTGTTGAGATTCCTTGATACAAGGAAGCATTCTAAATAATTTCTTCTCATCAACTGATAGATCTAGAATTTCCTCTCGTATTTCTTTTTTAAAGACTTTACTGACATATGGAGTTAAATGTGAATGGAGGAAGCGATGACAAACTTTACACAATCAAATATAACATGATCCTAAAACGCATAAAAAACAATTTCGTAGAATTAAATTTGAAGGTTCCCGAACATTATTGTTTGTGTTAAATCCACATAGTGATAGTACTGGTACAAGGAGAAAAAGAACTAAACATAACTATGTACATATCAGAACATTTTGAGCAATATATATGCTTAAATTTATGTAAGAAAACGCCCGTCAATTCCAGTCCAGGTGGAGTGCTGTAAAGGTTTATTCGTGAAATTGTATCGGATTAGTGTTTCTCGATTAGCCACTCTGATATCATTTAATAGAGAGAATCCTCCTAGTTCCATATAAAACTTTAAGGCCCAAATCTTTGGGAGTAGTGGCTCTATGTGCCAATTTATATTTTATACATAAATGCACACACCGACAGACCGACGCACACACACATTCACACACACATACACATATATGTATATATATATATACATTCCCCATGCGTATATATAAATAAATGTATATAAATGCACACACTATATACATATGCGCACAATAATACACACACACGCACACACACACACACGCACATATATATATATATATATAAATTAATGAAAAAAAGGGATGTAGTGTTTACCTCATATACGCAATGGTAAACTTAAAACTAATATAAATGTAAATATCAGTGTTTATATATATATATATATATATATATATATATATATATAACTTTAGAAATTGGAACCTTTTAATGCATAACAAAAATTATATTTGTTATTGTTAAATTAGTAACTATTTCTTGTTAAATTTTCGCGTCATTCGCTGCATAAAAATGTGTTAAATAAAGAATATTAACGGGATGTGTCCAACACTTATTTTTCCCCACTATATATATATATATATATATATATATATATATATATATATATATATATATATATATAAAGAGAGAGAGAACACATATATATATATATAACATATATATATTGAGGTCTATTCTCTTATATATATATATATATATATATATATATATATATATATATATATGAACAAATGATTAATAAAACATATAATGATGTAAGTGTATATTTAGGTAATAACAATGTATTCAGAGAAATTTAGACGTGGATTGGCGTCAACTTTATTTTGTAGGTCAGCGATGATTGTTTATATAAATAAAATCAGTGTCACCTTGCAGAAAATTTCATAGGATGGGTTATTACTCTATTGCTCATCTTATCTGTTTCCGCCATTACTTGGATCGATTAATGGTAATTATTTATGAGAGGATGAGTAAAATGACTCCGGAGTAAACATAGTTTACAAAGCGGATATTCATTCTCACCTAAAATCAGTAAATCGATAATGTTACACGTGTTCGTATTATGGTCGGACTTCTTATCTTATCAGATGTAATATCTGCTTATACGCTATCAGACCAGCGGGAAAACTTAACTAATACTACTACGACATAGTTTTGCATAGGCACATCATAATATATTCTAAAATCACTACACTTGCTGTAAAAATTGGAAACGATGTCCGTCATAATATATCGAATTTTCTCATGAGTAACTTTTGAAGTCGGTGTCCTCATCAAAGTCTTCCAAAATGTTATGTCGTGTACGCTTAGTATTTCTACTCAGCAAATCCACGGTTATCCAATATTCTGTATTCTGCTCTCAACAAGTGAATATGCTGTTCACCCTTGTTGTATGAGTTGAAATAAAGTCGCCCTGAGATCGGTCGTTAGATTCTGGAAAATATATAAGACTTATATGATATACTATACATTCAAACTATATCGTCACCGCGATAATTGTGCACGTTCCTATGCCAAAGAGATGTATGTTGACCGCAAAGGTATACGTGCTGCGCACAACAGAAGCATCAATGATGCGCAAAACAAATTGACAATAATTAATTTTATTTAATTATGCCGAAAACTGCTAAAATATAAGTTTCAATTACCTCTTTTTTACACAGAATTAACAAAAATGTCTCTCACCTTTAAGTAAGGTTTATCCAGGTTTAATTTGAATTTTTAGTATATGAGAATATTTTCCATTGTCGACACTTCATCTATTAACCAAATCCACGGTTTTTCTTATCTTGTTCATCCTATGCTCAAATTAGTAGTGTAAACCTAGACTAAAAGCTGATGGATAGCATTAGATGTACAGAAGACCTATATCCTTTTTTTCTCATTTAATTTGTAACATATTGTATCATCACATTATATACTTAATCATAATTAAACTATCTTCTGTTAGTACGAGCATTGATTGCGTTTTTGAACATCAAAGCATCAAAACTCAGTCTTTCAGATGTTTTTTTTTAATTTTGTTTCAATTGTTTGCTGGACTGCTGGACTTGACCTTTACTCTTGATCTAAAATGGAACACATAAATCAAATCTTTTGCAAAGGTTGCTGGAAAAATATTGGGTTCCTTCTATCGATCCAGTAGATATCTCACTGCTGATGCAGTTCTCTATTTATATAAGCACCAGGCACGTCTAAGGATGGAGTATTGTTGCAACATCTGGGCAGGAGCTGCTTGAAAGGACTTATCCTGTATTGATAGAGTTCAAAATAGACTTTGTAGCATAGTAGGGGACGACCGTTCCTCTTTCTTGTAACCTCTTTTTCACAGAAGAGATGCTGCGAGTTTGTCTTTGCTTTATCGTTATTTTCATAGTAGGTGCCTGTCTGAGCTTCAATTTATGGCCCCTCCTTGCTAAACTTTCACGAGAAACAATCGTCTAGCTGAAAATACTATCATAACCTCCCCCACGTTTATCTGTGTTTAAACCTAAACCTAGATTCCACGAACAAAGTTTCTTTCTTAGAAGTGAAGTCTGTGGAACTCTCTTGATAAGCGCCTATGCCTATGTAAAAAAAAGACGAATTATCTAGATACACGAATAAATATCCTCGGTACAAAAATACAATTAGAATAAAAATGATATGAACTACTTATGATGGCCGTCTTGTTTGGCATAATATTATTCGTGTCCGTAAATGGGCCGGCCGACTAAGGTTCTCTTCTCTCTCGGGTCCTTCTAGAAACTTTTTTCAAATGCTCTTTCATACCGCTCGCTAAACATTTAGCACGATGTAGAAAAAAATAAATTAAATTATTGTTTAAAAGAAGTGATGCTCTCCGCTACATATCGTTTTATGAGATAATAAAATAATTAAATTTTCTGATCGCAAAATATAGTAAACACAATAGAAGCCACACATGTGCCTGATCACGACTTAATTAATGAAATTAATCGATGTATACCCTAGAAATAGCCTGTCCTGCTGAATACTGAGAAAGTCTCTAGGAAAGTTGATTTTTGTGAAACGAAGCAGAAAAAAAATTCTTAAATTCAATTTCCATAGTAAAACAAAAACTTATAAAAGAAAGCAAAATATGACGTGTATGTATTCTGAATTCTTTATAAGTTATAAAGAATATACTAAACAACCGTAAATAAATGGAGTTATTGACCGATAACCAAAAGACGCTCAATTAGGCGGGATACTCTACTAGTCCAGACGAAATGTTCTTCTGCAATCTAAGAAAATCTCGAGAAGACTAAATAAATATAAAATATAACATAAAAAAATGTTTACAATGGGAGAAAATACTAGTGTTTTCCACCTTTTTAGAACTTAATATTTGAAACCTTAAGAATAATGTAAGCGAACACTAAGATATTTATGTATCCTATATAGGAAATGCATGTCCTAGAAAGATAACGCTTGCTTTTTATTAACTTAATAAGGTATACAAAATTAAATGAAACGTGGGTCCGGGTGAGGCATCCATTGAGCTTAGTTGTGGTTTGGATCACAGATAATTAGTTTCAATATCAAGTAAAATTATTAAAAAAATTAGTCTGATCTTTAAAGTAGCTCTACTTACCTCTAAGTTTCTCTTTTTAACATCCATTTTGTCTTTCCTGTTATTCTTTCGAAGTCATAGGGTAAATAATGTCGGCATTACTTTGTAATAATGTATGTTGTTTTTTAATATTGCGACATTCAAACTGGCAGTTTACTGTTGGCTATTTTCATTTAGACAGTTTATAAATAGTTATAGCGATGCATTTAGAGCGTATAAAGGAACAGCAGGACTTAAAATACATACATTACAGGAGACTGGGAAAAAAGATAGAAAATTAGAAAGAGATAGTATTTTAGTTACTTAAAATGGTTGCAAATTAGAAGAATTTACATTAATCACCTATATTTAATTATAATTAATCACCTATATTTAATTTTAATTAATCACCTATATTTAATTCCCTAAACTATTCATATATATTATGTTATTAATATATGTTACTAGCTGTACCCTGGCACGCGTAACTGTGGCTCGAGTTAGTGTAATGCTAGAATCCCCATCCCCGCTGTTTTAACACCCAGAAATCTACCCGGCAAATATGTTGTTATATACGAACGTGAGACAGACGTTTCCAACCCCCCAAAAAAGAAGGCCCGAAAGGAAGAAGAATGAAAAAATGGGTTCCTCTAGGGGAACACTTGATAAAAAATGCATTATTAAAAAATGAAATAAACGATAAAAATCGGGAGAAAGGCATCGAACAAAGCGAAATGTAACGGAAATGATGTATTATATGTTTTATTACAAAATAGAGAAAAAATAAAAGAGATTGGAAAGACAGCGAACAAAGTGCAAATAAAGGAAAGAAGAAGGAATTAATCCATGATTTTTTTTTAATGTTAAAAAAGAAAAAAAAACGATGTTAAACTTGCCGAAGGAAGAGAAAAAACGGAAAGAGAGAAGAAATAAACAAAATGTAAAGTTCGTAGAAACGGAAAAAGAGGGAAGTTTATAATACATCAAATAAAAAAATAAATAAAAATGAAAAGTAACTATGGTGAACTTGCCGACAAAAAGAGGAAACACAGAAAGGGAGAATAAATAAATTTGAGAAAGGGAAAGAACGGGAAAACGAAAAACAGTGAGAAGATACATGGAACACTTCCCCTCCAAAAAGCTAAGAAAACGATGTTGTAATTGCCGAAGAATGCGAAATAAAAACGGAATTGAAGTATCATAAGTTTTAATGCACTGCAAGAAAATGTAAAGTTTTTTGGTTTGTGTTTGGTTTTATTTTTAACCAACGTAAAAGTTAGCGTGGTGCGTTTCACCTAAATTGAAGTCCAGTTTTTATGAAAACCTTTACCGTTGTTCGTCCTTATTTGTGTTTTGTGAATGGTCCCGGACAGTTTAAATGAGTCGCGGTGGGAGTATGATTTTTTAGAGAGAGATGACTTTTATACTTCCATTGACCGTAACCGGTTTTCGCAGTGAACTCTCGCCAGATACAATATAGAAAGTTCCGACCTGCGAGTAAGCGTATAGCTAATATGCCTACACACACCTAAGATATTGTGCTGCAGTTTGTGCATGTTACATCTGCATAAAATCTCTAGATTTTTAATGCTATTAAGGTCAAAGTCACACGGGACAAAATGAGTTCATTTTATTTATATAGATACAGAATATTACCCAACAGATAATGACATCATAAATTTCATCTAATTTTCATAATAAAAACTGATATTGAGTATTGAATTAAAATATAAACTGTCACAAAAATATGTAAACATAATTGACCTTTAAATGTAGATAAAAAATTATTTCATAAAAAGCATTAAACTTATGCATGTTGTCTTTTGCGCTGTAGTTAATCAAATTTACAACAATGAACTGCGGTTATAAAGGCATGAGTACATTTCTCAGACACGCTGTGTTTTCATAATTTTACAAATCGATTTATATTTAACTTTTTTTTTGCATTGACAAAGATATATATATATATATATATATATATATATGAATAAAGAGTATTAGAAAGAGACAGAAAGAATAAAAGGGGGAGAAAAAGAGAGATAGTAGCAAGAGGATTGGATCTCTATATAATGATCTCGATATATATAAATATATGTATATATATATATGTATATATTTAAAAAGGCATCACCACATTATAAAGGCCAAGAGACCACTCAAGGATAAGGGTTAAAGAGTGTACAGTAGAAATTGGACACTATAATAATCATTAGTAATGAGAATTTGGTATATTTTATAACTTATATGGAACGGCTCATCAAGAACTTATTTACGTTAGACTTGAAGACAACCATATTGTAGTCAGCCGGAAAGCAGGAAAACGGAAGACAATTCCACAGGCGTGCAGTTCTAAGAAAGAAACTTTGTTCATGGAATCTACGTTTAGGTTTAGGCACAGATAAAGAGTGGGGGGAATTATTGATAGTGTTTACAGCTAGACGAGTGTTTCTTGTGAACGTTTTGCGAGGAAGGACAATAGATTGAAGCTCAGTGGAACACTTTCCATGGAAATAACGATACATCAGAGACAAACTAGCAACATCTCTTCTGTGAGATAGAGGTTTCAAGGAGGAGAAAAGGGCATCTCCTATGAGGCCACGAAGTCTATTTTGAACTCTATCAAGGTAGGCCAAGTCGTTTCTAGCAGCTCCTGCCCATATGTGGCAACAGTATTCCATCCTTGGACGTACCTGGCTCTTATATAGATAGAGAATAGCATCAGCAGTGAGATATTTACCGGATCGATAGAAAGATCCCACCAATTTTCCAGCGGCCTTGGCAACGGATTTGATGTACGTGTTCCATTTAAGATCAGGAGTAATAGTCAAGCCCAGAAGCTTGTCAAAACTTGAGGCCTTCTGAAGACGAGAGCCGTTCATTTCAATTGATGCCAGATGTGGATCAGAATGTTGATGATGTAAAGAGAGAAGCTTGGTTTTAGATGCATTAAAAGTAACCAGCCACTCCTTTCCCCATTGTACTACGTGCTCAAGATAAGAGGAGAGAGAATTGGAGAGGACTTGGTCGTTTACTGTCGTAGATGTGCTACCATAAATGGTAGTGTCGTCAGCATAAATGTCTACAAATGATGTAAGGATGTGATTTGGAAGATCGTTAATGTAGATCAGGAAAAGAGTTGGGCCCAGGATGGACCCCTGAGGGACACCGGCATAAATACTGTGAGCTTCTGATTTTTGCCCCTCAACTACTACTCTTATTAACCTACCAGAAAGAAATGATTTAATAATTGAGAAGACTTTTCCAGCTATACCATAGCTAGCGATCTTATGAAGTAAACCTTTATGCCATACCCTATCAAAGGCTTTAGATATGTCAAGAGCAATTGTCCTAGAAAGATTGCCACCGTCGAGAGATTTGCTAATCCTATGCGATATAAATGTAAGCACATCTGCTGTAGATCTAGCAGAACGGAAACCATATTGAGTGTCACTAAGAAGGTTATTTTTGTTGAGATGGTTGATTACTTCTGTATTTAACACAGATTCTAGCAACTTACTCATGACGCACAGGAGACTTATTGGCCTGTACTGAGAGGGGGATGAGCGATCACCTGAATTCTTAAATACAGGGCATACTGATAACATTTTCCAGCGAGATGGGAAACTATTCTCCCTAAGACAACGTTTAAACAGTTTTGTAAGTATGGGCGCTTGTTCACGTTGGAGTTTTTGAGTACTATAATTGGAATACCGTCAGGGCCAGTTGCTTTACTGGAATCAAGGTGTTTGATTAGCTTTGCAACATCACGTACAGATATACGTATATCACATAGCGTGTTTTCTGATACAGGAGGAAATATTGGGAGTTGGCGGCCTTGGTCGACAAAGGGTAGAATTAGCTGCAAAGTTCTTGACAAAGAGTTTGGCTTTGTCTCATGCTGACGAGATTACCTCAGGTCCATTGATAATAGTTGAGATGGAGCACACGCTTCTGTTCAGGATTCTGTTTGCTATTTGCCAAAACTGGTGGGAACCAAGCCGCTGCTCAGCTACTTTGGACTAAACAGATTGAGCATACAACTCTCTTGCGTTCTTTATTACTTTCTTACAATGGTTGTTGGCAGTCGTGAAACCGGCTTTAGTTTCCATACATCTATTACATTTGAAGCAGTGGAAAAAGTGATTTCTGTGCGCAATTGCAGCAGCACATTCTGGAGAGAACCACGGCTAGCTGTTAGGTTTTTGCTAATACTTTTTAGAGGGTATGAAACGGTCAATACCTACAATTAACAATTCCGTCAGGTCTAATACTATAGAGGACACATCCTTTTTAAACATGGAATGCAGAGGTAGATCAGATATAAATGTACGGAAGCTATCCCAGTCAGCCTTAGTGTATCGATATTCTGTACGATGGAGAGGTACGTCTGGGGACTTATTACATTTCATTTTTATCTTAATTGATACAACAGAGTGGTCGGAAGATCCAAGAGACGACAGAACAGAAACTGAACATAGTTCAGAGCAAGTTGTGAGAAAAAGGTTTAGTAGGCTCGCATACTGGCCGTCATTGTCGGGCACACGGGTGGGTTCCTGAACAATCTGAGTGAGGTCATAGGCAATGGAGAAATCATGACAGAACCTCCCCTCATCATTGGTCTTGTTTTAGTGGGTCAACTATTCGACGTTGTGAACATTGAAGTCCCCACATACGTGAATGTTAGCTGAAGGATAAGCAGATAGGACTTGGTCAATTTTCTCAGATATGCTTTGAAAGATAGTAACTCTGCTGTTGTGGGGGCGATAGAGAGTAAATATAAATGCTGTAGTGTGAGCTAAAGCAACCCGGAAGCACATATAGGGTAAGTTAGGATCTTCCCTGGAGATGTCCCTACGACATGGAAATATATCTTTAATATAAGCACATATTCCATGCCCATGGAGATCTTGGGGTCAGATTTAGAAGTTAAGTTAGAGTATCCTGTAATTGCGAACTCTTCTAGGGAAATAGCCTGTCCAATGCCAGTTTCACTTAAAAATAAAAGGTATTGTTTAGTCTGCTGTAATTGGGTTTCAACCTCTGGAAGGTTAGAACGTAGACCCCTGATGTTGGAGACATGGTAGTAGGGGTCTACGTTGGAAGTTGGAGAACCGAGTTTAATCGTGTATGTTTTCTTGAAACTTGTCATGATGAAATTTTGGAATTTGTGGACTAGGTCGTCAGATTTACTTAGAGCAGGACAGAGAGGGGAAAATAAGAGAGAAAAAGAAACGAAGATTTTTTTTTGTAGCTAATGATAAGGTAAAGCCTTAACAATTACCCACTAGTATGGCATCGAGGGGCCCCACCAGAAGCTACTGCATGGTTCAGATTCCATTCACCAAATGGCAATATAGCAATCCCAGTACTTTGCACCTGCTGATAGGACAGCCTCCTATGTGGTTAATCCGAGGTTCGGGTCCCTGACTATCAGGCGGATAACGTCAGCCCAGACAAAACGTTTACCTCCAGCATATATATATATATATATATATATATATATATATATATATATATATATATATATATATATAAACAAAGATAGTAGAACGAGGGTTTGTATTTTATATACATTACTAGCATGGGTGTCCGGCGTTGCCTGGGTTGACATGAAGTTCCGTTTGAAACACGCCTGATATACTAATCATTTTCATCATGGATTACGTCGATACCCCCACAACAATTTCAAAAATAAAAGAACGGATAAACACATGTAAATGTAATCCTCCCTAAAACAACTATCGGATACTTCTCTACTAGATATTTCGGCAGAAGGGATCAATGTCCTAAGAAAACTCGCGATTTTGTGAACCTAAAAAATAACGTTTATAAACATTAATGCGTGCATTTTTTTCATTTTAGTAAATGTGTACTTTAGCGGCGTAAATTATTTGCCAGAAAAAATACAAAAACTATTTATTTTATATAAAACACATTGTTAGACCCAAAGGCTGAAATAAAAAATACGACTTGGATGTCTTCAAGTCCAACGTTAACAAATTCCTAATGAACCGCCCCTTAAGTAAACACTTCATCAAATCTCCCCACTAACGTACTTTTCTTGCAATAACCCTTATCCCTGAGTGGCTTCTGGGCCTTGATAAAGGGTTACGACCGTGTAAAAAATAAATAGAAAATAAAAATAAAACCAGAAAATAAGTTCATTCTTATTAATTTTTATCATTTATAATCATAATTATTAATTTTAAAAGCAATTTAGTGGCCGCAAATAATAAATTATTTGCGGCTACTAAATTGCTTTTAAAATTTAGCCTTTCTAAGGTTTGGCAGATTGGTCTTTTTAAGCTCTTTCATGAAGTATGCTTTTGGCCGCCAAAATAGTTTTTATCATTTGTTTTGTCTGTCAAATAATTTACGCCGCTTAACTAAATATTTGCCTTTATTGTTTTTTGTAAGGGCTCTTTTTACTGGCTTTTTTTTTGTAAATAAAGAAAATTTTAGATTTGTGTTTTTAGGGGGGAGGCGATTTGCTTTTTATTTGTCGTTTTATGTTTCTATTCTAATCTCCCCCCCCCAATTGAATTTGTTATATTTTAGGCTTTGTTTTGTTTATTAAATTGTTTGGTGAAAGTAGAGAATGGTCTTATAAAATAATTCATTTTATCGTTATTTTAAGTTTCCAACATTATTCCTCCACACAACTTTTTCCCTCACCATCAATCGCCAATGGTAGAGGTGACATGTATCGTTGAACGCTTGGTGGCCGAGAATTTGTGCTCATTTTACGTAAAATTTATCGATAAAAGTGATCTCTCACTAAAATATGTTATTTTTGTTTCAAAATTTCTTCTCTCATAATATTTATAAATGCTGAAAAAAGGTAGATCTCTATTTTTCAGGCGCTTGGTCACGTTATATAAAGTTACCTTTTTAATTAGAAAATTAAGTTTTTAATCGGTGAATTTAATGCGAAAAAAAAGAAAAAAAACGTGTAAATTGTAGAATTTAGATGGAGTGCAATAGATCTTGATTTTTTAGGGATTAAACAACACTGAATTACGTGGTAAAAATTTACCGATTTCTGTATTCCCGTAAGGAATAAAATAAAACAAACAAATGAAATCTTTTCAGTTTTTTCGTAAGTGATTTTTTTATATTAAAAAAAAACAATAAAAGCCAAAATTTTCTTCTACGTACACGGAATTATTTTTCCAGCTAGACACTTAATGAAATTACCAAATAATATTTGGTACACGTTTTTTTCATGGATATCATCTAGGGGCAAATAACTCTAAAAAAGTTTTTAAAAAAAAGGTGGTTGTTGGAAATATTAATTCCAAATTGAATTAAATTAAATACATTATCAATATGATTGTAATTTAAAATGTATTAAATAACAATTTAAAATAGAATTCTCTGGATAAAAACATTACATAAGATAAGGATATTTAGTAAAATCAGTTTTTTTAATGTAATATTCAAATAAGGTGATCTCTTGATTGTATATTTTCCCAAGTATCATACTATATAGAGAAATAAATGAAAGATTAAAGTAAGACAGGTTTTGTATATATTAAGCAAATTGTGAACAAACAAACAGGCAGGAATACGAATTTATATATATATATATATATATATATATATATATATATATATATATATATATATATACGTATTCCAACATATATATGTGTGTCTGTGTGTGTAATAAAAATCGCGTTTCACATTATTCAACTTATAAATTTGAACAATTATGTGTGTTGAATTATTCTAATAATAACAAACAGCCGGGTAATGAAACTAGAGGAATTATGTCGTCATAAAATATAATTAAAAAAAAACAGATAATTACTAAAATTAAGACGAGGTTTGAATAAAAGAACGAATTAATCGTTATCACACTGGAAACATCACTCAACAAGCAACTGATGATTAGATTATTTTTTGGATAAACAAACATGTTTAATATCCATAATGATAAGGTGTGAATATTAATATATGGAACGTATTCTGCAGAACATTCGGTTGTAACACATTTACAATCAAAAACGTTTTTCATTATGGCAGTAAAGGAATTGAAATTTTAAGCTAACAAACACGAATATCTACAAGGTAATGAGAAAGGTTATGTCCTTTTTCTTACTATTTGAGGGAAGTCAATATATATATATATATATGTATATATATATATATATATATATATATATATATATATATATATATATATATATACAAATAGTCGGCGAGATAGTCCCGTAGTATGAGTTCAGGTCTCACACCAGTCTCTCTGGTTTCAGCCACTCTGATGGGTTGTACACAACGAACAACGTCAGTCCATAATTATATATATATATATATATATATATATATATATATATATATATATATATATATATATATATGCCGCTCCCTATTTGAGGGGTCCCAAATTGGTAAAAGGGAAAATTATTCCCAACTAGCATTTAGGTAAAAATGTACTTTCGAATAAATAATCGAATTACTTCAAAACACATAACCAACATCTACACACACACACACACACACACACACACACACACACATATATATATATATATGTGTGTGTGTGTGTGTGTGTGTGTGTGTGAGAGAGAGAGAGAGAGTATACCAATCAAGATAAAGTATGTTTTAGTAAAAATGAAGACAAAACAAATAAAACATAATGCATAATCAGTAGACGTACATTTAACCGTAAGTAAAGAAGATCGTTAACTTGCCGACCAGCCAAATTAAACGTTGTTAATTTCTATATTTTGCAACGTGTTACCGCATACATTCATCGTTTTCTCTCGGAATTAAAGCCATTTACATAGCTGTAATTTTACCAGCGATTTTCAGTTTGCTGAATCTCGGACACATCTTCTAGTATACATGTCAAAATGTACGCTGTAGACATCAATAAACAATTTTTTTTTAATTTATTGATTTAAATTTTAGTATGCATTTATCGATGCTTTTATAGCTTATAATTATTCACTGCCGTTTTAGCCTATTCGAAAATGGAGGCTATTTTTAAAGATAAGATAATCTGAATTAAATCAATGACATTTTACAGTTCGCCTTACATATATATATATATATATATATATATATATATATATATATATATATATATATATATATATATATATACAGGGATACCTAGAGAACTCTCTTTTCTCATACACACACGCATAAATACATATATATATATATATATATATATATATACATACTAGCAAAAGTACCCGCCCTTGACTGGGGTCAAAAAAACAGCCTACAGAAAATGGGCTGTGATTTATGAAAGTATGATAGGTTATGAAAAGGAAGGGTTGTAAAGAGATAGCTTCGAATTATCAAAGTATATTATGCAGATAGATATGAAAAGTTTGTGCACATTTCCATTCTATGGAGGCCAGGGGCGAACGCAGAGCCCAAAATTTAATTATACCAACCCTTATTTAATTTAAAACATACTAATCAAAGTATTATTATGTACATCTCTATCAAAAACACTTGTAAACGTTTTTTTAAATTTTTTAATTTTGTATTGCCATACTTTGTGGGCAGGGCGCGTACGCAGACCCCACAATTTTAGTGAGGCATCATCATGCCAGATCAAACATACCCCTTCCTGTGTCTTTATACATCTTCTATCATTATATGTGATCAGTTTTCTACAATAGTCAACCATATAGGAGCCTAATCCTTACCAGACACACACACACACACACACACACATACGTTCAGCTTTATATATATATATATATATTTATTTATATATATATATATATATGTATATATATACTAAAGATTATATATATATATATATGCAGCATCCAGGCCCATAGAAAGATACACATATACACCCCTTTTCAGAGGCCAAGATGCAATTTTACACACTAACTTCATGGGTTAAATAGATATCTCATCCCATTGAATAATGAAGCAAATACGTGTAATCAGTTTCTCATCGCCTCACGACTAATGAATCATTTGATATATTTTCCTAATCTTTGCAGGGTATTTCTCAATTGAAAAACCAGATTGTATCTAGTTAAGTCCTTAATTTGTGATTTCTACTTTGTGAAACATTACTAAGAGAAATTCTGATTTTTTTTTTCATTAATTAAGCGAAAACCTCCGGTAATTGTAAAGTAACCGAACAAAAGCTATTATTTCTTTGCATACAAAAATGTGGTTAGTATGCTTAGATTAATGCAGTCCGTACATGTAGAAGCTTAACAAGAACGTTCTTGCGGTTTTTCAGTTTTAAATAAAGTTGAACATATGTCGTATCAAACAAAAATGTATTCATCTTAATAAGCACTATCAGAATCAGCACAATTTGGCCAACGTGTATTAATGCCAGTAATGTAAAAATCTTGCGTTCTGATTGCGATGAAGTCGCCCACAGTACTTATTTTTAAAATATCGTTTAAGTTTTTTACGCATTCCACACGCACATGTCGAGATATCCGAAATGTTGTAGTCTGTAGGTGAGAGGTTTGGAAAGTATGGCGGATGAGGCAGAGCTTTGTAATCCATTTTGTTCTACTATTGTAGGGTCGGTTAAGCAATGCGGGGTCGGTCATAGTCGTGAAGGAGAATAAGGCTTTTTTCTGTTACCTAATGTTGGGTGTTATTGTTGAAGTTTCTGGTGCATTTAATCATATTTGTTGATAATACTTATCCATCGTAATGGTTTCGCCTGAATTCAAAAAATGTAATGGATAAGGCGGGTCGTAAATTACTAAACAGTCCGTATTGTCCTTCTTTTGGTGCACGTCTGCCTTCGCGAATCTCGTGGATCTTCGTCGGCGTCTGGCCATTGAGCTGAGCATTGCCAGTTGTAATAAACATACCGTTGATCAAAAATCACAACCTAATGAACAAACGAGTCGTTCTTGGTGGGTTAATGAATAGACGATGAAACTTCATAACGACGTTTCTTTTAATTGTCGTTGAATTTATATTTTTTCTTTTCTCTCTCAATTCAGATGAAGCCGGCATATACGTTACGTCTAATTAAGAAACAAATATTCGAATAGTTGTGAACGGATTGGCTTCACTTTAAGCTTTGAAGTTATCTGATGGCCGACCATTACGCTCCTCATCTTCAAAATTCTCCTCGTTGCCACAAAATTTCTTAAACCACTAATGTGTTGTGCGATCATTAGTCAAACGCTTTCTTTATATCGCCAACAGTTTCAGTGGCTTTTCGGCCTCGCTTGAATTGAAATTAGAAAATTATGCACATTTGCACGTTTTTACTCTTGTATTAAACGTTCTATAGAGAAGACATGTATTTTTCAAGAAATATTGTAGAATAAACGAATAGATAAACCAGTAAACGATATTTAAATGATATATAAAGTAAACATATGATAATTCTAACTATTTTGAAGATCTATCATTTGTAATCCAAATTTTAAATTTCGCAAGAACTTTCTTCACAACCTAATAAATATTTAAATATTTGAAAATTACACATTCAGTAACAGTGCCTTATGTAAGAAATGTTGCTGTTTTTTTTTATTTTGAGGTTTTGATTCGATTACAAAATATTGATTATAAAAAAAGATTTGTATTCTGTATTATATATGCATATATGTATATGCAGAAAAAGTCAAGATGTTGTAGAATTGATTTCACAATATTTTATTCAAAACAAGTAATAAGAAATAAAGAAGAAAGGTTGCTTATTCATGGAATTTCAAAGACAGGCTCTACTCCCCAGAGTAAAAAATATTCTCAGAAACTACATGTAGATAAACACCTATTTTGCAGGTTATCTCGTTTTTGAAAACAACAGAGAAAAATGTTATATATATATATATATATATATATATATATATATATATATATATATATATATATATATATATATACATATATATATGTATATGCATATATAACATAAAATTATATGTTATATATAATGTTGTATGTATATATATGTGTGTGTATGTAGGTGTGTGTGGGTGTGAACAGAATTCTAATGAAGTATGTTATCTCAATATTATGTGCTAGTTTAATGCCATAAAAGCTTATCATATCTGTGCCTAAAGATTTTTAATATATAATTCCGATACGTTTATGAAAAAAAAATGAATGCATTTATGTTATTGTTTTTTTTTCTTGTTGAATTTTATAATGATGTTATGCACACATTAAACACCTTTTTTCTATTTATTTAAAAAAGAAAATACAGCTTTGTTATACATGGGTCGTAGAATTGCATTCATCTGCAAAAGAACTTGCTAATTTGCATATTTTTTAAACATTTATTTTAAATAAATCCCTATTAGTTTTACGATTTTCTCAATCGAACATTATCTTTAGTTTAATATTACGTGTAAATATATTCACACAGATATTCTACATGATCTATACTTGCGTAATATTTCAACACGGGAATCATCAGCTTCTTATTATGTAGCTGTTTCTAAGATTAAAATACAGGACAACTGTTAAATGCATAGCACTCTAGTGCCTACTATCACTTCCCCAATAAGAGAATGTTGAACAATACGTTCATTTTTATACTAATAAAATAAAAATAAAAAGATGAACTATTAATAATATGTATTATTATTACTAGTAGTAGTAGGATAATTAGTAGCAGCAGTATTATATTTATTTATATGCATTATACTCATAATATATATATATATATATATATATATATATATATATATATATATATAAGTAAATTTAACAAGATTACAAGATCTATTCTGCGATATGTTAACAAGCATATGAATACTGTGAGAAAAAATGCATAAAATATATATTTGTTAACGTTCCTATTTATTTTTCTCTCCATGTTGCCAGTGTTAGACCCAGGATTGGTTTTAGTGTAGGGGTGAACTCTGGATTGGCACAAGAAAAAGAATAAGAAATGTTTCAGTCACAAAGGATGTCGTCTCCACTGACCGAATATAAAAAAAGGCATATGTAATATAAGGGCAGATACTACACGGTGATTCTAGGTATTTTTTAGTGTTGTTGGCTTTGTAGTGAAGTAAGGTTGGTATTTCTCAATGTTTACAATTAGATATGGGAACATTTTTGTCTGTGTTCGTGTGGCCGTACGTGTGTGTGTGTGTGTGTGTGTCTGTCTGTTTGTGTGTGCATGTGTGTGTTTTATTGTGTCGGTTCTGATTTACATGTGTAACTATACATGCATATTCACGTGTGTGCGAATGTGTTTTGCATTTCGATTGTTTGTGTGTTGAAATTCACCCACACACACACACACACCCACCCACACACACACACACACACACACATATATATATATATATGTATATATATATATATATATATATATATATATATATATATATATATATATATATATATAAAGCTTGGCGTCTGTGTGTGGTTTTGATACCCCCAAATTCGAAGCTATGTCAACCCTTCATTTTCATAACCTATCATACTTTCATGAATCAGAGTCCATTTTCTGTAGGCTGTTTGTACCCAGTCAACGACGGGTACTTTTGCTCGTATTATATAAAACGGATATGAATTTATTAATTGCTAACAGCGATTAAATAAATAAAACAATCGATATAATTTATCATTAAATAGATTTTTTAAACATTGTATCAGGTTTCCTGACATTTTCTAACATGTTACACAAATTTTCATGACGCCAGTTTCTACTCACGAGGCGCAAATCGATACATACTTTAAAAGATTAATCTTTTACTTTGAATATATTTTGTATTGCGTTAAGATTTACCTGCAACGCGTTTTGTAGATATTTCCACAGTAAGTTATTAATTACAATGCGAACATTAGGACTTGATTTACTCGTCTATATATTTATAAATATGAAATTGTCTGTATGTATACATTTCCCTACAAAACTACTCTGCCAATTTTCAGTTTACAGGCTCGCTATTTGACATAAGGGGGACTACCAAACTTTACCGCAAATTTTTAGTTTAAACATTTGAAACCTTAGGTGTAGGTTACCTGAACATGAGTCAAACTTTTTAACATATATATATATATACACATATATATATATACATATATATATAACTACTTCATTTACTCACATAAAATTTATATACAAAAGTATAAATTTATGCGTAAACTTTAAGTACGTAGGCAGAGCTAGTTAGTAATTAATGAAATATATATGGCGATTAAGCTACACTGGATATTCGCGTTTCGTCTGCTCTAGGATTCTTCAGGCTTACAATATATTCAGTGTAGCTTAATCGCCATATATATTTTATAAATTACTACATATATATATATATATATATATATATATATATATATGTAAGAAAATGTTCTACACATAGCATTTAAATATTTGAAACAAAGCTAAATATAAAAAGAAAGAAAATGATTCGCGCATGAAATCGAGTTTTACTCTCTGTATTCCTTGGTAAATGGTAGAACCATTTGAATTTCATTTGAGTATATGCCATAAATAGATGTAAGATAGATGTACACATAGAACGGAAATAATAGAGTTATCACATAATTGACCATATATTGACTCTTTGGCTATTGATTTCAATGAGAGGTGCTCAGAAATTTGGACTTATGATGGTAATAATTCATGTTTTTGGGAAGGTAAGGCTTTTGTAAATCTTACATATTCTGACTGAACCGCAGCAATAGCTATTCAAATGACAAACACACAAGAAATATTTCTAGTTTTATATTGGCTTAGGGGTCAAATTAAACAGCTAAACTTTCTCCTTTTTTAATATATTCACCTTGTGGTCAACTGGACCAGCAAAGTCTACGACTTGATAGGACTTTACTTACTTGTTAATTATTACGAAATCCGGTCCTCTTCCTTGGCTTATGTTAATATCACTTGTCTGTACGTTCGAGATGCAGTTGTTTGCATAATTCCCAGTGTACTTTCCTTTCCATTTGGCTGTAGCTCTTCTTGTATTTCTTTTGGGCCAGTTTGCTGCATTCAGTTATAATATGGTTTATCGTTTCGTTTGTTTGTCCACAGAGTCTGCATTTGCTGTTTTCTATGTTTTGTCGATCTTTGTATTGATGAGGTTGGTTCTTACTGAGTAATATTGTGTTGCAGTTAGTAATCAGTTTCTCGGCATGTGGGTCCTTTTCGAATCCATGTCATAGTGTGTTCTTTATTTTCATTTGTAGTAATTCTTATGAATCTTCCATGTAGTTGTTTTCCTTCCCATTTTTTATTACTCGTATTATCTTCTATCTCTTAGTTTTCTGTTGTTTCGACTTTTTCAGTGTGTCCTGCTGCCATAATTATCCTTTCTGTGTTTTGCGTTATGCATTGTACGATTTCTTTTATTGTAACATGCACACAGTCTTCTATACAAACTAGTCCTCTTCCGCCTGGTTTTATATTTTATAGTCGATCAACACCGTCGTTAGTGTATTGCATTGTGCATTGTCATGAGTTTTCATGCTATTCTGATCGAGCTGTCTCGGTTCTTCTTTGATTCACTTTATGAATGGCCCTGGGGATCTTACTAGTGATACTGCCCATGTATTTATTCCTTTCATTCGGTTTTTGGTATATAATTTAGTGTCCAGAAGTTTTCTGCTTCTCCTGAGTCATTTCTTTCCGATTCTGTCTTTTATTATTATTATTATTATTATTATTATTATTATTATTATTATTATTATTATTGTTATTGTTATTATTATTGTTATTATTATTATTGTTATTATTATTGTTATTATTATTATTTTCATCATCATCATCATTATTATTATTATTATTATTATTATTATTATTATTATTATTATTATCGTAATTGTAAATATCGTTATTATTAATAATGTCAATAAGTATCTGCTCTGACACTGCACTTAACCTTTTTGTCATCGGTTAGTGAAGAGAATCCCTTCAGGACTGAGACAATTTTTATTCTGATTTTTATATTAATTAATATTAATTTTATTTTGGTTTTTGTATTTAGTTTTTTTCTTTATCCAGTTTGACATTTTTGTAAGAGGGGGAAACAAAATGTACTTCACATTAAAAAAAAAGACATCGTCTCTAACTTTGCCCTCATGTGGAGGTTTATGATGATTATCATTATTTAAGATTATCACCTTTGTTTTTAATACTTTCCTATATTTATCTATTACTATTTGTGTTTCAACTATTACTATTATGATTATGATAGCTATTATCTTTACTGTTAAACAATTTATTTTCAATTTCCAACCATTTATTATACATATTGTAATAAATTGCATCCCTTTTTGTCGTTTTAATTAAACGCTAATACGTTGCAAAATTAAAGAAAATAAGTAAAAAACACATCATTGTACTTCACCAAACAGCAAAAATAATTGACGTCAATTCTTTCGAACATTGTTGCAAGGAATTAATGCTGTCCATATTAAAAGTTTTCAGTTTTTTTTAACGCCTTTCATTTTCATTTCGATAGTTATGTGTGACCAGTAGCGGCGAATCGCTTGAAATATATAAATAAAATATTAAATACAAAGAATAAGATCGGTCCATGCTTCAAAACACTGTCATAACCTTGAAATCACTATTATAAAAGCATACGTGGACGTGTAACATAACATCTCTCTCCGTTTCTCTATACATCTATCTATCTATCTATCTATATATCTATCTATCTATATATATATATATATATATATATATATATATATATATATATATAGTGTATTATAGTAATTTTTCGAATTCCAAATGTTAAGTTTTCTCAGTTTTTATTTCATTTATTTTCAAAAGGTATCCATTTCAATATTGCTTCGTATTGCAACTAAGAAGCACTTTTCATGTTTCGTCACGTGTTTTGACATTTCTTGTTGACGACACTATTTTGTACGCAAAGATGAGATGTCTGTGCAGTTCTGACTGCTTTCGTATATGACAAGTGATGATCAGTCAGTCTATTTTCGTAAGAAGTTTTGACATGAATCGCTCGTAAGTTTTTATGATGTAACTTCTTTGATGACAGAGATAGTGACAACCCAGACTAACATTGTGTCCCTTGCGTTCATATGCTTGGAACAATGGATAAAATGTAAATAACTTTTCCTCATATATGTAAGAATTGATAATACTTTTAAAACACCTTTTTAATTGTAATATTTTTCTCTGCCTTATAATAGTTGCCGTCCGTGCGGGCCGAGAATAATATTGTAATGGGCGGCTTGTGGCGCCCGGAACGCATGTTATATTTGCCTATCGTAGACTGTTTTATGTATAAATTATCTAATAAGAATATTTACTGGTTTCATAGTTGTCTCGTGCGTTCGTTTGAACTTTGGATAGAGATAATATATAGCAAGATGTCTTACATGTCCTCTTATATGCTTGTCTATGTCCGTAAACATTGCCCATAACTGACTATTTAAATTTATTACACTGTACATGTTTAACCTGGACAACGAGGTATTCGTGTGTCACAACTCACTTTTCTTACTCTATCCTATACATGTGCGCACTATAAGTTTTGCTATTGTCGAAACAACTGCAAAAATGCAAGGTGACCTACTAGTCACTTTACATTTTAAAAATTTAATAATTTTGTTCTACTAATAGATTTTATTTAGCTTTTCAGAATTATAAAATAGAATATTTAGAAAGTTTTGAAATAGATGAGTTTACAACAGAACAATGAGTGAAGACAATTGAATTTACCTTGAAACTGGGCACTCAATTGTATCAACGCAAATATATTATATGCACTATTTCAGTCTTTTAGATTCTCTTTGTTGGCCTGCAATAATGAACTTTGTGACGTAAATGTCACTCAGTACTTACATCTGAAAATACTGAAGGTGTGAAACGTAGCATTGAAGAGAAAATAACAGCATCCACTGGAAGGTGTTTTCTAGAACTTGCCATCTCACGGAGGTGTCTACAGTGCATTCAAAGAGACTTGCACGTGTATCCTTATAAGCTTCAATTAGTGCAATTTTGACGACCACCAGACTTTCATAAACGACTAAATTACTTTACTTTGAACGATAATAGCGGCAAAAGGTATTTTGTAAAACCATTGTCATTACTAAAAAACATGATACTTTCTTACTAACTGGATGTTTTCTCGGAAACATCCCCTCTCATTTCTTAACTATTCTGAGAGCATACTATATCTTCATACGAGGTTTACAATTTTAGTAAATGTATCATTTTAACTCAATCCTAAATATTATTCTCAAAATCTTCCAGTCAATATGAGCTTTGACCTATTTCAAACTCGTATTGTCGAATTCGTGATTTTTTTAATGTTTATTACGGGAATTTATGTGAAAATACAACTGAATTTTTTTGTTTAATCAATATATGTATATTGTTCTTATTAGGTCAACTGTGGCATGGAAAAAGTACAGGAGAATAACACCATATTAAAGGAATAAATATTACATCTCTAAAAAGTCGAGTAATTTGAGGAACATACTTTCATGACAACAGAAAAAATACATTTCAATTTACTCTTATGAAAGACGGGTAGGAAATAGTTTGAAGAAATTGGTGCAAAACCAATGTCGTGGTTAATCAAATATGTGTACGTCAAAAAACGACATAGTTTTTGCAAAACCTAATATAAGTGTGCGTGCGTGCGCATGTGTGCCTATGTGAGTATTTAAGAAGAATTTCACCCTATAGACAGTTTTATTAATGAAAATAGTAAATTCATGTCTACACGCAGGAACTGACGGATTGTAAATTTCGACTTCTTTGTTAACCTCAATAAATTACAATTGATTTTATTATATATATACATACACACACATATACATGTATATATATATATATATATATATATATATATATATATAAAGAGAGAGAAAGAGAGAGAAAGAGAGAGAGAACAGATAGAGAGAGAAAGAGAGAGAATTTTTTTGTCGTGCTTATCAAATAACATATTATTAAATATATTAAATATTTTTGTATTTTAAAAGGTATTTAACAAATTTATTTGTGTTACTGATACACACCCACACACACACACACACACACACACACACACACACACACATATATATATATATATATATATATATATATATATATATATATATCTGGGGGGTTATGTGTGTGTGTCTGCTTAATCTGTGAAACTATATGTATAGAACTCTATCTACTCGCAGGCATACCCGTTTAATCCTCGCGAGGTATCATTATGCTAGAATGCACGAGAATCGTGTTACAATTGTTTATAATTATTTGTGTTATGTGTGCATCTGTGTTTTTTAGCGCACACGCATTTTCTGACTCTAAGTAAATAGAAGATCAACCCAACTTGAGCCCTCGATATTTAGGTTGGGGAATACATGGCTATCCTATTGTTATTATTCGACACTACTCGCACATAGCTTCGTCCGTAATCCCTGTGCAGTTTCAAACGTGCCTTTTATCAGGTTGCCATACATTTTATTGTTGAAATATTGTAGAATCGCTTACTCTAGCGAGACGTTTACGCCGTTGAGGAGCTGAAGGAAATGACATTAATTGGACGCATTCGACGGACGTGCGCTGGTGCTGTTCGTATTGTCCGAAATAACGCCTGGCGAGTCATTGTTGTCAAGCAACTCGATATTGTGTAACAGGCGCCCGATCCGAATTTCATGAATATCAGCGAATATTCGCATTTGTATACAGAAGCAAATTGCTCCCCGGTATAGGGAACAAAACTAATTTCTTTCAGAAATGTATGCGTGCGAAGACGATAGGAGGTCTTCTTTTAATATCAGTTTTGTTAAAAACGACGGCCATTTTAAAGTCATTTAAGATAGTGTGGTTGCTTAGTCCGTACTTTCCCGCGTCTGCTTGTCTGTCCTGGGTAAAATAGTATTTGCAGCTAATGGAATGAATACGAATACATCTGGTTGACTCCGCTGTAGATTATGATTTGCCGGTATAAGTGATAAATACGGGCTAGTAGAGCAGCCCTGAGAGACGTTGAAAAATATGGCGAAAGCTTAAAGCATAAAGATATTATCTGCTACAACCACGAACATATTCTGGATATGTCGACATAGTAAATTGTGTTACTAGATTACTATAGCAAATGCCACGTACTCTAAACACATATATACTTTACGGGGAATGTAACTATTTCTGACGATACAGTGGTTAATAAACTACCTGCAGTTCTATAATTTTGACATTTTAAACAGCAAGCGTTCATTATAATCTGAAAGCGATTTAGTCACAGTTGTTGCATGTATTTTTATTTGATTATTTATCACGCGTTCCTCCTAGTGAAATCGAGATGGAATTCCCTATCCACGTATTCCAAAACTACAAACACCAGAGCACTTCGATTCAACTTTACCATAAAAAACTACAATAGTAAGCTTGTTCAAAGTATCGCTTTCATACATCAATTATAGTGAAATAGCACGTGGTATTTTATTGTAGTTATAATTTAAACGTGGTAGCAATCAACAAATACGACGTTAAATTGTTATGTTGGTTTAAGGACTTTTAGCAAGTGTTGACAAGTCTCGTTTACAATTTTTAAAGTAGCGGCTTTGGTTATAGAATGTTGACTTCTTTACAATTACTGTAAATTTTTCACACTACTTGATTAATATATACAAGAAATCAGTAGAATCCATCCCTAAACATTACATTATATGAATATAAATAATAACTATGATCATTGCCGTGAAAGCGCTTTTTCTGTTCACTAATTCTGGCGGTTAACGAAGTTTTGGTGCATTTCATCTATATGTTTATAGTTAAGCTGTAATGTTTTTCACTTCATTAATAAAAACAAGTCTAATGAATGAGATCGGTCGAAGACGACCAAACGGTAAGCATGACCTTATTTTGGTGCAACTCTGGCTTCGGGAAATCTAGTGAAGTTTTTTTCGGAATCTAACCACTGAGCTGAGCGTCGCCGGCTTTCGTAAAAAAAACAAAACAAAAAACAACTTTTCATCGATAGTTACAACACGTTCGAAATACCGGCCGTGCTTGTACTGTAATAGAAAAGGAAGATAAACTTCATATCGGCGTTTAGTCGGGTTGTCGTTCAATTCGTGAGGCAACCATTAATCAATTTTTCTTGTACTTTCCAATATCACTAATGGTTGGAATTCGTTGTATACATTACGTCTAATTCAGAAGCAAGTTCTCATAGAATCGTACGTTGATTGGCTTAGAGCAAAGCTCTTAATTGATCCTTGTCAATATCCGATAGCCAACCACAACGATCATCATCTTAAAGACTCACGTCGCCGCCACAAAATTTCTTTAACCACCATTGTGCTATACGTTCAGCAGTGGTTCCTCGGGCATAACCCTTCATTGATAACGAAAGCTGTTTCAGCAGCTTTTCGGCCTAGCTTGAATTAATATTAGAAAATTGTGCGACTTTGCATTTTTTCATTTTGTATGCAACGTTCTTAAAAGAAAACATAATTGTTTTAAAACGATTGTAATTAAACGATTAGATGGAGCGATATACGCCTTTTTAAATAATATATAAACTAAATGTAATTTCACGAAATCTTTTTGAAAATGCATCATTTGACATAAAAATTCAAAATTCCGAAAGAACTATCTTCTCAGCCTATTAGAAGTTTTGTCTGTTGTCATGGAAATCCTACGGAGTGTAACGACGCATTTTTACAAGTAGATGAAGAAAATTGCGATTCATTGCAGGGTTGGAGTACTTCAGAAAAGTGTCTTGTTGGGAACAAGGAAATTATTGGGAGACTAGAAAAAGAAGAGGCGGATAGCCTATAGTCATTTCTCATGATCCACCTATTAATATATAATCAGCAACAACAACAGTAAGACACAAAATGTGACAACAGAATACTATTACTAATAATATTACTTCTAATAATAATAATAATATGAAGAACAAGAAGAAGAAGATTGATAATAATAATAATAATAGGAATAATAATAATAATAATAAGAAGAAGAATGGAACAATAATAATCAATATTTACAGCCACACAAAATAACACAGAACCAATAACATCAAAGCTAAGATCGGCAAAACCCTAAAAGAGCAAACGTAATGTACAAGCATAATAAGGGAATGCAGAATCCTAATGCACTAACACTATATGAAAAAAGTCTTGACCAGGTAGGAAAGGCAATACACTGAAAATATCCAAAGTCTGCACCTTAAACACACAAAAGTATTGTACAAATACAGACAAAGAGCGGTACTTTAAAACGGAAATCAGAAAATTCTCTGGAACATGAACAGATAAACCTATTCTAGCAAAGAGGTAGAGATGCCATTATAGGTAAGAGGAATGGAAGTCATTCCATATCATAGATTTCACTGTCTTATCAAAAACGCCTTAGAATATCAAGGGGACAGTGAATCGAAGCAAAGTGGTCAGATAACTTAACGGGATATGCATAATAGGGAAAGTCAAGATAACACCAATAATCGTAGATTCGCTGGGAACAATCCGTAAAAGCTCGAAAACAGGGTGACCGAAATTTTAATCAGAGAGAATACTGAGAAAATACAATGGATAGCAATAATTAAAACATCCAAAACCCCAAGGAATACCTTAGAATGTGAAAACCAATCCAAGTAAACTTAAAACACCAGTCAGTAACTTGGATGTGAAAAGGGAATGAAGCAAAAACAGAATCGATACGGAAACAATGAAAATCTAAACATTTGCAGGCAATACGAACTGGATCAAATACATAGAGGACATTGTAGAGGCCGCTGCAAAGAAGGTGGGTTCCTTCTATCGAGCTAAAAAAACTACTCACACCTGACAGTATTCTGCACTTCTACAAGGCCACCATTCTCCCATGCATGGAGTAGTGTTGCCAAATCTGGGCTGGTGCACTTATCACTAGTCTCTCCCTCTTAGATAGGATCCAACAAAGCTTTAATCGGTCCCACTTTATCAACTAAGCTCCAGCCCCTGCCCCATCGCCGCAATATCTTTACAAATATTTTAATTTACAAATATATTGATTGCATGAGGTCTTATAAACTCGTTTCACTTATACTCCCTCGACGTACATACCTCCGACAAACCCATATAGCAATACGATCTCTCCCCTTCAATGTTGATGTCCCTAAACACCAGAAAGCTTTATATTCTAATAGTTTATCCTCTCGAATAGCTAGACTTTGTAATTCCCTTCTTGTTGCCTGCTTCCCTGGCTGTACAGATATGCAGAATTTAAAATGTAGCATAAACAAATATTTTGTTGATCTTTCTTAGACATGGCCCCAAATAGAAGCCCCTTACGTTCAAGCGGAGATATGCTTCGTAACGGGTGAACATGAGTAAAATAAATGTAAGAAACGAACATCAAAATATTATCCCCCCCACACCTACCTGAAAAGTAATTGCATCGACATATGGAGCCATATAAAAGAGTTATGAATGAACCGACAGAACCGAGGAGAGGGATAATAGCTAGACCGCGACTGGAAGAATACACAGCGTACTAGGGCCCTTTGGCAACACAAACCCCAAGAAATACTAATGACTAATGTCAGCAAGAAATCAAAGATGAGATAACGTAATTTGTGCCAGTTTTCGAGATAGATAGAGTTCTGGAAACGTGAGGAAACTGATTGTCAACTTGGCTCCAACGAACACGAAAAGTTATTGTAAGTTTATAGTCGCTGTTAATGGTTTGTTTGAAAATTCTTACTGTAGGAGGAGGAGGAATAATAATAATAATAATAATAATAATAATAATAATAATAATAATAATAATAATAATAATAAATTCATTCTCTAGGACTATCATTATAAAGGGGCATTATATATATTTTTTAATTACATTTTCACCCCAAACAAGGCACATTACCACTTTGATGTAGGCGGCTACTATCAGGCACATAAGCTACATGTGAGGTGTTTGGCAGCAAGATGTCGGTTCACGTTACATTCGAACTTCTGCCTATCAGCACAGTTGAGGAAGCAGGAACCCGGAAGGGAATCCAAATGTCCAGCGGTTCTGGGGAAGAAACTACTGGAGTAGAAGGCTCTCTTACATTTAGGGATCTCTACTGTGAAGGGGTGGGATTTTGCTGCTTGTCGTATTTGTCGGAGGTATTGACGTCGAGGGGGTACAAGTGGTTGCAATTCGTCGGAGCATTCACAGTTAAAGTGTTTGTAGAACAGACAGCGAGATGCTACAGTTCGTCGATGGGACAGAGGCTGAAGCTTAGATGACAGTTCAGGACCTATTAGATGTGCGACTCTCTTTTGAATCTTGTCTAAGAGGGAGAGACTAGTGGCAGATGCAGCAGCCCAAATATGAAAACAATACTCCATACATGGGCGAATGGTGGCCTTATAGAGGTACAGGATACTTTCGAGCGTTAGTAGCTTTCTAGCACGGTAGAGAGAAGCTACATTTTTCGTAGCGGTCCTGGCAATACTCTTAATGTAATTGTTCCAACTCATGTTTCCTCTCAACGTTAGGCCGAGGAGTTTAAAACATGTATTTTCAGATAAAGAGTCTTTGACAATTGTTCTTGGCATAGAGAATGTTTCTTGTAAATATTGAAGGAAACAAGTTTAGTATTGGCAGCATTGAATGTGACCATACATTTATGTCCCCATTCCACTACAAATTGGAGATCATCCTCTAGTATTTCTGCCATTTCTTTAGATATGTGTTAATTTGTTTTCCTGTCGTGTCTGTTATTGTGCGTGGTGTCATCAGCATATATACCCATCTCACAGACAATTTTGTCAGCGCGGTCATTTATGAATATTAGAAATATTAGAGGTCCAAGGATAGACCCTGAGGCACTCTCGCATTTATATTATATTGTTTAGATATACGACCATCGAGGACAAACTGGATTTTTCTCTTATCTAAGAAGGATTTAATTATGTATAGTATTCTTGCAGTGATACCGTATGATCTGATTTTCCTGAGAAGACCTTCATGCTATACCCTTTCAAAAGCCTTAGATATATCTATTGCTACCGCTCTACCCTCCCCCGTTTCGTGAAGTGAATGGTATATGCGCTCTCAGATTACAGTTAGGATGTCTGCTGTGGAACGGGCTTGTCTAAATCCACATTGTTGAACAGTCAGAAGTTTAGCATCTTTGAGGTAATAGACTAAAGCTTCGTTAATTATTGTCTCAAATATTTTGGCGAAAAGTAGGAGGAGGCTAATGGGGCTGTAATTTACTGGGTCAGTTCTTTCGCCAGAGTTCTGGAAAACTGGTACCATAGAAGCAGTTTTCTCAACAGGCAGGAAAACAAGATTCATAAAGGCATTTGTTGTAAAGTTTGGAGAGAAGTAGAGCTACTTCGACGGAGAACTTTTTTTAATAGCACAGCCGGGATGAGGTCAGGTCCACATGCCTTTGAAGCGTCAAGATTTTTATGATAGCATGCATCTGAGAAGGGGTGGTTTTCAGATCGTCTAGTGAGGCGTCTGTCCGCAAAGGAAAGTCAGGAAAGGGGTGGTTAGCAGGGTCCAGTGTGGAGTTGGAGGCAAACCAAGTGTCAAGCATGTTAGTTTTCTCGGTTGTTGAGCAAACAACCTCATGATTTTTGTATAGTGGGAGAATTGTTGATTGTCCATTATTTCCTACACTCTTGTAGATTTTCCAGAAGTCACGGATTCTTAATGTCTGTTCTTCGATGCGTTTTTTTGGTGGTCTCAGTAAAATCTATCTTAGCTGTCGCTATTTATTTCTTACAGTTATTTCTTTCTTCTATATACTTCTCTCTGTTTGAACTGGACAGCATGCGTACCGGAGATTTAACCGACATAGGTTAAATCTCCGGTATGCATGCTGCCTTTTCGCGATGGCAGCTGCACAAGTAGAAGTAAACCATTGGGGAGAGTGTGGCTTACTATAAAATTTCCGCGTGGGAACATGTGCTTTAATTGCTGTCTTGAACCATTCAGTGGTCTCAATTGCGCACTGTTCAGCAGGAAATGAAAGATATTTCGCCATATATATATATATATATATATATATATATATATATATATATATATATATATATATATATATATACCATACTTTGCGGTAATTATGCCAAGTCCGGGGTAATTGCGCCAACGAATTAAAAGTGCTCTTTTGGCAATCAAGCATACAAAAATTATTTTTTTTAGTTGGGACTGTTACCCTAAAGTACGATATATATATATATATATATATATATATATATATATATATATATATACATATATATATATATATTAAACGTTACGTTCAATCATTTTAAAATGAAATGAAAAAGGCACTGAAACATGTAGTAGCAAGTATCATATGTTTTTTTTTCTAAACAGTTCACTTCGTGTAAGTCAAATAAATACTAAATAAAATCATAACTAAAACATAAAGACAGTGAGGCAAGTACGATAAACCTTAGGCCAGCATTTACACGACTTTCAAAACATTTTTCAAACAAATTTATTTATTACGTAATGTGAACGATTCACGCATTGTTCAGTTGATAAACAGATAAATATCGAATACCAATTTTTCTATTTAAACGCCTTTAGCGGCTATTTTTTTCCGGGTAAAAATCGATTAAAAATTTTCCATATGTCTGAATATTATATGTACCATATTTCAAATCTGTGGATCCAAATTCGTATAGCATGTAGGTTGAGAAGTGCATTCATATGCACACATTCTTACTTATATATATATATATATATATATATATATATATATATATATATATATATATATATATATATATATACTGGCAGGGTGGCTGGTGTTGCTCGGTAGTAAAATACGCATATATCATCTATTCTAATTATTATAAGATATGTGCATGTCCTTTATAATTTATTTTACCAGTAAACTTCTTGTAAGTAAAAAACATCGAGCTGAAATCGAAATAAAAACCAGCCAAGTACGATAACGATTAAGTCAGCTTGATGCGTCATTTACAATGTATTTGCAAACAATATTTTCTTATGGTGAAGAAACATCTTGCAAACGTAAAAATCCGATGAATCTTTTGAACAATTTTTTTCAATTTTATAAAACAATTTTTTTTTTCGGATAGAAGACGAATTAAATGTTTTCCATGAATCTGAATGTCTTATATTATAACTTTCAAGTCTATAGATCAAAATTTCGTTGGGTATATGAGTTACGAAATGTCCTCATACACATTTACACTTTAATGCATATACTACCAGGCCGCCTGGCGTTGATCAGTCGTAAAATACGGCAAAAATTATATATTAAATTATACAAGATTTTTATTTATTATAAGCAGAAATACTGGAAGAATCAAAAATAAAGTTTTATTTCCTAAAAAATGAAGTAAATAAAAACGAAAAAATGCTGCATAGAACTAAGTGTTTCTAAACAGTTCACTTTTTTTTTAAATAAAAAATACTCGAGCTGAGATCAAACTCAAAACCTAGTCAAGTACGATAACCAGCAGGGACGCTTGACACGCCTTTGAACAATTACCAAAACCTGCTTATTCTTAATATAAGTAATCTGTGATGTGAACGATTCACGAATGCGCATTGGTAGACAATTGTCAATCAGATAAAATTCCGATAACCTTAACATACTATTTTTTAAATTTTGATCCCATAGCAGCCTTTAATCAAAACCGATAAAAAAGATGTCCACATGTCTGAATACCCTATATACCAAATCTCAAGTGTGCAGACACAAAACTTCGTTGAGGTTATATGTTGAAAAGTGTTCTTACACACGCATACTCACTTTTATAGAAATAAAGACTAGATTAGAATATTCGCCCGGTGTTGTCCGGTATTTAGCGTAACGTTAAATTCCTTTTTGAGAAATGAAGTAAAAAAATGGAAAGAAACTGAGACAAGCTCACGTGAGCATTATGGTTTTACTAAACATTTCATTCTTTTCAGTAAAAAAATACTTGAGCTGAGATCGAAACCAAAGCGTAAAGACGGTGAGTGAAGTACGATAACCATTAGACCAGCTTGCTACGAAGTTTAAAAATGAGTTTTAAAACCTCGTTAAACGGTTAGCAAACAGATACAAATACAATGACCCCAAGTACCAATTTTTCAGCTTTTACCTCTTAGCACCGTTTTTATTCTTTATTTTTTTTCTGGATTAAAACCGATTAAAATATTTTGCACATGTCTGAATGCCCTATTTCCCAAATTTTAATCTGAAAATAAAAAAGTAATGAGTGAATAGATTGAGAAGTGTCCGCACACACATACTTTCATTTGCGTATAGACTAGCAAGCAACTCGGCGTTGGCTGGTCGTAAAATACGCCTGAATATATCTTAATTAATTCAGAATTCTTTTTTATAATAAACTGAAGGTATATAACCTAAAACTGAATTCCTGTTAAAATATTAAGTAAAAACATGCAAAGGAACCGAGGTATGTGTCTGTGAGTATTATGTTTTTTTTTTTTTTTTTTTTTTTTTTTTTTTTTTTTTATAAAGAGTTCAATTCTTGTAAGTAAAAAAAAATAATACTCGAGCAGAGATCGAAACCGAAAACTAAAAACAGTGAATCAAGTAAAATAACTAACTTGACAGGATGCTTAAATATGATTTCAAACTTACGTATTCTTACATAAAAAGCTGTTATGTTTCTCGATCGCGCATGCGCATTCGTGAAACAGTTTGAGAAAAAATCGACGACTCCACGTACCAATTTTATAATTTTGATCACTTAGCAGACCTATTTCAAGAGGAAAACGAATTTCAAAGTTGTTCACAGGCCTGAATATCCTATATACAAAATTTCAAGTCTGGAGTTGCAGAATTCATTCGGTATATGGGTTTAAAACTGTCCTTACTCACACACAAAGTTTCACTTTTATAGATACGTGAATAGATATATTTCCTAAAGTGTTCCTAGGAATTATAGAGAAGTTTGCTCCTGAATCTATATTGTCATGGTCTATTTCGGATTTTTTTTTTTTTTGTGTGTTTTTACTCATATTTCTTGCTACCTTTATATGTGTTGAGATAGAGAATAGCAACGAATGTGGAGAAGGTAATAATATGATTATTAATTAGATTGTAAGTCTTGTCGCAAAAGACTAACAGGCGAATTGACTGACTGGATCTCCCTATAAAAAAATGGTTGACATCATCTATAAATAAACGATGTTTATCTAGCCATGAAAATCTTATTTCGAACTGCAGTGTGAACGAACTAATAAAATGCAGTTCCGGACTAAATATGGGAAGAAATAAGAAACTATTTATTTACTGATTGGATCATTGCTTATCAAGGCCTAAACACCAGTTACAGTAATTTGCCAGCGAAGTTTTATATTTGGTAGTTATTATGTGTGTGTTTTTTTTTAACTTTCGGAGCCATTATTATCATACGTAATTTTGTGTCATTATTGTTGTTGCTGTTGTGTTTATTATTATTATTATTATTATTATTATTATTATTATTATTATTATTATTATTATTATTATTGGCTCACATGGCGATTTCACACAAGTCAACAAACGATCTGATTGGAGACCTGTGGTGTTCTCTGGAAGCGGAGTGACAACAAGTCTCCCCAGACGTCCAGCTCTCTACTCCGCCTTCGATAGCATTTGCAAATAAATTTGCATCATCGCAACAGCCTCTTACCATTGATTTATCGATGGCAGTGGCCATTGGTTTATACTGAAATTTGAGTGGCACTAAGCTTCCCCAAGATCCCAGTTCTCTTCACACTTGTCCAGCGGAGGTCTAGCCAGTGCTCCCTCCTCGGTCTTTCCATCCTCCTTGACCCTTCTCAGCTCTTTGGTATCACTTTTCTATTCGGGGAACGGTGGTGAAACAATGGAGGGGATGCATGATGGGGGTGTAGAACATGTAGGTCATTATTATTATTATTATTATTATTATTATTATTATTATTATTATTATTATTATTATTATTATGACTAGAATCTGGAATTCCATTTTCTGTTTCCTGTTTTCAGGATTGTACTTACTTTCAAAAGCGTAACTGTGATATAAAGAGCTATATTGATTTTCAATTCTCAATGTCCACTCCTTGATAAATCAAGATCCCAAAAATTAGCACCCCAAGTTAAAATAGAAATATGACTCATTTGGAGAGAAAAGGACTACAAAAAGGTATAATTATCCTTATTATTATTAAGATTATAAAAGTAAGAATATTTTTCACTAATTAATTTCAATATGAGAATTACACCAATATATTAGTGTTATTTATCTGACTGAATCCGATCCATTTATTTAGCACGCAATATTAAGATATTAGCATTTCCTTGCGTTTCCATGGATTCCGGTGAGCAAGTTTCGCTTTCGAAATTTCCACAATCAAAATTTCCAAACAATAAACGTTAACCGAATATTTGTGTATTTTAGTCATCAATTTTTTAGTTGAAAGCCTTGATTAGTTTTGGCCGTGTTCAGCTTATTTATAATATTTTCGAGAGGGTTCTTCCTAAATAAAATGACAAAATCGTTACTTTAAAACCAAAAAGGTACATGACATTTAAAGGAAATTAAGTGCATTTGTGAGAAAATACAATCAACCGGCATAATTAGCGATTCACCTCGCAGGGAAAAGGTCGGAGCTGCCAATTCCAGTTTCCGAAGAATATTTAAAACAAATAAAGAACGTTTTATCGTAGGATACGTCCAGTAAATATGACCATGTGCCGAATAAGCTGCTACTTGGAAGCTTTAAAGTCACAGAACAAGGGATGTACAACGGATGGAGATTGCTGGGTATAGAGAGACGACACTCATATTAGAACTAATACTAAAAACTTAGGCACGTGTACAAAGATGGTACGGCGCTCTATTTATCGTATGTTTACGTAGAATTAAAGTTTGATAATATCTTTGTTTATTAAAATGTTAGGTTCAGAATAATTACAAAATACCTTCTTTTACCCCATATTTAGAACAGGTTTCTAAACAATAACGTTATTTTTTTTTCAGCAATATACTTTCTTTGTATAAGTACCAAAATTAAATGCGACATATAGAAAAAAGTTATTTTAATGTTACGCGTGAGAGACCGACTTTTAAATGAAGATCTCTCCAGACATAGTGTGGAGCCAGTTTTTGTAAGGACTTAACAAGATAGAAACATGACTATCGGACAGATCGGAACTGCCTTTTTAAATTATACTTTAATAGACCATCACATGCTTGTAGTTCTTTGAATCTAGTGGAATAGTAAGCTGTATTACAACAAGGTATACAAACAACAAATAAATAGAGATCACTAGACAAACTCATTAAACGAGAAAGTATAAAAAAGGAAATAGATCCGACAAATCTGGAGAACACATGTCATAATAGGATTTATAGAAAATGGTGGCACTAAAAAGTTCACGTCTGTGAAAGAGAGTTTGCATAAAAAACAAACGAAAAGGCGGGGTAAATCCAATTACAGATACGTTTCTGTAACTTCTTATACACTCTTGGATTGGATAGGGATCCACAAGCTGAAATATTAGAACAATACAATATAATGCTCTTCTCGTAGATTTGTACAAGTAAAGAGATAGCCACGAATGTGAGAAAGTAATACTATGATTATAAATTAGATTGTAAGTCTTATCGCAACAGAAAACAAACAGATAATCTGAATGGATATCCCTTTAAAATGATGGTTGGAATGATTTGTAAATATACAACGCCTATTGCATTTCTGTGTTTCACTTTGAAAACGTTATTTTAAACTGACGTGTGATCGAACAAATGAAATACATTTCAAAAGAAAACATTGAAAATACAAAAATAAATATTTTCTCTGACTAGGTCATCGCTTATCAAAGACTGAAGGCCAGTCAGGGATAAAGAGTAATGCGGGTCAAATGGTTGGTCAGACAACATTGGCGTTATCTGTAGTTGCATCGTGAGTAGAATTTGTTTATTTTAAAAGGACGACTGAAAAGTTAGCTTTGCTTGTAAAACTTGAAAAGGACATGTTTTAGTAAGCATGGGAGCTTTGAATCTTGGAAGCTTAGAAAGACTCACTACGCTTCTCCTGCTGAGAAAATAATGGGCAGGCAAGAAAAATGTTTTGCAGGCTGAATTTTGAAATTGCTGCTGAATTTTGTCAGGACAGGTAAGAGTACTCTTGGAACTCTTCGCAAGATGTTGCAAGTATACTCAATCTTAGTACGTATTTGGCTCTTATACTCATAAAACAACTGGGCAGGGATTGTCATATAATAACATAATTTTATTAGGTCTGTATGTTTACAGTTGAAAATATTATTTAAACATTAAACATAGCATACCGACAAGCAAAGCGTCGAATTGTGATGCGAAGACTCTGCTAGGAGGTCAGAAAAAAATTGCCTCTAAAACACGCAAACGAAAAACGATTATTTGTTTTTATAAAATTACAAATATTAGATTTTTCAGTTTCCGAAGGGAACAAAACTCGATGTCTTGGAATGTTCATGATTCCTTTTTTTCCCTCGTTGTTTTACAGAGAAATGTAAATGCTGTTCTGTCATTAAATTTCCTATTTTAGGTTCATTGGAAAGGTTGTGGGCATTAGAGACGCTCAAATAATGGCTTGCGTTTTCTAAGCAAATTTCGCTTTAAGTGATGAAAAAACAAGTTACAACGCGAGTCGTCGAAAGTGTGACTCTTCTATTGCGACAGAAATTATCCTAGAAATTGTAATTGTAGAACATTTACAAGAGAAACATATCGATTCCGCAAGAGAAAATGGATGACTTATACGAAAAGAGATACTAATGAAACATATATTTTAAGAAAGAAAATAAGAGAAAGAAAAAAATAAAACGGGAAAAATAAGTAGAGACAAAGGAAGAAAGATTAGAATAATTTGAAGAAGAAAGAAGGCATTTCATGGAAAAGTTCGATAAACTCGATGTCAATTCGGAGAAAATTAGAAATAATTAACTAAGTTCAAATAAGGGAAAGGACACCGCAAATCTTTCTTTTTTTTGGGGGGGGAAGATTCGACGAGTAATAATTCCTTTTTTCTATAAACCGTGTCTTATTTAGATTTGTAAGATAAGCTTTGTATTACATAGACTATGGGTCGCATTTAAACTTTCTAAAAATGCATTGAATATGAACAATACGTAGAAAATATACGTTGAACAAAGTGGTAAAAATTTAAAATACCACGAAAATTGTGTGGTTCAATAATATCTTGACCAATTACATTCTAGATTTCTGACACTTGAGTGAAATTTACAATATCATCGAGTTAACATGACGTTGCCAGAGCCATGTAAATCCGATGCATAAACAAGTCGCTGGTTATAAAAGCATATACGAAAGTCATTCTTATAGTAGAACCCTGTCATTTTAAATACAATCAAAAGCGTTGTAGATCTAGAGGGACAAGAATGATACAATTAAAACAAGCTATGTTTTTGCGTTCCGGACATTTTTTTTTGTTACTACAAGTCTCAATGCACTTTTGCCAATCTGTTTTGATGCCCCTCCGTAAAAAGCCCGGGACATGCTTTATCACTCACATATCTGTCGCCACTCTGAAATCCCAAAAAACTATTTTCTATCTGTGCTGAGATTCACTGCATTGCTTTCATAAACGTTCAGCAGTCGCGAGTTAATGTTAATGAGTCTAATTATTTCTGCATGGAAAATTCTTATGATACGTCTCTGCTTTTAAGTATCGGCGACGATAGCTAATGTTTTCTTGAGATTTCACACCGTCAAAATCTTCATCAGAGATACAAAAGTTCTATGTGATAAATCAAATTGTTTGATTATTGTAACAAAAGAATTAGCCATCCCCTTTTATATATTCGTGATCAATAAAAAAATGATTTTTTTTGGAGGGGTCTTGTATTTTTTGGAATGCAGCTGTATAGCAAGAATTCATACCCAAAAGGTGCATCGTCATTTGCAGGGGTGAAAAGTCAAGTTGTCGGATGTACTAGCGCGATTTTGGTTTTTACGAACTACTAAGTATTCTTTAAGCGTTTGTTCTTGAAATAAAGTTTATTAAGGAGAAAATTCTAGTGGTCTGCCAGATTTCAATTCTTAGTGTATAAATAACTAGTTGGTCATCCGGCGTTGCCCGTTCGTACAATACGCTTAACCTCGATATTTAAATTTCAGCAAATTGCGCATGTATTATTATAGAATCAGTGTTTTATTGAATACAAATTACGAGGAATGATTCCCTCTGTGGACTCATCGCAAAAAAATGAGTAACTAATAATGATAAGATCGTTCATTTAATTCCTTTCTATTTGTTTACAATATAACTTCAGTTTAAAAGTAGTCTTTCTTAACTTATTGCTAGAAAAAATGCTCTTATGAATAAAAAAAAACACGAATTACTTTTTCGACTTTCTAAACTCATCAGATGGATTTCTATAAAGAAAAAAACGTATCTAAGAACACTGAAGAAATAAAAATTACTTTTGTGTGAAATTTGCAAAATATAGGCTCAGCCGTTTCGGAACTGATGAGAAAAGAAACTCACACACACAAAGTTGCTTTTATCTATAATATAAATCCAACCTCTCCGTTGAAATGTGTGTATGCATGTGTGTTTGTATATCTCGCGAAGACTTTCGACAGAGGCTACGCCTTTTCACGAGATCGATATCGTTTATTAGCTCGACATTTCGGACGGCAAATATCGAAACATTGGCTAAAAACATTAATTCCTGCGTCCTAATGTGGGCACTTTTCTACAAGGAGGGGTCGCTTTCTACGCCGATGTGTTCGAAAGTCGTCCCTTCTTTCTTTTAAAACTTTTTGCCACTTCCGGTTTGGCGATGGATGAAACGGCAAAGAAATCAAACTATTTTAGCACGTTCTTTACCTCCTTCGCTTTTTATGTTTTTGCTCTACACACACCTCCGAACACCCGGGCAGCAAAGCTAATATATAGAGAGAATATTCACATGGGGGCAAACTATTATAAATTTCCCACAGGCCAAATCAACGACTACAGCCAACAGGAATGAAATATATCAAGATATGATGTGGAACAACTCTTAACGATTTCTACTGAATATCCAACATATCAACGACTCTCCTTAATTACTTGTCCACAGCGTAAACATAAATTCTATTTTAAACGTAGTGAAACAAAATCCATCCCACTCTATTCTTGGAATAGACTTTTTTAATAACTTCCTTCTTCTATAATCGAGTAAGGCGAAGGTAGGATGCAGAATGAAAACAGATAATTTCGTGTTTTACTTTAAAATGTCGAAGGACGAAATAATATTTACTTTGATATTAAGTTCTGTCGACGAGTATGCACGAATACTTATGTGGGTATTTCCAGTTGCCTGTGTTATATTCAAAGTTATTGACAAGGTTTAGCATGGATGTCTGTTCATGAAAATCAAATTGCACCGCATGGATAAATACTTAATATAAAAAGAAAAATCCAGGTTATCATTGATGGCCGTACAACTAAACAGCGTGATAATGATATGTAAAATACATTACAAAAATTATTGCAAGGAACATGATACCTTGTTAGAAAACTACGCACACATGGCCGGGATCAAAGTGTAGTATTTGTTCTTCAGATGCTGCACTTAAGATTATTTGTACCAGTCAATGGAGGGGAACCCCTCTATACTGGTACAATTATTATTTTTGGTAACCAGAGTGCCCCCTTTTTGCCTACTTTTAGGGAACTGGTTTCTACCCCACATTAAAAACGGCCTTGTGCCTAATTTGCTTTGGTGGGGAAGCAAATGAATACACTTTCCTCTATCATGCATTTTTACTAGGCAACAATTAGCATCTAACAGTAGTCAGTCTCCCACTCTATGACAGGGTCAAAAAAGAATCTCAAATTTAGTAAGAATGGCACTATCATCCAAGCTCTAACTTCAGTCCCATTGCATGATTATATTTATTCTACAAGTACTTTAATGGATTGTGTTATTCGAATTTTTGTCGCCTCAATGCAAATACTCTCAACTTGACCTGACAAACAATTTTACTGTAGATGTCCCTGACTGCTGGAAAACAATTGATTCTAATAGGAAATGTTCTTTCAATGCAAGATATATTGTTTTCATAACTGTAATAAAAAATGTATATGTAACGCAAGAAATTGCCTACATAATATGTACACTTTAGGGTGTATAAAAGATAAAAAACAAATATGCTTATAATTTCTTTAAGCCTTTGCGTTGTAATGAACTGATGAAAAATATTTAATAGAAACGCAAAGATAATAAACATAAAAAAATAAGGACGCGTGCCAGAGGGTTTCAAATATTAATTATGTTGTCAGCGTTTGGCCGTAAAACCACCTGTTTATTTTGAATTGAATACAAAGCAAACTGAATAAATTTCTTTTGTTTGAGCTGTTAGCCATTAAAATGCAAGTATTTCACAATGGTGTTCGACACGTTCCATGCATGATATTGTTTGGTTTTCGTTCTGTATCTGGTTCTTCAAATACAAATAACATCACGTAAACCGGCGTATTAGATTACAAAATATGTCCAATTATTTATTTTAAAGCCAGATGAAAACTACTGTTTATAAAATGGGAAATGTTGCACTATATATATATATATATATATATATACATATATATATGCATATACATATATATATATAGTAAGTCGTAACTTATAAAATATATATGGCAATTTAGCTACACAGAATATTCCACGTTTCATCCACGCAAGGATTCATCAGGCTTATGCTACCTAACATAGTTCTACCTACCTATTGAGATTTGTTGAAGTAAATACTTAAAGTTTACGTGTTAATTTATACTTTCGTATATTAATTTATGTGATTAAATTAAGTAATCATATATATATATATATATATATATATATATATATAATACAGGATGTCCATAAAGTTCGTGTGTACTTTAAAAAAAATTATAACTTTATTCATATTTGCGATAGAAATAATCTGTACAAAATGTTATAAAGTTTTATGTATCTAGTTTTAAGAATAGTTATTGAATAATTTTTCCCCAAAAAATTCGTAACAATTTTTAGATAAGTACAAAATAAGTAAAAAAATATTTTCTTTTGTTTTTCATAATCAATTTAATCCCATGGCTTCAATGGAGGAAAAAGTAAACTGTGCCCTTTGGTTGGCTGAATTGAAATCTACTATTGCTGTACAAGGACAGTTTAGAATTGAATGCAATAAAAAAGCGCCTCATAGGAACATCATTGTTAAATGGATGAAAAACTTTAAAGAGACAAGCTTTGTCCATGATAAACCACGGCCTGGAAGGCCATGTGTCAGTGACGAAAGTGTTGCTTCCATAGAAGAATCCTTAACTTCAAGTCCAAGAAAGTCTGTAAGACGAGCATCATTGGAGCTCGGGCTGCCAAAGTCTACTATGCATAAGCTTCTGCGGGCAAAACTCAAGCATACAAAATTCAATTACATCAACAGTTTTTAGAAGAGGATTATTATGTCAGGCTAACTTTCTGTCACCAGTTCAATGAAAAATTTTTCAATGATAGTGCATTTGTGAGTAATTTACTGTTTTCTGATGAAGCAACATTTCATATTTGTGGCAAGGTCAACAGGTATAATTTCCGTATTTGGAATTTCCTAACAGATGGATCGGAAGGGGTGGACCATTTCATTGGCCTCCACGTTCGCCAGATTTGACTCCATTAGATTGTTTTTATAGGGACATGTGAAAACAATTGTTTATGCAACCAAACCTAGTTCATTGGAAGATTTGAAAGCTAGAATAACTAATGTGATTTCAAGCATTACTTTTTCTAGTACTTGTAATTTCTTGTGTTACATTAAATAACTACATAACTGTAAACATGTAACCTACAATTTTTACCATTAGAAGAATTTGGATTTCAGAAAAATTTTGTTAACATCAAAGTTTTACCGAATAGGAGTTACAAAAATAATCTGGTTATCCATCAGTTGCACTTTTCTTAAATTTTCAATTTTCTACATTTTTAAACACATTCCCAATGAATTTCATAATTTCTTTTTTTCATTAGCTTTATTTGATAGCAATGTAACGTTACACACGTTTACACAGGTAAACCTTACAAGTTGCAGCAGAGTACGTCAAAAGGAACAGAGGGCATGTGATAACGCGATTTCAATTTTTGTAACAACGACATGGTACTCCTCATTCTCCAACCATGCATGACATCCCGGTAGGATTTTTACGTAACCCTTGTACCAAATGTAATCGTCTTTATAAACCTGCTATCTCTCACCATTTTATATGTTTTTACTTTTTCCTTGCCGTGACGTCATTTCGCACGGCTCGGTATTTGTATACGAGCGCCCGCCCTCTGTTGCAGCCATACATTTCTTTTACGGATTATGCCAGGTATATTTGTTTTTTTTTTAAGAGTTCTCATTCATCTGCATAAGATATTTACGGTCAGACATCGATTTTAATTACAGAATAAAACTTTGTAATATACCCAATGGCAATATGTACTCATATTCTTTTTGTATACTTTTGTAAGAAAACTTGTGTATATTTATTTACATGCTCTGAAGCAGGTTTGACACCAGATCAATGTGCAGTTTCAAATAAGGAGGCGTAGTCGATTAGCTATAATCTCATCCAAAAAAGTTTAAAAATAACAAACCCAAAAGCCCCCCCAATGTACTTGTTAAATATTTGGAATAATTATAATTTATTCCATAAATGAAATAAAGGTGATTATAATTTCTATGTTTGTTTTATAAATCCACATTCTCATATTTTAGTAACATTGGCGTTTAATGGGTATTATAAGATGTTAAAGTTCGTCTAAATATCGATTCTGAGCAAGGTATCAGTGTGTACTAAAAACTGATCAAGTATAAAGGTATACCTTAGACAATAACTGTATTACATAGACTAAACAACGTTATAATTATAAAAGTGTACCTTAGACAATAACTGTATTACGTAGACGAAACCACGTTTTAATTATAGAGGTATACCTTAGACAATAACTGTATTACGTAGACTAAACAACGTTATAATTATAAAGGTATACCTTAGACAATAACTGTATTACGTAGACTAAACAACGTTATAAATATAAAGGTATACCTTAGGCAATAACTGTATTACGTAGACAAAACAACGTTATAATTATAAAAGTATACCTTAGACAATAACTGTATTACGTAGACTAAACAACGTTATAACTACAAAGGTATACCTTAGACAATAACCATATTACGTAGACTAAACAACGTTATAATTATAAATGTATACCTTAGACAATAACTGTATTACGTAGACTAAACAACGTTATAATTATAAAGGTATACCTTAGACAATAACTGTATTACGTAGACTAAACAACGTTATAATTATAAAGGTATACCTTAAACAATAACTGTATTACGTAGACTAAACAACGTTATAATTATAAAGGTACACCTTAGACAATAACTGTGTTACATAGATTAAACAACACAGTAATTCCATTAAATAAGAATTTATAACGCAATGAAGTCACAAGATGGAAGGTAAAGCAAACAAAAATGGTGTATATTATTCTTTGATTACTGTATTTTCTGTATTACATTACTATTTAACTAATACATAGATTTCTTAAATTTGATTGTAATGAAAAAATGAGGTTCCTTTTCTTGATTAATACAAAATGAAAGCAGGGGAATAAAATGATGAAACAATTATGTAGATTTCTATGAAACTATTTAATATATATATTAGCGTTGGGACATATAGTCGAAATGAGAATTGGGATGTGGAAAAATCAGAACATTGGGAGTATCGAAATCGATGTCACAATCGGGAAAAATTTAGTTTAATGTTCGATTCCAAAACGACCTTTTATTATAGATTATAAAGAAACAAACACATTTATTGTTCAGAATATTTATTTAAAACATGTAAGCAAGGATCTCAGAACCCGGATATCCGGGTCCAAATTAATAATTTTATAGGTAAATTATGGCAAAAAAGAGTAAATAAGCAAGAGTTCACTTACATTTATTGCCTTAGGAATCCCTTTGAGATGCTCACACTTATTTTAGCACTTAGGTCATAAAAAACAATGCGTTACCTTCTCAAAGTTCACAGTTAAATTAAAGTAAGTTCTTGAAAGGTCTTATTTTTAATTTTCCTTGTCCTGTGTTGTCTGGAGTTGTCGTCTTTGAAATAATCCTAAGTTTTATTGTATTTATTTATTTTTTTGCCACAAGTGAAAATCACATACAAAAATCTAATAATGTGGTACAATAGGTAAAAGTATGGATGAAAGAAATTATATATACATGTAAAATTAACCTCTCAATGCGATTCTACTTTTTTAGGCGATTATGTGTTAACACAATGAAACAGGAAATAAATAATTATTATAGAATTTTAAAAGGGTTGCACATTCAAATTTAGCAGAAATGCCCCCCTTTTTCGGGTTATCCTTACTTAAATGGCAGTTAACCAATTTTTTACCACTAATTTCAAGTCTGACCGTCATAAAAACAGTCGTAATCGCTTTATTTTTCTCAATTCCGTCCACACTTTGGGTTAGTACTACGGAAAAAGTCGGGTTTTGTATGACTATTTGCTATGAAATATTTTATATTAAATTTTAATCAGGACCTTTAACATGATTATGATTTTGAAACGACCAAAATTGACTACATCCTTAAAAACCTGTCTGATTCGAAAGAACGATCATTTTTCGTTAACCTTATATGCAATACCGATTTATTGTTGTTTCCTTTCTTTCTTTCTTTATTTATTTATTCTTTCAAATCGCTTACATGTAATCGCTTGAAAACTAAAGAAATATATTTTTATATTTAGGTGGATTAGCATAGGATGCAGAATTCTAATAAGAACTTTGTTTCTTTCACAACAAAATATTATAATTATGAAATGGCAAGAAAAAGAAAACAAGTCGCGATAATCTGTTCAAAGTTTCGAAATAATTACTTTAAAAAGTTTAATCTATTTTGGGGGAGCACCTAAAAATGTAGAATTTTATTTTGGGGGTAGACTAATAGTAACTTAAGATCGATACCTTGTCTTCTCATTAAAGATAGTAGTCGTAGTGTTACAGGAAAGGTTCCCATTTTCTTGTAAGCAAAACATTAGATTAGTGAAAATAATATTAGGATAGACCGAGATTTGAACTTTGTAAGCAAGGTTCAAAAATGGAATTTCGCATTGTTCAGTTTCACATAAAATAGTTTATATGTTTGTTGTAAAAATTATTTTAATTGTTCAATTCTTTTATAAAAACTGAATTAAAATAAGGTCAGCTAGAGAAGAACGAACAATAGCAATTTAAAAACATATTGAAAAATAAGTTAGGTTGAAAAATAGGTTAGTAAGATCTCTTTGTCTGAGAAATGTTTTGGAAACATGTACCGAATCACGTATGTTTAGGCCACGTGGGCCGATCACGTTTACAGACACGCGTATTACGTCATGGCAGAAATAAATTATCACTATAGGAGCTAGTTGTCGAAGAAGAGGGCAGTCGGGGCAGTCTGGCAGAGAGAGCAGTAAGCAAAGGCAATCAGAGTAGGGTCCCTTTAGAAGCGAAGGGATAACCTTTGATCATGTAGTCGACTTAGAATTCCCGGATGCCATCATCATTTCGAGCGGTCAAATGGAATAAAAGAACATCTCATATTTTTTGTAACTACCGTTTCCGTGCCGTCTTTCTACAACAAAGGTAATGTTTAATCATCTTCTATGAACATTGTTTCCACTCATCGTTATTAATGAACTTTGTATAACCCATCCTAAGTAATGTGTCCCCCCTCTCCATCCTAAGAAATGTGCCTCACCATCTAAGTAATGATTGCCCCCTCCGTGAAACAGAACTGTAATAAGTATAGATGTATCATTCCTTTCTCCCCCCTATCAATATATATGTAGCCCGTCTCTCTCCAATATGAACAACCCTATTATACAACATAGTAATAGAAGAAGAAGAAGCTGTATATTTGATTATGTATTTTTACAGCAAAATAATGAGTTTAATAACCAATTACATTTAAATTATTAGGATAAGAAATATGAACATTTTTTAGAGAAGGAGCAGTAACAGAATAGTTTACCCCCCATCCACCCCCGAAATTCCCATATTAAGAATGTGTTTCAAGGAAATTATTTAATAAGGGAAGAAGAATTTTACAAACTGTTCTCTTTTTACACCGTCCTCTTATTGTGCATACAAATCGTTGAGAATTTTCAATTATGAAAAAAATTAAAAAAACATTAAGAACGAACCTTTCAAACCAGCTATGTTTGAAAAGAAATATAAAAGTTTGTGTCTCCTAACATTCGATCCCTTACCAGGAAAACATTTAAGAAAAATATTTACAGAGATTTACTCATGTAACATAGGCCACCACGCCAGTGTACATTTTACATTTTACAAAAACAAATACGGACATTACACAGGGTTTTAAGGTAATTAAACACATTTTCAAGCGATAAATCTCTAATTTATTATTGAGAAAACGTAAAATAATAGAAATCAGAATGGATACTCGTATTGAAATTGGGTATTTGGAACGGAATCGGTAATTGTATGGAATCAGGAAAATTTGGAAATCGTCCCATCAACAAGATATATATATATATATATATATATATATATATATATATATATATATATATATATATGGCATATTCACGTGAAGACACCGGGTCCCATTAGATCACTGAAATAAGTTAAGGGACATAGAGACTTGGCAATAATAAAATGGATTACCATTTGGCAATATAAGGTGCTGTATGAGCTCGGATCCTTGAGAGGCATGGACGCCAGCAGGATGATCTTGCTCAAAACACGCTGGATGAAATAATGCAACGTCCTTACGACCCCGAAGGGTAAAGTAATACGTCATACACCCACATACACACATACGAACATACAAACATACATACACACACACACATATATATTATTTAATATTTCATTTTATATTCATACAAACACTTTAATTTATGAAGCTCAATGTAACTACAGAGGTTATACCAATATATAAAAAAAAACTTACGTTCCAGGTTTAAATATGTCGTCCATTATACCTTTCCTTTCTTTAGGCATGATATAATGTTTAATACATGACAGCGTATGTTTCGTAGCGCAGAATCATTTATGTAATTATTATGTGATTTTTTTTTAGATTATTTCGTCCTTACTCAAACGAACAATGTAAACTCATCTACTATAAATTCAATTAAATGAATATGGACATTATTACAAAATCGATAAACTACAAAGACACTTGAAATTTTATTTTCTGTTATTCACGCCATATTTATATGCCATATATGTTTCAGGATGGGGATTTTTATAATATGTTAACTTTTGTACTGTTATATTCACATGCTTTGAAATAGGATATAATTTCCGATATTATGTTCTCTATTTTACTGTTTTTTCCAATGTTTGTGCTAATAAGAAGAAATAACAAATGATTTATTTCGTCTCCTGAGATTTAAAGAACTGAAGATTACTACAAAGAGAAAAACTCAGACCTATGCAAGAACTTCAAGCCGACGCCTTCTTTGACAACTTGACTCATAAGCAATAACAAATATAGAAACCCAAGGTTTTACAAAACCTCTGGCCTAATACGTACATTTGTTTGTTTGTGTGTGTGTGTGTGTGTGTGTGTTAATGTCTGCTCATGCAATGTGAAGTAATATGTATTGATTTCTTTAAATAATTAGTAATTTTCCTAATTATTTGATTTTTTTGTTATTCTCCCCCAATAAGACACAACGTGACTTGTAGAACTATACGAACATATAAATTCAAACCATATGAATATTTCACAAACGAATCACACCAGTGTAGAACTTTTTTTTAAAGGGAATCACCACTTATCAAGGCCCGGAGGCGACTCGAGTATAAGGGTAAATAGGTATACACTAGTCAATGGGATTATAGCGTAGTACTCATAATTAGTGGAAATTTTGGAAATTGGATTATTACGGGGGGACAGTTCATCAAGAACCTGTTTACATTGGACAATCAAATTGTAGCTAGCTTGAAAGCAGGCAAACGGAAGAGTGTTCTGCCGTCTAAGAAATAAGCTTTGTTCATGGAATCTACGTTTAGGATTAGGCACAGATAAAGAGTGTGAGAAATTATTGATATTGGTTTTGGCTAGACGAGTGTTAAACTTTTCAACCCTAAACAATGAATATTCTTATGTAGACGCTTCTGTTTGGCATATTGTCTTACACGGGGTGTGGGAGTGGAGGAAAGTTATTTTTGTTCACATTACATTTAAACTTTTGCATGTAAAAACGGATAGGAGAGAAGATAATTCTAGCAATTTGTTGGAATAAACTATTAGAGTAAGAGGTTATTACGACTTAAAACATTTGTTTTGCATTTCCAAATTCCTATTCGCAACTGAATATTCTTTCTGGATAATTCGTATTCAAAAGCATGTACATTTCGATAACAACAACAACAATAGAAAACGTCTCCGTGATTTGGTGATGTCCGGCCGTGTGAATAGAATACAACAATATACGACACTCCATAGTTAGAAAAGCATGCATACATTTTTCTCCCGATGATACCGTACGGACTATTCCAAATTTTATTTTCTTAGACAATGTTCTCGTGTCTCATTGAAGCTGGTTGCTTGTATTGCTATATGACAAACATTGGTCGAGTAATTTAATGCATTTATTCTGATAAAATAGTTTATCTTTCCCGTTTTATGTATCTTTTAAATATGTATTCCGAGTTTATTTTAATTTAATTGTAGAGGAAACATTTGTTTTGGTTTTGTGCTTGGCAGATCATTTTGAGATTTGCCAAAAGACAGTAGAAAAACAATGGCATAAATGTTTAGTGCATTTTATGTCAGGAATATTTACCCTAAAACAGCCTTAACCGGTATCACTGGATACTAGTGTTTATCCCTACATGAAAGCTGTAGAGCACAAACCGGAAAACTAGTTTGAGATTTTGTTTTTTGAAAGGGCGTAAAGAAAAAAGATTAGTTATATACTGTGAGCAATATATTTGTGCAAAAGGTCTCTTCAAAACTATATTTAGTCAGTCATATGTACATATACAAATTAGACAAATGCTTTTACCGACAAATTGCGCATCTAAACGTTTGGATTTAGATTCTAATTTTTATGTTTTGGTATTGATCACATTAAATGGTATGTTTTGTTTTGGGTAATACCATTAATGCAAACACTGTTATTATCAATTGCGAACTAATTTATATCAGAGAAGTTATTGTTCTTTACTAGCGGGATGTGGAAATTCATCAGTGGCAGCTTTCATATATAATATATTACTGCAGGGCATTCAGTGGATGTGCAGCGTACATTGGAGACATTATTATTTTATCCCTTTTAAGTTAACTGTAAAAGTATTTATTAAATTAATCTGATTAATATAGTGTCAGAATATATTTGCTTATTACGATTATTCTCCAATATCCTTATAGGAATATATGACATATTTCCCTTGAATAGACGTCCGGCGCGAACGGAACCTCTACGCTATCATCATAACATCTTTTGACAAAACATATAAAACCCTTTGATCCTGGCCAGAAGACTAAGCAGGTATATTTTAGTTTCACGCACTGCCCAAAGTGGCATCATTTTTTTTAATTGCGTCCTCGGTGTTCGGGACATACTATTTTTTGAAAAGGAAGAATGTTATATTATAATAGGAACATTCATTTTACGTATCCATATACTAATTTAATGTTCGAAATATGTTATCACAAGGGCTATGACGAAATAATCTTTTCATTATTTTTAATCTTGAGTATATATCCGTTAATATTTTATATGTTTTAGATAGAGTGATGTGGTTCTCGATTGGTTAGCTGTGTCCAAAGAGTAAAAAGAATGATAAGAATATCCTCTTATCACCGCCTTCGTGATCACCTTATATCATTCTTTTTAATGAATAAGATCCTCCGATCAAATATTCTATAATCTGCAAACGGTGACACACGCACGCACTTACGTTAAAGGTACTACAGCATATAATGATCCTAAATTGTAATAAATGGGTAGATTTTTCTTGAATATAAGTAAGAACAATTTTCTCCAGACAACCAGAACTCTCAGCTTTCTTCTGTGAGCGATCTAAATTACACTGCTTTATCGACACTTTTATTGCAATAATTCACAAACCCTGGCAAAAATTATGCTTCTCTATTGTTGACATTAATATTTTTATCGAATCATAAAATTATGAAGCAATTTAATCTTTTATGCATAATAAGTTTTATCATATATGAGCACAGAAAAAAAAAACGTTTACTTTGTGTTCCAAATCCATTCTAATTGGAGGGGGTTGTCGTGTTTTGCTGCTTCTATGGTAGCTTTCATAGAGGGGGAACTAACGGTCTTTTTTGCGTGAAATCTCGTATGAAAAAAACGGATTTATATATCTTTGTAGTCCTATAAATATAAATTGGTTTCCATTATCGAATAATAATAATAGTAATAATAATAATAATAATAATAATAATTATTATTATTATTATTATTATTATTATTATTGTTGTTGTTGTTGTTGTTATTATTATTATTATTATTATTATTATTATTATTATTATTATTATTGTCACAAGAAGCTTTCATACAAGTCATAAAAGACATCTCCTTTAAAATAACTGTGGTGTTTCCTTGAAGCTGGGTGACAATAAGTCTCCCCAGGTTTCCATTACTCTCCACCCTTTTCGATAACATTTGTAAATAAATTTGCATTATCGCAAAAAAATTTCTCGTTGGCAGCGGCTAATAGTCTTCACTTGAATTTGAGTGGGAATAAGCCTCCTTAATGTCCTAGTTTGCTTTGCACTTATCAATCGGAGGTCTAGTCAGTCTCGGTCTTTCCTTCCTCCTTAACTCTACTTGGCTTCTCAATTTCACTCTTTTCTGGAGGGAGCATTGATGTGGTAATAGAGTATGGGAGGGAATAGAGAACTTATAGATATGCGGCTTCAATGTTCTTTGTTTCTTTGTAGCCCTTTGTTTTTTTACATTTGCCGCAGTTTGCCTAACCCGCACTTGTTGCTCCTCTGTGTCTTTTTTCACATTCAAGGGAATTTCTTAACATTTCAGCTTTTTTCACTATTGTTTTCGTTGTATTTTTTCTCAGTTATTTCTTTGATTCTAATTTCTCCCATTCTGTTTAAAAAGTTTTCCGGTATTTTTCCTAGTGCTCCTACTATTATAGGTATTATTTTGATTTTCTTTATCTTCCATATCCTTTTAAGCTCTACCTAGCTTTGTGTATTTGCTCCGTTCTTCCTTTTCTTTAATATCCATCCTATGGTAAGCAGGGACAGCAAAATCTACGATTTGTCAAGCCTTTTCTGTCTTGTTAATTATCACGACGTCCGGTCTTCTTGCGTGGATGGGTTTATAACTTTGTATGTCCATGTCCCATACGATTTTGCGATTCTCGTTTTCAAATACTGTTACCAGCTTATGTTTGTACCACTTGTTTGTGCGTTCGAGATGCAGGTGTTTGCATAATTCCCAGTGTACTGCCCTCCCATTTGGTCGTGTCTGTTCTTATAATTCTTTTGAACTAGTTTGCTGCATTCACTTACTATATGGTTTATTGTTTTGTCTCTTTGTCCACAGAGCCTGCATTTACTCTTTTTTTGGTTTTTGTAGATTTTTCCTTTGGTGTGGTGGGTTCTTATCGAGTTATTTTGTGCTGCGGTTATTATGGATTCAGTTTCTCTGCTTATGTGTCTTTTTTACATTAACGTCCAAGTGTTTTCGTTATTTTCATCTTTTGTCATCCTTCTGAATTTTCCATGTAGTTGTTTTTCTTCCTATTTTTCTCGTCTTATTCTTTATTTCTCTGTTTTCTGTTTCGTCGGTTTTCTTGGTGTCCTTTTCGGGTCCTGCGTTATGTATTTGTCAAATTCGTTTTTTGTGTGTCATGCACATAACCTTCTATACAAACGAGTCCTCTCCTGCTTTCTTTTCTGTTCACCTAGAGCCGGTCAACATGGGATTTTGTGTGGCGTGCATGGTACATGGTCATGAGTGTTCTGGTCTTCTGATCGAGCTATCTCAGTTCTTTATCAACGGTCATGAATATCTTACTATTGACACTACCCATGTAGTTATACACTTTCTTAGGTTTCTGCTATACAATTTTTTCCAGAAGTATTTTGATCTCCTGAGCTATTCCTTCCCGACTGTCTCTTTTATTTCTGTGGCTTTGGGTAGGTCTGTTTCCAAAACTCTCAAGTTTTTATACGCGTCTTGTTCCCTTAGTGCCCCCATTTCTGTTTGGTTAGGTAGTCTATGCCTTCTGTTGTCTCCAGTTTTCCCTTTCTTCTAACTAATAGTGCGCACTTTTCCATACCAAACTCGATTTGGATATCCTGGCGGGAGATCCTGGTAGTGGTTATTAGTGTCTTTAGTTTCTTTTCGGTCCTTGCAAATAGTTTAAGGTCGTTAATGTATATTAGGTGGTTCATTTTTTTCTGTATTAGAGCACTTTCCTCCAGCTTGGTACTTTCTCAGTATATTGTTCACAGAGGGCTATGATGAACAGCAATGGTGATAGTGAATCTCCTTGGAAAATGCTCTTTTCTATTAATTTCTGTCATGTGTGTTCCATCATCTGCCAAGTCCAGTTTCCATGTTCTCATTGCATTTTCTATCACGATAATCAACCTGCTTGGTATTTTATACATTTTTAAGCATTCTATTATCCATGTTTGCGAGATCTTGTCGTACGCTTTTTTGTAGTCGATCCATGCCATGGCTAAATTATTACTCCTACTTTTACCTCCTTTAGTATTTTTTGATCTATGTATAGCAGATAATGTTTTCCTCTTTCTCCTTCCTAGCATTCTTCGTATTCCGCGGGGACAGTCTACGAATATTCAGGGAGTGATGAATGTGTTCCCGCAGTTGTACTGTCAGTATTTTCCATATAGTGGATAAGCACGTGATTCTTGGATGTTTTGCTTGCCCTGTTTACATTTGTATCTATATCGCTTCAGTCTCCCTTCTTTTGCTATTATTATTTTTATTATTATTATTATTAGTAGTAGTAGTAGTAGTAGTATTAGTAATAGTAGTATTTGTATTATTATTATTTATTATTATTATTTATTTTTATTATTAGTATTAGTATTTATTGTTCATATTATTATTATACTTTATCATTATTATTATTAGTAGTAGTAGTAATATTAGTAATATTACCATCATATTATTATTATTATTTATTAGTAGTAGTATTATAGTATTATTTATTATTATTAGTAGTAGTAGTATTTATTATTCTTAGTAGTATTAGTATTATTATTTATTATTATTAGTATTATTATTATTAATAATATTATTGTTAATAATGGTATTATCATTATTATTAATAGTAGTATCATTATTATCATTATTATTATTAATAGTATTATTATTAGTAGTAGTATTGTTATTATTATTAGTAGTAGTAGTGTTCTCGTTATTATTATTAGTAGTAATATAATCATTATTATTAGTAGTAGTATTATCGCTATTATGAGTAGTAGTATTATTATCATTATTATTATTAGTAGTATTATTATTAATATTATTAGTAGTATTATCATTATCATTAGTAGTATTAGTATTAGTAGTATTAATAGTAGTATAAGTATAGTATTATCAATCTTATTATTATTATTAGTAGTAGTAGTAGTATTATCATCATTATTATTAGTAGTAGTAGTATTAGTATTTTCATTTTTATTAGTAGTATTATCATCATCATCATCATCATCATCATTATTATTATTATTATTATTATTATTATTATTATTACTAATACTACTACATAGGGGCAGGAGTTTTCCTTTGGAAGGGCCTCCATTCATTGCTGAGAATGTAAACTGAAGTAAAATGAAATAACACAGAGCGTATCGACTGCGTTGCTCACGTGTATTACAGGAAACGAGAACTTACTGGCTCTTTAGAGCTGGACATTTTATCGTAATCTTTCAATTTTGTCTCAGATATCCCGGGTGTACAAGAGAGATAAAACCTCATTTAACTTGGTTATCGCAGAAGCATTTAGTACTTTTAGTTTTGCCTTCCATTGTGTGGTTTCTCACTAAGATTCATTTGGACAATTAAAAAATAAAACGATTCAATTTGTTTTAAAGCTATTGTTTCTGACAGACAATCAATTAACCGTTCAAATACATTAATTACACTTGCATTTAGAAGCAGAATTTGACGGCTTCGAGAGATCATCTTCAAAGATGAATTTCCGATTTATATTCATTTTCGTTTATAATAGTTATTTGTTAAGATTGTTTGTTTTATGGCGATTATGGTTCTCAAGATTTAAATAATGATCCATTCCGTTGTTGAATGACAGAATGAGAATATCATCTGTCGTGTCATTTACAAACACAAGATATCGTTTTACAATCGCTGTAGGATAATTACTGCCACTTCATCATTCTTTTCTTAGAGGTGTCCATGTATGCGTTGACGTATAGATGAAGATTGATTGGAACAGAAAGCAATGTATTCTATACTCATAAAATATTAATAACATTACAGTGTTATTTGTATTCCAATCACGTAAGTAATACATCCACATGTATATTGAAGTTTAGCGTCTATATATATATATATATATATATATATATATATATATATATATATATATATATATACATATACATATATATATAAACATATATATATATATATACGAGAGCGTGCAATAAGTAATGCACCAGGCCCACTACCAATAGTAGTAGAGCAATGAAACTTGGCACACTTATTAGTCTTTCTCTACATAGGAAGCACACAGAGTTATGCATTTCTCCCATCGTTTGATGTAGCTCTGGAGACCGTTTTTGTAGAACATCCCAGGTTGGGCCTCCAACCACGACGTGACTTCAGAAAGCAAGGCTCCATCATCTGGGAAACGCTTTCCTTTAAAAAACAACTTCATGGCTGGGCAGAGGTAAAGTCAGATTGTGCAAGGTCAGGAGAGTAGAGAGAATGGGGAAGGATTTCATAACCATACGCCCGTGCTTCTGATTTGGCGACTGCAGAAGGAGGGTACCTTTGCTGATCTTGTCCCGCCTCTTGATTTTGATAGCTTCCCTTAATTTCCTCAAAAGTGAAGCATAATAGGCTCCTGTAATTGTGGTACCCTTTCCCAGGAAATCTGTCATCACTACGCCGTCCTGGACCCAGAAGACTGTGAGCATGACCTTGCGAGCGGAGAACTGCACCCTGGCATCGTTGGGATGGTGAGTCCAAGTGCTTCCACTGAATTGGCTGGGCTTTGGTTTCTGGATCATAGTGATGGACCCAGGTTTCATCCTGTGTAATCAGTCTTTTGAAAAACTTTCACTCATCTTCTTGGCACATCTCCAAATTTATCCTCCAGCATTCGACGCGTTCTCGCTTCTGGAATGGTGTCAGCAACCTTGGAATCCATTTGACAAACATCTTATGCATATGCAAATGGTCATGAATGATAGTTTCCACAGACCCTGTACTAATCTTGACATCTTGGGCTATTTGACGAATAGAAATGCGCCGATCTTCCAAAATGGCAGCCTCAACTTGACAGACAGATGCCTCATCAATGGCAGAAGGGGGCGGCTACCAGGTCTGGAAGCTGTTTCCACAGACTTCCGGCCATGTTTGAATTCACAATACCAACGTTTTACAAGGTCATATGATGGGGCATTATCCCCATAAGTTTCTTTCACTTCATCAAAAGTATCCTGTGCTATGCGTCCTTTCGAATACAAAAACCGGATTACTGCTCGACATTCAACAGGTTCCATCTTACACCTGACTCAGCTCAAACAACTGTAAAACAGAAAGCACAATTAGTCAGAGCTGTAATTTTCCACATAACCTGTAGAGATATAAATCATTGCACATGCAAAACTTCAGCTAGAGCAGACAACTAGAAGTGGGTCAGGGGCATTACTCATATATATATATATATATATATATATATATATATATATATATATATATATATATGAAATAAAATGGAGGTGGAAGGACCTGGATACTAAACGTTTCGCCCGATTTATGCGGGCTTCTTCAAGAGGGATGGTCATTGACGAGAGAGTCGGAGGTTAGGGGCTATATATAATGATGGGGGAGAGCAACGTGTTTTCCTTATGTAAATTAGATGCCATATATACATATATATATATACATTTTATGAGAGAAAAAATAAATTACAGTAAACTAGTGTAGTGGATTTTTAAAAGTTAAAATATCGTAGAGAGTAAAAAAAAAATAAAATATATATAATTAAGCAAAGCAAGTTTTTTTTCACGTTGCTTCCTTTCTGTCGAAAATAATTATTAAAGAGAACAACTTAGACACCGGTTAAACGCGATAAAAAAATTTAAAAAATTCGTAATTTCACTTAATTTTATTAGTTTTATTTTACTTATTTATTTTATCATTATCTATTTTTAGACTCCATTTTATCACCTCCTATTCTTATTTTTAGACACTATCTTTTAAGTTACTACGCTATTTTATCCCAATTCAATTATTTCTAATTTAAAAAAAAAAAAATTCTTTCGTAATCTCGTGTCATTTTATTTACTTAATCTATCACCGCTATATTTCCAAACACAATTTTTTTTTAATCTCTACGATATTTTAACTTTTAGACGTAATACACTACACTAGTTTACTCTAATTTATTTTTTCTCTCATATAATATATATGTATATATATATATGTATATATGACATCTAATTTACATAAGGAAAACATGTTGATCTCCCCCGTCATTATATATAGCCCCAATCCTCCGACTCTCTCGTCAATGACCATCCCTTTTAAAGAAGCCCGCATAAATCGGGCGAAACGTTGAGTATCCAGGTCCTTCCACCTCCATTTTATTTCATATCGTCGGATTTAATCCAGCTCAACAATCATATATAAATATATATATGCATAAATATAAATATATATATATATATATATATATATATATATATATATATGACTACTTTATTTAATCACATAAATTAATATATGAAAGTATAGATTTATGGGTAAACTTAAAGTATTTACTTAAACAGTGCTAAATACGTTGGTACAGCTAGGTAGTAAGTTATAATGATATGGCATAAACCTGATGAATCCTAGCGTGGATCAAACGCGAAATATTCTGTGTAGCTTAATCGCCATATGTAGTGTATAACTTACTATATGTGTATATATATATATATATATATATATATATATATATACATATATATGTGTGTGTGTGCGTGTGTGTGTGAATTTCTTGAACTAGTGTCACTTTATGTGTGTATTTATATTCACATTAAAAACCCTGTTTTTCTATTTATTTAAAAAGAAAATACCACAGTGTGATAGCTAATTTTCATATTCTTTTAAACATTAATTTTAATTCCTTCCCTATTAGTTTTTTTCGGTTTCCTTATGTGATGATAATCATTAATTAACTATTGCGTGAACTTATATTGATGCAGGTATATGGCATGATTTATACGTGCGTAATATTTTCGTATAAGGTTTCGGTAAATACGACCCTCTTTCTATATATATTTATGCATGCGTATGTATATATATATATATATATATATATGCGTATATATATGCATGCGTATATATATATATATATATATATATGTGTGTGTGTGTGTATGTGTGTGTGTGTAAATTTTTTGCCGTCGAAATCTCTCTGTCAGATTTTGGTCTACAGATATAGAACCTAATAAATGGGGTATTCGACCATATGCGAAACTTTATTCTAGGGTTTTAGCCGGGGAAAATCGGTTCAAATGTGTAAGAATTAAAAAAAAAATGAAAATTATTCAGGTTAAGATAGAAAAACGCTATTACCAATATGCATGCGTAACGTTATACGTTTGGGTTTATGTTTTAATTTTTAGCCTTGTAGAATACATGTCTTCATATCTCAGGCATTTGCATCGAAGTAAAATATGAATTGTAAGCTAAACGTTGTAGTTTGGATTCTCGGTGCTGGCGCAGAGATCATTTTTTTAAAACTTCATTCATTACTATATTTTTGGTCGAATATGATATAATAATACATACGAAATACGATATAATAATAAATACGAAATCTGTATTACTCAAAATATTATATTTTAGCAATGGCGAGTGACGAGCATTTTTGTCTGTTTACACGAAGTATGCATGACTAAGTTTAATTAACTAGATTAAGAATGACTAAAAAATCAGAACTATTGATTCGACGTTATTGAACTGCAATGTTACTTTTCAAATTATATTATTTTGTTGTTCCACTTACTAATTCGAGTACAAATATGTATGCACCCGTTATGCTGTACACCCCCAGTTTTTTTTTTATTGCGTCAGCATATAAAACAACTCGGACAGTCTATTTATACAAAATTAATACACACACATACACACACACACGCACACACACACACACACACACACACACACACACACATATATATATATATATATATATATATATATATATATATATATATATCCGAAACAGATACATGGTAAGAAGCTGATGATCCTGGTTTTCTATTTACAAAATTTTAGTTAAGCTTTTCTCTTTTCATTCTTATGTAGTTAAATTCTGTTTTAAAATTAAAGACTTCCCGAAATCGGATTATGCAAATGCTAAGTCTAATTCTATTTAACAATTTTAATTAAGTCCTTTTTTTCATCCATATATAAATGAATTCTCTTTTGCCATCATAAACTTTTTAGAAGTCGGATTATATAGCTGCTTAGTCTGCGATAGGTTAAAATTATTTTTTCCGGGAATTTAAACTGCATTCTTTCTTTATTTATATAGTTTGCATTTTTTAATCAAGGCTTCTTTATATATATATATATATATATATATATATATATATATATATATATATATATATATATATACACACAGTGTATCACAAAAGTGAGTATACCCCTTACATTTCCTCGAATATTTAAATATATCTCTTCATGGAACAAGACTGTACAAATATTTTTTGATACAGGGAAAATAGTTTATTTGCAGCATATATAACAGTTAATTGATTTTCTCCTCAAGATAACTCAAAATATAACCATTAAAACGAAATCTCTGGCAACAAAAATGAGTTGTCTGTATTAGCAATATTTTGTGTGATCCCCGTCATTATCCAAATCTACCCTTACTCTACTGGGCATGGGGTTTACCAGAGCTTGACATGTAGTCACTGGAATGCTCTTCCAATCATCAATTACGACTACGCAAAACTAGCGGATGTTTAAGACTTTAATCACCTCAACCTTCCCCTTGAGGATACTCACAAGATGTTCTATTGGTTCAAGTCTAGAGACATGCTATACCAATCCGTCACCTTTACTCTAAGCCCTTTCAGTAAGCAGTAGCTGTATTGGATGTGTGTGTTTGGGGCTTTGTGATGCAGGAACACTGCTCTGCGATCCAGTTTTTGGAGGGAAAAGAATCATACTCTGCTGCAGTATTTTTCAGTATATGTTTAAGTTAATGTTTCTCTCAATGAAATGTAACTCTCCAATACCTGCAGCACTCATGCAGCCTTGACTGTAGACAAAACACACTAATCTTTGTACTCCTCAAATGGATGGGTATGGCCGTCATCCAAAGAGAAAGCTCTTCTGAAGGCAATACACAAGAAAACCTGCAAACACTTTGCTGAGGACATATCAACAAAGCCTATTGGTTACTGGAACCATGTCTAATGATCTTATGGGACGAAATTTAATTTGTTTGTTCTGATTGCCTTAAGCATGTGTGGCGGCGGTTATATAAGGAGTATTAAGATAAGTTTGCCATGCCTACAGTAAAGCATGGTGTTTCAGTTATTGGAGAGTTGCATTTCATTTCTAAAGCTTTCTATTATTTTACTGAGAAACTAAGACGCTTATGATCTACGAACAAGCTTGCAATAAAATAAAACGAGCGAAAATGTCTTTTTAAGAGTTTTTTTTATATTCTCATCCATTCTTAATGCATTTTTGCCAGCGATGAATTATAAATTCTCGGAGGTGCTTTGTGACTTACGTTTTCCATTTGTGTAATCGATGAAACAATGAAATTATTGTCTTGCATTAAGTCGTATATTAAAAACAGAATTAACCCTTCATTTCATTGAAATATGCGGTTACAATTCTGTCCTGATAATGCTCGATCTGTAAATAATGCTAATCTGTCGTACATGCTGAATGTTTTATGACTTTATTATCTTTTTCATATTATCTTATTGTTACTAACAACGCTAAACATGAAGCATTGACTTTGTAAAAAAAAACAATGATATGTAACACGTATTTTTTTATTTAGACATCATATTCTTATCTACCTTGTTCTCCGTTCCAATCTGAAAAATGGTTCCAGTTTTTCCCCTATCATTGGATAGATTAACACAATCTTTTCGTAAAATATTTTTTTCTTTCAGCCTGTCAAATTATTAAGTGAATCAAGTGAACATCACGTGCCCAGAATAATTAAAAGCAACCGTTTTTGAAACTAGATTAAGAAGGACAATATTCTATGTTTAAAAATATTTAGTATTCCAAAACGATATTTTCGATGCATTTGAAGTTTCAATAATATATATATATTTATACTAAATATGATTTAATCCATATTTGTTATGCTTTTTTAACATTACAAAATATATGCTAAACTTTTCCGCAATCAAAGATTGCGTATTGTTTCAAATTCAAAGTCCTGTTGGTCATGAATATCACCTTAGACTATATATTTCCTTTGGGGAGTGTGGAGCCATCCCTTAATTGGCATTGCTCCCAAGTCGTCTCTGGCCCGAAGTGGTCGTATCTATTAGGGTCCCAACTATGGATTAAATAGAAACCGACTTGAAAAAATATATATACTATTAAAAATTTTTTCATCAAAATAACTTGATTAGGCATTAAATAACCTAAAAATAACATAATACAGAAATATTTATATTATATATAAGTTTTACTCTGAAGTTAATAAAGAAAACTTTATTTACAGCCGTAAAATAACATTAATAATAGTTAGATTATAACATATAGCAAATAGAACAAAACTACTTTAATAGAATATTAACGGAGATAAAAAAGGATAATGTTTCATATGTCTGTGTCTACTAAAGATGATATAGAAAAGTGTAAGAACGTAGAGAGAACCGGAAGATGTATAATTGATGCATATTAACTATCTTTCACTCTTTTGGATAAAGTAATATCAAAAGTGTATTCCGGTATTACAAACTTTAAATGGAGATTGTGGAACTTGTTGTGATGTACGCAATTGTATAGAAAAGAATGGTAACGTTAAGGATATAAATTATTACATTATCATGCGTTTCGTGGTCAGCTCAATTTATGGATGTGCTGGAGACACAGACAGGCATATATATATATATATATATATATATATATATATATATATATATATATATATATATAAATCCCCGAAACAGTGTTTCATGGTAAACAACTGATGATCCCTTGAAAAATAAATTATTGGCATTATAGTAAATTCGAGAGCGAGTTGATGCAGTGATTGCAGGTGATTAAATTACTTACTGATGGTTTTCTAACGAATAAAAAAATATTTTTGTATAGTTTTAAAGGTTAAAATCTTCCAATACTATATATATATATATATATATATATATATATATGTATTACTTTATTTAATACGATAAATTAATATACGAAAGTATAAAATTATGCGGAAACTTTAATTATTTATTTCAACAATGCTCAATATGTAAGTAGAGCAAGGTAGTAAGTTATAAAATATATGTGCCAATTAAGCTACCCAGAATATTCCGCATTTCATCCTTAACACGCATAAAGAGTGCTTATTAATATGTGGAATTGGACCTTCGTACGTATATGCGAGTAAAGTATATATTTAATGAAAATAAGGAATATTAGGATAGGATGGTGCACATAAAAGACCAGGCTATTCTTCTGCTGCAAGTGTCTACTCTGGTCTTGCAGACATCGCCCCTGTTCTAGGTTTTTATCATAAGCTGTTGCTGCCTCCTTTATTCTTTGCAAATTTGTTTAAACTGTTTGTGAATGCTTTTGCGTTTTCTTCTTCAGCTCTTGTTTTCGCACATTCTGCCACCACATAACACTTTCTCTAGTCCGTTAGTCCAGATTATATGACCGAGAAATTTGATCTGACATTTTCTGATGATATTGAGGAAAAAATCACTTGTATCCAGCTATGTCCATTACTTCTGCGTATATGTTTCTTTTTTGTCCACGAGGCTTTCATGATTCTCCGGATGAACCACCGCGCGTGTTTTTCTAGTCACTGTACTGTGTCCTTGGTTAGAGTTTAACATTTGCATCCGTATAGAAAAGTGAACGATACGTTGACTGTGATATCATGTATCTATGTCTTGAGGCTTATCTTGCTGTTGTTAAAGAGGAATTTCCTGCTGTTCAAAACTGATTTAGATTATGAAATTCTCTTCTTGATTTCCATGTCACACATGAAATCCGGGGTGATATCAAAACCAAGTTATTTAAAGAAGTTTACTTCTTTGATTCTGTCTCGTTTTTTTTTTTCATGCATTGAGCTGTAATCCTTCCTTTTGATTCACATTTGTTACTATTGCAAAAAAATATTTTGCATTTTTTCTCATGAGAGTCGGCGATAATAACTATGTCATCTGCATATCTCAGGTTGTTGATGCTGTGGTTACCTACACTACTTCCCTCATAATTCTTAAGATTTCCTAAAATTATTTTACTATATACATGAAATCTCACACGCCTGGGGATTGTTCTATTTCATTGTTTACTCTAAAATATGGAGGATATAATAATAATAATAATAATAATAATAATAATAATAATAATAATAATAATAATAATGAAAGCATCAGAAGAATATTTTTTAAATATCATACAATAAGCACTTTGGGGAAACAACAATCTGATGAGTCAATAATATGAATCTTACAAATACTCATTGAACATTGATGAATACCTTAAATAATAGTTCTAAGCTAAAAAGGTATATGACGTATAATTAACATTGATACTGTAAGAAGGGGGGGCCATCAAATAGATAGTAGAGTAGAAATGACACTAAAATAAAAAAATACTTATAATAGGAGAAGAACTAGACGAAATAGTATGATATGTTTTAGCCTTCCGTTCCGTAAGTATATTAAACTAATATGCCCCAAAAATGATTTAAAAATCGATAACAATTTAAAATATAATGAGATATTAAGTAAACTATTTAATATAAATACGAGTAAAGTATCATACTCAACTATGATAAATATTTAAATATAAATATAAGTGTATGAAATAAAAAAAGTGAGTAAACTTAACCGGGAAACTGTAACATTAGATAGGCAATATAACTGTAAGCCACACGACCACTGCACAGGACTAAACTGGGTTCCTTCAATAATTACAAGAAACTTTCTCTGCCACCAATAGCAATAGCCAGTGACTCTTTATCTGAGAGTACATCTTTCAAACTGCTTGATCTGACGTTCACAGGAAATATGAGTTGGACAATTGCATTGAAAGCATTGCCAGGGCCGCTGCGAGGAAGGTAGGCTCTTCTATCGTTCTAGAAAACTTCTAACACCCGAAAGTATCCTGTACCTCTATAAGGCCACCATTCGCCCATGTATAGAGTATTGCTGTCACATTTGGGCTGGTGCATCTGCTACTAGTCTCTCGGTCCTAGACAAGGTTCAAAAGAGAGTCGCCAATCTGATAGGCACTGAACTAGCATCTAAGCTTCATCCTATGTTCCTTCGACGAAATGTTGCATCCCTCTGCCTGTTCTACAAGTATTTTAATGGTGAACTGCAGATACTTGTGTCCCCACGATGCAGACACCCGCGACAAACCCACAGGCAGCTAAATCGCACCCCCACACAGTAGAGATCTCTAGATGTAAAAGATATTTCCACTCCAGTAGTTTCTTCCACAGAACAGGTAGACTCTGGAATTCCATTCCAGGTCCCTGCTTCCCCAGCTGTACTGACAGGCAGAAGTTCAAGTTTTACGTGAACCGACATCTTGCTGCCCAAATCCCAACATAGAACCCCAGTAGTTGTTGCCCCTGATAGTAGGCCCCTACACCAAAGTGGCAATATGCCTTGTTTGGGGTGAAAATGTAACTTAAAAAAAAACATAAAAACATAAAACTATGACTAAAAGCATTGTACACTGTGGAGTATTAGCCATTAACATATATTGGATCAACAATAAGCCGTTTATTTTAGAAAAAAACAATCATATGAAAATAATAAAATGACAATTGTAAAACAGGTACAAATAAACTCAACATACCACTAGGATTAAAATTAAAGTGACCTTAAGAAAAATGAAGAAGCCACTATACTTTGCTAGTTAAGACTACTAATATACATCTTATAAAAAAGAAATATCTACACTCTGTATGACAGAGACGGTAGGGATACTAAAATGTACGAGTAATAATCTAATAGATGTAATGCGATAATAGGAGTGTGCTTGCATGAGTGAAAGTATAAATATAATCAATGAAATAGAACAATAAAATGAGTTACTACTGAAGTAACGTCAGTTTATGTATCAACTTTATTAAACAGACAGGTTGTGTATCGAAGAAAATACAACAGGTGGAAAACTAAAATAAATGTATAAAGAGGCTGTACCAGTATAAGCGTCAATGTAAAGCGAAGTCAGAAACACCAACGTATTTTATACTTGCCTATTTACAAGTATTATGCACTACTCTTATATTAACCCGTAAAATCTTGATAATAGAAAAAAACATATATATATATATACATGTATATATACACATATATATATATATATATATATATATATATATATATATATATATATGACGCGAAGTATGGGTTTGGTTTGAAAAATATAATTTATATATTTTTTGTGAATGTATCGATGTTTTAGAACTGTCAATAGGCTGTGGAAACTCATACAGATTTTATTTTTATACACGTTTGTCTCCGCTGAGAAGTTGCCTAATTGTTATAGTTATAATGATGAATAAATTGTACACGAATGGCTGATAAAATGGTAATGTTTCCAAATGAACATCAGCTTGTATATCTTTCTAACGAAGTGATACATTATATAAATATTGTATTCGCTGTATTGTAAGATATTGTAAATAATTTTAGCATTTAACTACTTAGCTATATTTAAGTACTTTAGTCGACCGTGAGTGCCTGTGGCGCAGTGGATCCGATATTTGGTAAAATTTATTATTTAAAATTATATTCCTGGAGATTGAAGGATTAATCCTTAGTGCAGAACCCAAAATACAATTCCAAAATCCAAGAAATTCTATAAAGTAATAGCTGACGGAAGGATAAATACTACCGTTGATAAAATGAAGAGTTCCTTATCAAATCCTTTTAGGATTCCCGAGCTCGGCATAAAAATTACCGGTTTCGGCAGAAAGATCCCCGAGCTCGACAAGACATATCTGACAAAGTCGCAGGTTACAACGACCGATATTTTATTAAAAATGAGACTAGTGGTCGGAAGAATACAAATAATATTATTAACTAAGCCTCATCTTTGGAGACGTAATGGTGTTTTCTAATAATACTTATTTTATTAGTAGCCGACATTCACTGTTTTATTTATGTTAAGCGTGGGAGTGGAAGGTAGCACGACCTTCGATTAAACATTTTTGCTAACTTTCTCTTACTGGATTTAAAACAATCAATCCACACGCGTAACCATGAATAGAGATAATATGACGGCAACGTTCGTTAGAAGCAATTTCACATTCTATTATATTTTGTGGCTGATCGGTCGAACTGAATTTCTTGTTGACCTCAATTGACACACGAACACAATTAAACTGCATACATAACTCATAAAACGGACGACTTTTCGTTTCAGTAGTATATTTAGAAAATAGAATCAACTATATTTGAAAAGTTTAACAAACAATGCAATTTGCGTATATTTCTAGACCTTTCCAGTATCCATTAAATAGTGGCCTTGCCTTGCTATCTATGTCAACAACAAAATACCCAAAGGAAAACTAGAAACATTGAATTGTAGAGTACTGTAGACACGAAAAATATTTTACTAACCAAATAATACAAGCTTAACAATAACCTGTGGCACAGAAGATATGAGCGCTAGGTAATAATAAAATGCTAATGAGAGTCTTCTGGAGTTTGAAGTTTCAATTCTCAGTACGTGCGATAGGAAAAAAAAAGTTATAAATTACGTAAGCTTTCTACGAAGTATTTTATGTACTCTAGACAGTTACATTAGTAGATAACCAGTTATTTATCAATCGCTAAGTTAGGTTTGAAAATCCCGAAGCTTCTTTAACTGAAAGATACCATGAATATCGATAAAACTTTGGTAGTTTAGTTCCTTCTAAGAGAAAGCATCCAATGTACAGATAAATTCTACTCGACCAGATATGTTATATACATATTACAGAATTTTTTCGAAGTACATTACACTCGGACAGTGGTAGAAGTTTATAATAAAACGCACGCGCGTATTTTATGCTAAGATAGGAATATAAGATAACTTAATTACAGAAAACCATCTCTGCTCACAATTGAACGTTATGTTGAGAATATTTTGCGAAGAAAAAACATAGAGGGAGAAAATTATACAACTATAACATAAGGACACAGGAGATTGTTAGTATTGTAGAAATTTAAAAAAGAAATGCCAATAATACACGTCAGAATTAGTTACACGCAATGGTTCCCGTTAGATCGCCGGAGTTAAGCAACGTGAAAACGAGTAAAAGATGGTAGTAAATATATCCCGCATAACATCGAGTCGAAGTAATAAATTGCTCTTAGTTGTATATCTTTTGCAGATTCAACTAGTGTAACGCATCGAGAACAGACAGGTGAAATTGTGCGCGTCCTCTGTAAAAAAAACAGAAAAACACCCCGGAGAGAATGCAGAACTACAGACCTGTTTGAGTTTTTTTTTTCTTTTAGAATTGAAGGTTTTCGTCAAGTCTTCGATATTTGTCGTCCTTAACGTCGAGCTTTAAAATGATACCGATCGCGTGAAAATCCGTCGCTACTATCGAAATTTTAGGTATACATACATACATATATACATACATACATACATACATATATACATACATACATTTAAACAGATAGATGTGATTTATATTATAGATAAAAGCATTCAAGATAAGATATGCTCATTATAGATACAAGAGAACATTTGATATGGAGATATGTCCATCACAAAAACTGGCTTGGATTCTCTACTTACACAGATGCAGCAGGCAGCGCAACTCATAGCTTCTCTGTATCTCACTCCCTATCGCAAATTGTTACTTTTCCAACCCGTTTCCCTGATCAGGAAGAACAACACGCATCACTATTAGATCTGTTTTTGACCACAGTTCCTGATGATTGTGTAACGAAAGCCGACAGCCCACTTGGGAACGCTGATCATGCGGTGATAATGGTTGAAATCGCCCTAAACTCTAGACCCAAAACTGAAGAGCCAGTGCTCAAAACAACGAGATATTATAAAAAGGCTGACTGGGAAGCTATCAAAGATCTTATCAGAGACGCCCCATGGGGAAATATTTTTTCTATTCCTGCTGAACAGTGTGCAACCGAGACCACTGAATGGTTCAAAACTGCAATCGAAGCGCATGTTCCCATGCGGAAATTCTATAGCAAGCCCCACTCTCCCCAATGGTTTACTTCGACTTGCGCAACTGCCATTGCTCAAAGGCAGCATGCATTCCGCAGGTTTAACCGACATAAGTTCAGTTCAAACAGACAGAAGTACATAGAAGCTAGAAATAACGTTAAGAAAGAAATAGCGACAGCTAAGAGGGAATTTACGGAAACCACTAAAAAACGCATCGAAGCACAAAAACTAGGAACTCGTGGAAAATCTACAACAGTGTAGTAAATAATGGGCAATCAACAATTCCCCCACTAACCAACAATCACGAGGTTCTTTGCTCAGCAACCGAGCAGGCTTACATGCTTGCCAGTCGGTTTGCCTCAAACTCCACACTGGACCCTCTAAACCACCCCCTACCTCAATTTCCTATGCGGACAGACGCCACGCTAGACGATCTGATAATACCCCTGCTCAGGTGCATGCTATCATAAAAAACCTTGACACTTCCAAAGCATGTGGACCCGACCTCATCCCAGCTGTGCTATTAAAAAAGTGCTCAGCCGAAGTAGCTCCAGTTCTCTCCAAACTCTACAACAAATGCCTTAATGAATCTTGCTTTCCGAGCTGTTGGAAAACTGCTTCTGTGGTACCAGTATTCAAGAATTCTGGCGAAAGAACTGATCTATTAAATTATCGGCCTATTAGCCTCCTCCCACTTTTTGCCAAAATATTTGAGACCTTAATTAACCATGCTCTAGTCCAGCACCTTACAGATGCTAAACTTCTGACCGACCATCAATATGGATTTAGACAAGCCTGTTCCACGGCAGACATCCTCACTGTAATCTCTGAACGCATATACCATTCACTGGACAAAGCGGGAGAGGGCAGAGCGGTAGCTCTAGTTTTATCTAAGGCTTTTGACAGGGTATGGCATGAGGGTCTTCTCAGGAAGATTAGATCTTACGGTATCACTGGTAGAATACTTAACAGAATTAAATCCTTCTTAGATAAGAGAAAAATCCAGTTTGTCCTCGACGGTCGTACATCTAAACAATATGATATAAATGCGGGAGTGCCCCAGGGATCTATCCTTGGACCTCTGCTGTTCCTGATATTCATAAATGACCTCCCCGACAGAATTGCCTCTGAGATGGGTATATATGCTTATGACACCACACTCTATAGCAGGCACGACAGGAAAACAAATGAACATATATCTAAAGTAATGGCAGAAACACTAGAGGATGACCTCCAATCAGTAGTTGAATGGGGACAAAAATGGATGGTAACGTTCTATGCCACCAAGACAAAACTGGTTTCATTCAATAATTACAAGAAACCTTCTCTACCACCTATAGCAATGGCTAACGACTCTTTATCTGAGAGTACGTCTCTCAAGCTCCTTGGCCTTACGTTCACAGGAAACATGAGTTGGAACAGTTACATCGAGGGCATTGCCAGGACCGCTGCAAGGAAGGTGGGCTCTCTCTACCGTGCTAGAAAACTTCTAACACCCGAAAGTATCCTGTACCTCTATAAGGCCACTATTCGCCCATGTATGGAGTATTGCTGTCATATTTCGGCCGGTGCATCGGCTACTAGTCTCTCGCTCCTTGGCAGGGTTCAAAAGAGAGTCGCAAATCTGATAGGCCCTTAACTGGCATCTAAACTTAAGCCTCTGCCCCATCGTCGAAACGTTGCATCCCTCTGCCTGTTCTACAAGTATTATAATGGTGAAGACTCTGAAGAACTGCAAGCACTTGTCCCCCCCACGACGTGAACACCCTCGACAGACCCGACAAGCTGCAAAATCCCACCCTCACACTGTAGAGATCCCTAGATGTAAAAGATCTTTCTACTCCAGTAGTTTCTTCCCCAGAACTGCTAGACTTTGGAATTCCATTCCAGGTCACTGCTTGCCCAACTGTACTGACATGCATAAGTTCAAGTGCAACGTGAACCAACATCTCGCATCCCTAATCCCTACATAGTACCCCAGTAGATGTTTCCCCTGATAGTAGCCCCCTACACCAAAGTGGCAATGTGCCTTGTTTGGGGTGAAAATGTAATAAAAAAAGAGGATGTACCACTGTTTGGGGCATTTTTATCGCTTCTCAAGAAAAAACATAATTCGATCGTCGTATTTGAAGTTTATTTTTCCTTTTTCTCGTGTTTTCTTTTCAACCGACAGAAAAAATATTGCTTCCACCCGATGTTTCTTTGTCAAGGAAAGACTGTTTTCTTCTTTTGGTTACCCCCACCCCCCGTCGCAGACATGATTTGAGGCAGACAGCGTCTAGGAAGAAAACTCTGTAACAAAGCATGAAAGTTAATTATAACTTAAAAGATCGTGTTACCTTCGATAACATTAGGAAAATGAAACGGTTATTTAAAATTTGAAATAGTCCCTGACGATTAAAAAATTGGATAGTCTTGAATGTCACTTAAAGCTCTGATATGAGCCTGGGCGATTTAAGATATGAACTGCAGTTTAAAAACATTCAAAAACGTTTATTGTATCTATCACAAAACTCTGTGATACATGGCGCTTCTATGTGCTAGTTATATTCCCAACACATTGATATAAACAAATGATTATGATGTTAAACAAGGCACGAACATTTTGCAAATAGAACATGGTTCTAATGAGTGAAATAATTAATAACTGTTTTGTTGTTAAATTCATATGTACACTGCATCACGATATAGTAAAAAAAAAATAATAGAATATATTATCTGATTGATCGTCCTTTTTTAAATATTAATGTAAAATAAATAATTTCTAAATAAGATATTTCAACGTTATTTCCAAAATATAAAATTCGTTTCACATGAAATTGTTATCGAACTTAAGACTCAAAAACGAAATTTAAAAGATAATATATTTTTATATAAGACTTAAATTTAAACATACTTGTCTTTTACAAAAATAAAAAAAGAAAATCTTCAAATATGTATAGAAACCATTAAATTAAAACGACATTATTGAAAACAAATACGTTTTAGTTGCGTGAAGCAACTCTAGAAGTCACTCGGTCGGTCGGTCGGTCGGTAGGTCAGTAGGTCAGTATGTCGGTCTATCGGTCAGTCTGTCGGTCTGTCCGTAACACTTTTCTGCTTGTCCTTTTTGGTTTAGATCAAAGGTCTGTTTTTAATAGATATTGTTCTTAGCTTTTAAAGTTTGTGTTTACCTTTTGGCCAAGATCAAAGTGTAGTATCTGTTCCGGCAGATGCTGCACTTAAAATAATTTGTACCAGTCAATGGAGGGGAAACCCTCTATACTGGGACAATTATTATTTTTGGTAACCAGAGTGCCCCCTTTTTGGGGAGCTGGTTTTTACCTCACATTAAAAACGGCCTTGTGCCTAATTTGCTCAGTGGGGGAGCAAATAAATACCATCTGTTCCGGCAGATACTGCAAGCAAAGACCATATGTGGGGGAAACCTCACATATAAGACCTTGGTCAATGTAGGGGCAACCCTTCATACCAATTGTCACTATCCAGCTCCCCTCCTCCCCGGGGAGTTGGTCCCCATTTCCCTTTCACTCCTCACATGAAAAATCGGCCTTGTGCCTAATTTGCTCGGTGGGGGAGCAAATAAATACCATCTGTTCCGGCAGATACTGCAAGCTATGACTAGCTATGACTAGCAAAGACCAGATGTGGGGGCAACCCCACATGCCTGACCATGAACCAGCTCCCATTTCCCACCTCTCGGGAGCTGGTCCCCTTTTTCCCTTCCTCCTCCCTTCACTCCTCACATTAAAAATCGGCCTTGTGCCTAATTTGCTGTTCCGGCAGATGCTGCACTTAAGATAATTTGTACCAGTCAATGGAGGGGAAACCCTCTATACTGGGAACCGCCTGGGTAATACCTAGGAGGTCCACCCTCCCAGGCCTTGCCACCGGGCTTTCCGGTGGGGCAAGTTTATTGCTTGCTGCCTGAGGCGCCCCGACCGGGGAATGCCGACGGGGTTACTCAGGCAATTTTTAAAATTGCAGGAGTGCCCCTCCTTTAGGGGAGCCTGCGGGGTTCCCACTTTCCGGCCTTGTGCCACATAATGCTGATGTGGGCAGCATTTAAATAAAAACCCTCTATACTGGGACAATTATTATTTTTGGTAACCAGAGTGCCCCCTTTTTGCCTACTTTTAGGGGAGCTGGTTTTTACCTCACATTAAAAACGGCCTTGTGCCTAATTTGCTCAGTGGGGGAGCAAATAAATACCATCTGTTCCGGCAGATGCTGCACTTAAGATAATTTGTACCAGTCAATGGAGGGGAAACCCTCTATACTGGGACAATTATTATTTTTGGTAACCAGAGTGACCCCTTCTAGGGGAGCTGGTTTTTACCTCACATTAAAAACGGCCTTGTGCCTAATTTGCTCAGTGGGGGAGCAAATAAATACCATCTGTTCCGGCAGATGCTGCACTTAAGATAATTTGTACCAGTCAATGGAGGGGAAACCCTCTATACTGGGACAATTATTATTTTTGGTAACCAGAGTGCCCCCTTTTTGGGGAGCAGGTTTTTACCTCACATTAAATACGGCCTTGTGCCTAATTTGCTCAGTGGGGGAGCCAATAAATACCATCTGTTCCGGCAGATACTGCAAGCTATGACTAGCTATGACTAGCAAAGACCATATGTGGGGGCAACCCCACATGCCTGACCTTTAACCAGCTCCCATTTCCCACCTCTCTGGAGCTGGTCCCCATATTCCCTTCCCCCTCCCTTCACTCCTCACATTAAAAATCGGCCTTGTGCCTAATTTGCTCGGTGGGGGAGCAAATAAATACCATCTGTTCCGGCAGATACTGCAAGCTATGACTAGCTATGACTAGCAAAGACCATATGTGGGGGCAACCCCACATGCCTGACCTTTAACCAGCTCCCATTTCCCACCTCTCGGGAGCTGGCCCCCCCTTTCCCTTCCCCCTCCCTTCACTCCTCACATTAAAAATTGGCCTTGTGCCTAATTTGCTCGGTGGGGGAGCAAATAAATACCATCTGTTCCGGCAGATGCTGCACTTAAGATAATTTGTACCAGTCAATGGAGGGGAAACCCTCTATACTGGGACAATTATTATTTTTGGTAACCAGAGTGACCCCTTTTAGGGGAGCTGGTTTTTACCTCACATTAAAAACGGCCTTGTGCCTAATTTGCTCAGTGGGGGAGCAAATAAATACCATCTGTTCCGGCAGATGCTGCACTTAAGATAATTTGTGCCAGTCAATGGAGGGGAAACCCTCTATACTGGGACAATTATTATTTTTGGTAACCAGAGTGCCCCCTTTTTTGCCTACTTTAAGGGGAGCTGGTTTTACCTCACATTAAAAACGGCCTTGTGCCTAATTTGCTCAGTGGGGGAGCAAATAAATACCATCTGTTCCGGCAGATACTGCACTTAAGATAATTTGTACCAGTCAATGGAGGGGAAACCCTCTATACTGGGACAATTATTATTTTTGGTAACCAGAGTGACCCCTTTTAGGGGAGCTGGTTTTTACCTCACATTAAAAACGGCCTTGTGCCTAATTTGCTCAGTGGGGGAGCAAATAAATACCATCTGTTCCGGCAGATGCTGCACTTAAGATAATTTGTACCAGTCAATGGAGGGGAAACCCTCTATACTGGGAACCGCCTGGGTAATACCTAGGAGGTCCACCCTCCCAGGCCTTGCCACCGGGCTTTCCGGTGGGGCAAGTTTATTGCTTGCTGCCTGAGGCGCCCCGACCGGGGAATGCCGACGGGGTTACTCAGGCAATTTTTAAAATTGCAGGAGTGCCCCTCCTTTAGGGGAGCCTGCGGGGTTCCCACTTTCCGGCCTTGTGCCACATAATGCTGATGTGGGCAGCATTTAAATAAAAACCCTCTATACTGGGACAATTATTATTTTTGGTAACCAGAGTGCCCCCTTTTTGCCTACTTTTAGGGGAGCTGGTTTTTACCTCACATTAAAAACGGCCTTGTGCCTAATTTGCTCAGTGGGGGAGCAAATAAATACCATCTGTTCCGGCAGATGCTGCACTTAAGATAATTTGTACCAGTCAATGGAGGGGAAACCCTCTATACTGGGACAATTATTATTTTTGGTGACCAGAGTGACCCCTTTTTGGGGAGCAGGTTTTTACCTCACATTAAATACGGCCTTGTGCCTAATTTGCTCAGTGGGGGAGCAAATAAATACCATCTGTTCCGGCAGATACTGCAAGCTATGACTAGCTATGACTAGCAAAGACCATATGTGGGGGCAACCCCACATGCCTGACCTTTAACCAGCTCCTATTTCCCACCTCTCTGGAGCTGGTCCCCATATTCCCTTCCCCCTCCCCTCACTCCTCACATTAAAAATCGGCCTTGTGCCTAATTTGCTCGGTGGGGGAGCAAATAAATACCATCTGTTCCGGCAGATACTGCAAGCTATGACTAGCTATGACTAGCAAAGACCATATGTGGGGGCAACCCCACATGCCTGACCTTTAACCAGCTCCCATTTCCCACCTCTCGGGAGCTGGTCCCCCCTTTCCCTTCCCCCTCCCTTCACTCCTCACATTAAAAATTGGCCTTGTGCCTAATTTGCTCGGTGGGGGAGCAAATAAATACCATCTGTTCCGGCAGATGCTGCACTTAAGATAATTTGTACCAGTCAATGGAGGGGAAACCCTCTATACTGGGACAATTATTATTTTTGGTAACCAGAGTGACCCCTTTCAGGGGAGCTGGTTTTTACCTCACATTAAAAACGGCCTTGTGCCTAATTTGCTCAGTGGGGGAGCAAATAAATACCATCTGTTCCGGCAGATGCTGCACTTAAGATAATTTGTACCAGTCAATGGAGGGGAAACCCTCTATACTGGGACAATTATTATTTTTGGTAACCAGAGTGCCCCCTTTTTGCCTACTTTTAGGGGAGCTGGTTTTTACCTCACATTAAAAACGGCCTTGTGCCTAATTTGCTCAGTGGGGGAGCAAATAAATACCATCTGTTCCGGCAGATGCTGCACTTAAGATAATTTGTGCCAGTCAATGGAGGGGAAACCCTCTATACTGGGACGATTATTATTTTTGGTAACCAGAGTGCCCCCTTTTTGCCTACTTTTAGGGGAGCTGGTTTTTACCTCATATTTAAAACGGCCTTGTGCCTATTTGGCTCAGTGGGGGAGCAAATAAATACCATCTGTTCCGGCAGATGCTGCACTTAAGATAATTTGTACCAGTCAATGGAGGGGAAACCCTCTATACTGGGACAATTATTATTTTTGGTAACCAGAGTGACCCCTTTTTGCCTACTTTTAGGGGAGCTGGTTTTTACCTCACATTAAAAACGGCCTTGTGTCTAATTTGCTCAGTGGGGGAGCAAATAAACACCATCTGTTCCGGCAGATGCTGCACTTAAGATAATTTGTACCAGTCAATGGAGGGGAAACCCTCTATACTGGGACAATAATTATTTTTGGTAAGCAGAGTGCCCCCTTTTTGCCTACTTTTAGGGGAGCTGGTTTTTACCTCACATTAAAAACGGCCTTGTGCCTAATTTGTTCAGTGGGGGAGAAAATAAATACCATCTGTTCCGGAAGAGCCTGCACTTAAGATAATTTGTACCAGTCAATGGAGGGGAAACCCTCTATACTGGGACAATTATTATTTTTGGTAACCAGAGTGCCCCCCTTTTTGCCTACTTTTAGGGGAGCTGGTTTTTACCTCACATTAAAAACGGCCTTGTGCCTAATTTGCTCAGTGGGGGAGCAAATAAATACCATCTGTTCCGGCAGATACTGCAAGCTATGACTAGCTATGACTAGCAAAGACCAGATGTGGGGGCAACCCCACATGCCTGACCTTTAACCAGCTCCCATTTCCCACCTCTCGGGAGCTGGTCCCCTTTTCCCTTCCCCCTCCCTTCACTCCTCACATTAAAAATTGGCCTTGTGCCTAATTTGCTCGGTGGGGGAGCAAATAAATACCGTCTGTTCCGGCAGATACTGCAAGCAAAGACCAGATGTGGGGGCAACCCCACATACCTGACCTTTAACCAGCTCCCATTTCCCACCTCTCGGGAGCAGGTCCTTTTTTTCCCTTCCCCCTTCCCTTCACTCCTCACATTAAAAATTGGCCTTGTGCCTAATTTTCTCGGTGGGGGAGCAAATAAATACCATCTGTTCCGGTAGATACTGCAAGCAAGGACCATATATGGGGGAAACTCCACATATAAGACATTGGTCAATGTAGAGGTAACCCTTCATACCAATTGTCACTATCCAGCTCCCCTACTCCCCGATAGTTTGTCCCCATTTCCCCTTCACTCCTCACATTAAAAATCGGCCTTGTGCCTAATTTGCTCGGTGGGGGAGAAATTAAATACCGCTTTTCTCGGCCTTTTGGCAAAGATCAAAGTGTAGTATCTTTTCCGGCAGATACTGGAACTAAAGACAATATATGGGGTCATCCCCACATATAAACCTTGGTCAATGTAGGGACAACCCTTCATACCAATTGTCACTATCCAGCTCCCCTACTCCACGGGGAGTTGGTCCCCATTTCCCATTCACTCCTCACATTAAAAATCGGCCGTGTGCCTAATTTGCTTTTTGGGGGAGCAAATAAACACAGCTTTACTCGGTCTTTTTTGCCAATATCAAAGTGTAGTATATGCCTGGCAGATACTGCAAGCAAAGACCATATGTGGAGGAAAACACACATATGAGACCTTGGTCAATGTAGGGGACAATCCTTCATACAAATTTTCACTATCAAGTTCCCGTACTCCCCGGGTAGTTGGCCTCCATTTCCCCTTCACTCCTCCCATTAGAAAATGGCCTTGTGCCGAATTTTTTCGGTGGGGGATCAAATAAATACCAACCCCACATATAAGACCTTGGTCAATGTAGGGGCACCCCTTCATACCAATTATCACTATCCAGCTCCCCTACTCCCCGGGGAGTTGGCCCCCATTTCCCCTTCAAGCCTCACATTAAAAATCGGCCTTGTGCCTAATTTGCTCGGTGGGGGAGCAAATAAATACCCTTTTCTTGGCCTTTTAGCAAAGATCAAAGTGTAGTATCTGTTCTTACGACATGCTGTACTTATTGTGATATAAAGTGGGGATCACTTTTCTGTATTGATTTTATGTAAAATGATCACCCACTTCACAACCAGTAAGTCTCAAAGCGATTCAATTCATTCTCCAGATCATTCAAGTTGTTTTTGAAGGAGTCTAGTTATTTTTAAGCGTTCAAGTCATTCTTAAGGTCATTCAATTCATCCTTAAGTTCATTAAAGTCATTCTAAGTCGTTTACTTTTTAATTATTTAAGTCATTTCAGCTCATTTTTCGGTGATTTTAGTTTATCTTTTAGAATTTCATGTCAATCCTACATTCACGAATTCATCGATTACACGAGAGCACGCGACTAAAAGCCATCGGCCTTGTTAGATAAAGAAAAATAACTAACAAGAATGCATGTTTTCAAACTTCCAAAGTCTATCCTATCGCCGAAATGTTCCATCCGTGTGTCTGTTTTATAATATTATAATGGAATTCGTCCGGCAAACTGCAGTTTCCAAGTACCGCCCCTAATATGTTTCCTTAAATAATCAAATTATGCGTAATTTTTGTCACTAACGATTACTAGCTCTTGTCGCGGTAATCTCAGTATACGTGCACACCCTCATTCTTAGTTGGCTGTCGCTCCTTGAAAAATATTTCTATACATCATTAAAAATTTGTGGATCTTGTTCGTACAGTTGTTATATTGTTTATTTATTTTTCCTCACTAACAATGTATGGAACCACAAAGAGAAGACCACATCGACTTATACATTAGTTGAATTGCTAGGAAAATACTGATTAGCATGCTGTTTTCCCTGCAATGATCATTTATTTTAGCCATGGTTCATAATATTCACAACGTCTTACGCACATTAGAGCTATATGCATAAATATGCAAACTAGATAGTATTTAAAGGAAAAAGTTGATCAGAACCAATGCAACATAGCAATGGAACATCATTGTAGATCTATTCACTCTCGCTTGAATATTGCGAATAAATATTTAAAAGTAAATTCGTCTGTTAGTATCATGTACACGGATAACTAGAGATTTACCGATTAGAAGCTTCACAATGACATATGCAATTCTCTGAAGTTGAAAGAAAAAAACATTTTAGAAAAAACATCAATATTATTTCTGTATATTTGTTTTAGCAATTATAGAAAAAATAACTTTGTTATCTTTTACAGTTATCAATAAATGTCTTAAAGTCTTTAAACGCAAGCACTTTTACAAAAATCCACCGCGGTGCATCTTTCTTATTTATATTCAACGTTAATGTCGTTTTTTTTTGTGCAGCTCTGCGCAATTGCAGACAATGACAAAGGCTCAGTAAAGACTTGTCATTATTGAAAACAAAATCGCCTGCTTGATCTCAGGTACATTTAAACTTTGCGCACGGCCTTTCTGTAAATGTTGGCACGGGCTTGATATTCGGAACGATGATCAAATAAATCCAAAAATAAAAATGCGATAACAAACGCGCTTGACTTATAAGACTCGAAGCAGACGCTTTTTAATCAAAAAGACCAAATAGTCTTTAATCAATTACAAATCCATCTAATCCAAACCTTAAACCATGCTATGAAGAGTAACCATAAACAACTTCCATAACCTTTACCCTAAACACTAACTTAAAGCCTTAACTATAAGCGTTTTTTTTAATATTCGTTTAAAATCGCGTAATAATTTAATCTGCATAACCCTCATCTTTACCTAACCCCCAAACCCTTACCATAACCCTAAAAATATTTTATTATCACGCATAAATTTAATCCGACTAACCCTAAGCTTACCCCCCAAAAAAATATGTTTCTGTTTATTTAAAAAAAATGTTTTTGTAATTATTTAGGAAACTTATAGTATGTAGTATGTAGTTGTTATATTCTCTTTTATGGTTTTCTATTTCTTTTTTATTCTAATTAGTATCTGGTAAATATTATTATTTTATCTTTTTTAGCGTTTTCAAACTTGATCAACGCTTGGCATATTCCGGCAGTTTACATAAGCTGCCGCATTACGGTACACATACTTCAAAGTACACACTGCTCACTCACGTCTGTAACTGTGACAACTGTAGACACTATGGAGTATCTCCAATCGCAGGTAAGGCGAAGAAATTGAGGCAGAGATTGTTGCACTGTAACTGTCACACATCTGCCGAGATACGTGATTTAACGACCGCTTCTGCTTTTCTTTCGCGCACGTATACGCGGTCAGTTACATTAATAAAGTTGTTTTTACTTGGCTATTTCATCACCAACACCAACAACGTTGAATTTTAAAATTCTCGAAACTTGTTCACAAAAAATAAAACTTGCGATAGGAGATTAAAGGCCTCTGAACTAGTGCTGTTGTCCCGTAAGTGTTCGAAAGAAATCTAGGTTTCGATATTTAATGCAAACTAAATATATTAAATATATAAAAATATATCCAACAAAATACGAGTACAAGTGTGGATCAATATTATTGTCAAGTGCGCATTACTCGTATATGAGTTGTCTGCTGAAGGGGAGATATATATTGCCACGGTCTTCATAGTAAGTAACATGGTTCATTATTATCCGTAGGGTGGACACACAGCACCAACAGAATGTGTTGCTTAAAAGTGTCTAACTTTACTTCAATTAATACATAAAAATATGCGCCTGTACACTTATTCCTCTAAATCTAGATTCAATCTTCACGTTCAAAATTAAGACAAGGTCCATTATTACAAAGACCATTCTAAACCAGCGCATATAGAAAACTTTTTATTGGTAAATAGCAATGTTTGGCTAGGTCTCTGTCAGTTCGTTTGCAATGTTATTAAAGCTACTTTATTCAATCCACGATTTTTAAATAAACAAGCTGACTTACCATCATACAAACACACTTTTCTTTTTATTATATAGTTATTTTGGATCCAACTAACACGCAAATCACCTAAATCCTATATTTATATTTTTGACCTTTTTATTACTGATTTGAAACTTTCTGGTTTCTAAAATTCTGAAATTACATATCTCAACCTACTGCTGGTACGTTTAGGAATTTCGTTAACGAACAGAGGGGCGCCATGAAAAAGACTGATTATTCAAATGAAACACATTTTAGATTAGTGTGGCAGATTTTGGGTATTTGGATCCTGAAGGGTAATTTTAACACACGGTGATGGAGCTTGTTGTATGTTATGTTTCGCCGTGCAAGGATTACGTGGTCATGATACGTTTTATATCTAATTGGTGACTAGACGTGCTGTATTAAATATGCGTAGGTAATTACTATAATTCGTTTAACATATCAAATAATTATATTTATTTGAGTCTCGTGATAATCAAAAAGATCTAAACGTACCTAAGAAAAGATCTAATCGTATTAATATGCAAAGTATATTTTACTTTTTTTTAAGTTCGAACATATATAATTTATCCATACTCGTGTTCTTTGGGGGGTCATCAAGGCCCGGAGGTGTAAGCATTAAAAAGCATTTGTACTTTAAGGCATGTAAGCTTTTTAAGGAGGAAAACTATTTGCGATTGCGGTTTCTTTAAATTTATGACCGCGATGATATAGGAATCACTTTATATACGGATTTTTTTTTAATAGGGTGCAGCGTCAAATTGTTTCAGTAACGTTTTTCTAGTAAGGTTCTTAGCATTTTCAAGGTATAATTCAAAATTATTATCAAAAGAAATAATATATGTACACGCAACTAGTGCAGGTTAGTATATGACAGAAATCGGATGTCATAGGATGGCTGTAGTGTAAGATCCATAAAGAATCATGAATCATTGTTGATAAGTAGACCGGTTTTTAACCTTAATATTTATGGAGGGTTGCTATGTTTCCAATTGTAATCATATGATAATCTTGTATTAACTTTGTGTAAGTCTAATTGTTTATTGATTTATTTAATGAAGAGAAGAGAAATACAAAGTCGTAACACCCCTTCTGAATGCAAGCCTTTTTTTTTATTACATATTCACCCCAAACAAGGCACATTGCCACTTTGGTGTAGGGGGCTACTATCAGGGGGAACAACTGCTGGGGTGCTATGTAGGGATTTGGGCAGCAAGATGTCGGTTCACGTTGCATTTGAACTTCTGCACGTCAGTACAGTTGGGGAAGGATGGGCCTGGAATGGAATTCCAAAGTCTAGCGGTTCTAGGGAAGAAACTACTGGAGTAGAAAGATCTTTTACATCTAGGGATCTCTACAGGGTGGGGGCGATTTAGCAGCCTGTCGTGTTTGTCGAGGGTGTTCACGTCGTAGGGGAACAAATGATTGCAGTTCGTCAGAGCATTCACCATTAAAATACTTGTAGAACAGGCAGAGGGGTGCAACGTTTAGTCGATGGGACAGAGGCTGAAGCTTAGATGCCAGTTCAGAGCTTATCAGATATACGACTGTCTTTTGAACCTTGTCAAGGAGCGATAGACTAATAGCAGATGTACCAGCTCAAATATGACAGCAATACTCCATACATGGGCGAATGGTGGCCTTATAGAGGTACAGGATACTTTCGGGTATTAGTAGTTTTCTAGCACGGTAGAAAGAGCCCACCTTCATTGCAGCGGTCCATTCAATGCCTTCAATGTAATTGTTCCAACTCATGTTTCCTGTGAACGTTAGGCCAAGGAGTTTGAAAGATGTACTCTCAGATAAAGAGTCGTTGGCCATTGCTATAGGTTATAGACAATGTTTCTTGTAATTATTGAATGAAACTAGTTTAGTCTTGGCAGCATTGAACGTGACCATCCATTTTTGTCGCCATACCACTACAGATTGGAGCTCATCCTCTCGTGTTTCTGCCATTTCTTTAGATATGTGTTCACTTGTTTTCCTGTCGTGGCTGTTATAGAGTGTGGTGTCATCAGCATATATACCCATCTCAGAGATAATTTTGTCGGGGAGGTCATTTATGAATATCAGGAACAGTAGAGGCCCAAGGATAGACCGCTGGGGCACTCCGGCATTTTAATCATATTGTTTAGATGTACGACCGTCGAGGACTACCTGAATTTTTCTCTTATCTAAGAAGGATTTAATTCTGTTAAGTATTCTACCAGTGATACCATATGATCTAGTTTTCCTGAGGAGACCCGAACTGCCCTCCCCCGCTTTGTCCAGTGAATGGTATATATGTGCAGAGATTACAGTTAAGATGTCTGGCCAACCAGAGGCCATATAGGCCTTTGTCTTGTAAGTGCATGTTTATTGGCTGATAGGAAGGGCGCGGTGGATACTAGAAACCTCATTGGCTAACTAAAATCTCAATAGAAGGTGCTTATTAAAAAATGACAGACAGCCACAAAATTCGCGCATAAGCCTAAAGTGTCCAAGAATGGATGAAACGCGGAATATTCAGTGTAGCTTAATCGCTATATATATATATATATATATAAATATATATATATATATATATATTGTAACTTACTATATATATATATATATATATATATATATATATATATAACATATAATAATATGCATGTTCATCACTTTAAACGGACAAGTCTTACCAGATGGAATGTAAAGGAGCCGTGGTTACATAGAATATTTCACACTCTAGTGTGTTACTTCTGATTTCGACAAAATTAAAGTCTTTGCTCAATGAGTTTGTTTGGTCCTTGTTACCGTTACATGCAAATGCTATTTGTGGTAATCAGGAAGGTTTCATCCTGGATCAGATGTCAATAGTCTTTGTTAAGTGTCGCGTTTTAGTATCGTGTTGTATCTTCCCATGGTGGTAGGCAGGAAGATACAACCAACCAAAATTTTTAGACAATTATTTTTGTATAAAACTTCTAGAATAATTGATAGAACTCTACTCGGGAAAGTGTCGCGTTTCTTATATACAGTTGGAACGTATTTGTTAGTTTATTTTCTTAGCCTAAAGTTTACTGATTATGTTAATTTAAAGTTCTCTTTTGAGGTTTGGGTTAATTTATGTTCTATTTTGAGGGCTGGGTTTGAGAGAGTAATGTCTGTTTTGGGGTCCAAATTATGTGAAATTGTTTCATATATGTATTTAAATTACCCGTCTTAGTGTAGGTAAAATTATTTTAAATATGTGTTGCATATTCACCGCCCTTGCAAAGGTAAAGTTATTTCATATACATGCTGTAAATTTTTTACCCTAGGTAAGATACAGTTATTTCATATGTCTAATACCCGTCCTAGCTAGGTAAAATATCCTTTTGCTCGAAATAGAAAATGATACATAGACATTAAAAATGTCCCACTCCTAAGAATAACAAAAATTTTCAAAAGCAAATTAAATTTTCTCATTGTTTATACAGTCCTAAGCAACACCGGGTAGCCCGGCTGGTATTTTATTTTACTACTATAAACAAATTTCGGAATTGTGGTCTTAAAATCAATATTATCCAATTTCTTTAAGTAAATAACGTGTATTTCGCTATTGTGTCAGCATAGAAAGCAACTGCTTCGAACTTTATTCCTTTTTTTATTTTGATCTTGTTTTTACATCTTATTAACTCGGTTTAATGCATCGGCTATACATAAAATCAAAATGAAAAAATATCGTAAAATATGTAAGGCATCTAGATATATTTTCATTTGCTTACATATAAAATAAATTATTAATATAATTTCGATTTCGAAACAAAACAGAAAATTATAATAATACCAAAAAAAAGAAAAAAGTCAAGACAGCTTGTATATTTGATGTTTTTTAATCGTTATCGATTATAACAATTATTTTCGGTATCAAACTTAGTATCAGATATACTGGTGATATTTTAGGTATGACATGTTTGGCTCCCATTAATTATCATCTGTGTCATTCACTGAAAGTTCATTGAAATTGGTAACATGTTCATTATGATGAAGACGGAAATGTTCTAGGTTATTTTTTTTTTCAATAAGTAATATCTTAACTCCATGAAACCAGTTAGCCAACTTCTCACTTTATTTTATGCTCTTCTCTGTTTTTAAACGTGTTTTTTTTTTACTTTTTTTTTGTTTTTTACATGATAGTGACCACTTATCAAGGTCCGGAGGCCAGTTGGAGATAATGGTTATTGCGTGTACAATAATCAATGGGATAATATCGTAGTAATCGGTTCTAATAGAGATTTTATAAAGTGTCTTACTAAAGGGGGCGGTTTATCAGGAAATTGCCTATGTTGGAATTGATGGCATCCGAGTTATAGTCAGGTGGGAAACAGGCAAACGGCAAAGAGTTCCACAGGCGTGCACTTCCAAGAAAGAAGCCCTGCCCATGGAACCCACGCTCCGATTTAGGCACAAACAAACGTGGGGAAAATTATTGACAGTGGTTTATGCCAGACGGGTGTTCTTTGTGAAAGATTGGCGAGGGGGACCAGAGATTGGAGGTCAGATGATCACCTGCTGTGGAAATAATTACAAAACAAGATAGGCTCGCAACATCCCCCCTGTGAGAGACAGACCGCAGGGAAGAGAAAAGGGCATCCCCCACTAAGCCACGAACTCCACTTTGTACCCCGTCAAGGCAGGAAAGGCTGTTTTTAGCAGTTCATGCCCAGACGCGGAAACATCACTCCATCCCCGGACGTACTTGGCTTTCATATAGACAGAGAATGACCGCAGCTGTAAGATAGCCTCTGGAGCGGTAGAAGGATCCCACTATTTTTCCAGTGACCTTGGCAACGGATTTGATATGCGTGTTCCATTTCAGATTAGGAGTAAAGGTCAATCCCAGAAGTCTGTGCAAACATGGTGCCTCCCCAAGACTAGAACCATCCACTTCATTTGATGCCTGATGGGGATCAGACGATGTAAAGACAGATGCATTAAAAGTAACCAGCCACTCCTTTCCCCATTGTACAGCGTACTCAAGATCAGAGGAGAGAGAATCAGAGAGAACTTTGTCATTTACGGCTTTTGAAGTGTTGCCATAGATGGCCGTGTCATCAGAATAGATGTCGACGAATTATTTAAGTATGTGTTTTGGGAGATAATTAATGCAGATCAGGAAGAGAACCGGGCCCAGGATGGACCCCTGAGGAATTCCAGCGTCAATACTCTTGGCCCCTGACCTCCGCCAATCAACCACCGTCGCCACGAGCCTAGCAGGGAGAAATAATCCAACAACTGAGAATACATTTCCAGCTACGGTGTAGCTGGAAACTTATGAAGTAGGTCCCCATGCCACACCTCACCAAAGGCCCCTGATACGTCAAGAACAATCTCCCCAGAAAGGAAGTATATATATATATATATATATATATATATATATATATATATATATATATATATATATATATATATATACCAGTGGTCTTGCTTTTTGTGTGAGAAACGTCTCTACCAAACTCTAGTCTAAGTCTTTGTTCTACGCACTTCAAACTAGATTTATAATAATTTGGTTCTGTGAAACAGTTTTAATTTCGTGTTTCGCCGGTAAAATAGTTGCTTAAGCACACTTTAGTAAAATTTGTAAATTATAAATCACTCATTTTTAAGTTAGATTTTGTAGTTTTAATAAAAATAGTAAAGTGTGGAAAAGAGTAAAAATCGCTGTTTTAAATACCGAGGTTTTTCAATAATAATATGTTAAACATATTGAGCAATAGTACAAACAATCGATACAAGTTCCATAAACTAAGCCCTTGTAGTTTCAGGAAAAATCAATTTACCCATATATGTTCGCAAATAAGAGTATAATATTAAATGATTTTTCGTATTTGCTGGATTTTTCAGACTGCCAATTTCATCTTACGCGTTACCTTTCTCATGGTTCTGATCGATGTAACTTCCATTATATGTAACTTCCATTATATGTAACTTCCATTATATGTAAGTTCTACATTGTACATCTCGCTAATCTTTTTGCCAAATGCAAGAATCTATACGGATTTTTAAACGTTACATTTTATAAAATCTACAGTGGTATAATGCTGTCATTCCATCCATCATCACCCGGGGTAAACGTCTTAAGCAATTCGCAATTGTATTGTCAGTGATGCACGCAACCATCAGATAAATGTACTTTGATAACTGAATATGCCCGGTGGTTTAAACATGATATTTTGATTAATACAGATTTCGTATTAATTTAAATATTATACTGAACCCAATATATGGTAATGATTTAAAAAGTAAATAAAAATGGCTCGTGCGCCCACACCAGTAATCGAAACTAAAACATTTAGCTTACGATTTACTTTTCCCTTTGACGTTACTGCCTAGGCTCTGTAGACATGTGTACTGCAACGCTAAATATTAAAACATGAACCAATAGTTAGTAAATTACACAGGTTCGACCTCCATCTAGCAAAATTTTAACACTTGTGCATCGATGTTTCCCAGCTAAAACCCAAATATATAGTTTTGCATGGGTTCGAATATACTATTTATTATGTTTCATTTATATAGACTAAAAACTGACAGAGTAGTTTGGTAGGCAATTTAAAAATATATATATATACATATATATATATACGCATACATTTAGCAAAAGATTAGTGTTTACTATAACGTTTACCGCAAATATTGCGTAAATATAAACTATATACATAAATTGCGTAAATATAAACTATATACATAAATATATGTAAATATCTGCATGAATATAATTATATATCATAAGTAAACTAAAGATAATCATACCTTAAGAAAACAGAAAAAAAAATCGTATTATTTGGATCCATCGGACAACTTTTCTCATGTTGAGTATGATTTTAACAACGTTTCGGTTGATGTAACATCCGATCTTCTTCAGATGTATCTTGTCGGACACGGGAATGTTATTTTTTCTGTCGAACTGGGAGTGAAAAAAATACAATTGCGAATTATTTAAGATCTCTAGCCAGTCATGGTTGACGGAACAAAAACGTGCATTAAATAAATTGTTCCGCTCGAAATTCTGTCCAAATTCCCGAGTTCGATAGAAATAAAAATCATTCCTGAGTTCGACAAAAATACACCTGAATAAAATCGGATATTATATCGACCGAAACGTTGTGAAAATTACACTCAAGATGAGAACAGTATACTGATTAATCCAAATACTACGAATAACCAATCCTATCTAAAAAATTCATAAATGAAATAGAACAAGCAGGGAATTAATTAACATAAATGTTTAAAAGAATATGCGGTCTTTTGCAAATAAATGCGATTCCACGATTCATATATCATACAAAGTTTTATTTTCTTTTTAAATGAACAGAAAAAAAGGTTCGCCTTTTTTTTCTTGTTTTTCGGGCCAAGATCTTTTTCCTGTTATCAAAGTCTTGTATATGTTCCAACAGATACTGTAATCACAGTAATATGGAAGGCCAACTCCACATATCAAACAATTGCTCTTGAGCAATCAGATTTGGTCAATGTAGAAGATACATATTGTCACTATCCAGTTCCCTCTCGATGAAACTTGCCCCCTCCCCTTACTCTCCAAATTAAAAAAAAAGTCCTTGTGCCAAATTTGCTCAGTGGGGAATCAAATAAATAACTAAATAAACAGCAAAAATGGTCCGCCTCTTTTCTTCTTAGCCTTCGGGCCAAAATCAAAGTGTAGTATCTGTATACTGAAACCAAAGACCGTTGCGCTTGTGGCAATCACTTTTTGATCCATGTAGGTCCAACCCTATATACCGAAAGGCTCCCATTATCAGCTCCCCCTTTCCATTCCCCTCCCCCTCTCAACATGAAAAACGACCATATGCCTAATTTTCTCTCGTGGGAAGAAAGTAAACACCTTAAATAGATAGAATAAAAGATTTTCAATATGAATATCAATACAAAAAAAACATAAATCTTAATAACCAGTGTATCATAATTCTGATATAGATTTCAGGAGCTTTAATCGCAGAGTTTAAAATTAAAATGAAAATAGTAGTTCAAAGAATAATTAATCAGTAGCTTCAAAATTTAAAAAAGTTATTAAATTATCTTTAAATGTAATTTCTTAGAAATTGGTGCAAGTACAATATCTAGCTACTCGTCTATACTCACTATAACATTATAGAAAGTTCTGATGATGTATATATGTATTTTCTAAAAACTCGTAAAGCATAACATACCCTGACGAACAGGCACTAAACATTACACGTACATAGGTGTTGAACTGTATTTATAAACGCAATGATCTATAGTTCGCCGATGTAAAAGTGATACAGAATACAGTCACGTCAGTTGCTTTATCAACTTTCTGATAATTGTTGAGATCGTTTGTATAGAAGTCAGAATGATATTTTCATAGTAAAGAATTCCTTTAAGATTCAATAAAGGGAACACTAAAATTTATATGAATGTGAATTCGCAAAAAAAAAAAATAAATAAATAAAATTTGCGTATTTTAAAATAATACTCCAATTAATTAATATCAATACAAACGAAAAAGCAGGATCTCTAAAATTAATTGGGGAATTCGATTGGGGAATACATTTTAATGGCACGTTAAAATCTAATAATTACGTGTTGTCAATTGCGTCAAAGGAATAGATAATTAGATGACAAGGAATCTCATATTACGGGATGCACATGTTTGTGTGAGAATGTTTACTCCGCAAAAAATACCTCGTTGTACAAAATTCTCAGCAGAACTAGGTGAACATGTAAATTGAAATATATTCTTCTTCTTTCTCTTCTTCTCCTTCTTCTTCTTCTTCATGATCACCACCACCACCACCATCATCATCATCATCATCATCATCATCATCGTTGTCGCTGTCGTTGAAATTACTTTTATCATCACCATCATATTCATCATCATCATTATCATAATGCCATATAGACTCTCCCATTAATCGACACTGATAACGCTATGTTAGTTAGTAATGGCCGAAGTTTGCTACCTACTATTCTAGAATTCTAAAGCGCACAAAAAAATCAAATCTGAAAGCAGAAAAATTACTAGTATTAATATCGCAAAAGAAATGAATTTAATAACTTTACGACAGGTAATATTTAGTCTATTCAAACTAAAACTAAAAGATGTTTTTTTTTAATTGCAAATATACATATCGTATATTTTTTTTGGCCTTCGGGACAAGATCAAAGTATAGCATTTGTTCCGACAGATGCTGCAAGCAAAGACCAGCTATGACATATGTGGGGCCAACCCCACATATCTAAACTTGGTCACTGAAGGGGCAACCCTTCATACCAACAATTTCTAAACCAGCTCCCATTTCCCACCTCTCGGGAGCTGGTACCCCCTTTTCCTGCCCCCTTCCCTCTTGTGCCTAATTTGCTCGGTGGGGGGAGCAAATAAATACATCAAAGTGTAGTATTTGTTCTTCAGATGCTGCACTTCTATTTCTTGTTCTCTTTCGGTGGAGGAAAAATCTTCACGACTGAGACAATTTTTATTTTTGTACCTTTTCTCCACGTTAAAAAACGACCCTGGTGTCTAACTCCGCCCCGCGGGGAGGCATAGTATATAGGTACATATCGTACTTTTCATGTGACAAATTTTCCTAAGATATATTTCAATATCGACGGCTAAATCTCTAAGCTATCTATTTCAAAGAGCATCTAGCTACAATTAACTATATATATATATATATATATATATATATATATATATATATATATATATATATATATATATATATATATATAGTTAGTTAGTTAGTTATAAAATATCTATGGCGATTAAGCTACACTGAATATTCCGCGTTTCGGCCACTCTAGGATTCTTCAGGCTTATCCGCGCATAAGCCTGAAGAATCATAGAGTGGATGAAACGCGGAATATTCAGTGTAGCTTAATCGCCATAGATATTTTATAACTAATTAACTGGCTCTACTTACGTATTGAGCTTTTTGGAGTAAATATTTAAGTTTACGCATAAATTTATACTTTCGTATATAAATTTTATGTGAGTAAATGAAGTATATATATATATATATATATATATATATATATATATATATATATATATATATATATATATATAGGTCCTGGATATGACCTTAAAATATATCCAGTGGCGAGGCACCAGCTTGCGGGCTTTGGGAAGTGTGGAACCACCCTTTAATTTTCATTGCTCCCAGATCCACTCTGACCCGGAGTGGTAGTACTTGTTAGTGTCCCAACTATGGGGTAAATAGAATTCAACTTGAAAACAACAAATATATTCTATAAAAAAAAATTTCTTCCGAATCTTTGGATTCGGCATTAAATAACCTGAAAAGGGTTGATATGCCGTAAAACAAAAACAACCAACCAACTATATATATATATATATATATATATATATATATATATATATATATATATACCAGCAAAAGTACCCGTCATTGACTGGGTTCAAAAACAGCCTACAGAAAATGGACTCTTATTTATGAAAGTATGATAGGTTATGAAAAGGAAGGGATGTAAAGATAGCTTCGAATTTGGGGGTATCAAAACCAAAGCAAAATATCATGAAAGTAAAAAGAAAATAGATAAATGTGGATTTGCACCTGCACAGGTAAGTGCACATGGAAATGTCCAACCAACAGATGCCTCATGTGCATAGACGTACACCTTAGAGTATGACACCCCAATATAGCATACCAACTCTTTTCCTAATCTACATTAATGATCTTCCAAATCATATCCTTACATCATTTGTAGACATTTATGCTGACGACACTACCATTTATGGTACCACATCTAAGACAGTAAACGAGCAAGTACTCTCCAATTCTCTCTCCTCTGATCTTGAGCACGTAGTACAATGGGGAAAGGAGTGGCTGGTTACTTTTAATGCATCTAAAACCAAGCTTCTCTCTTTACATCATCAACATTTTAATCCACATTTGTCATCAATTGAAATGAATGGCTCTCGTTTTCAGGAGGCCTCAAGTTTTGACAAGCTTCTGGGCTTGACCATTACTCCTGATCTTAAATGGAACACGTATATCAAATCTGTTGCCAAGGCCGCTGGAAAAATGGTGGGATCTTTCTATCGATCCAGTAGATATCTCACTGCTGATGCTATTCTCTATCTATATAAGAGCCAGGTACGTCCAAGGATGGAATACTGTTGCCACATATGGGCAGGAGCTGCTAGAAAGGACTTGTCCTGCCTTGATAGAGTTCAAAATAGACTTCGTAGCCTCGTAGGAGATGTCCTTTTCTCCTCCTTACAACCTCTATCTCACAGAAGAGATGTTGCGAGTTTGTCTCTGATGTATCGTTATTTTCATGGAAAGTGTTCAACTGAGCTGCAATCTATGGTCCCCCCTCGCCAAACTTTCACAAGAAACACTCGTCTAGCTGTAAACACTATCAATAATTTCCCCCACTCTTTATCTGTGCCTAAACCTAAACATAGATTCCATGAACAAAGCTTCTTTCTTAGAACTGCACGCCTGTGGAATTGTCTTCCGTTTTCCTGCTTTCCGGCTGACTACAATATGGTTGTGTTCAAGTCTAAGGTAAATAAGTTCTTGATGAGCCGTTCCATATAAGTTATTAAATTTACCAAATTTTCATTACTAATGATTACTATATTGACCAACTTCTACTGTACACTCTTTAACCCTTATCCTTGAGTGGCCTCTGGGCCTTGATAATGTGATGATGCCTTTGTAAAAAAAAAAAAAAATAAAAAAAAGCGCAAGCGAGAACAACGCAGGTGTTTATGCATGTAGGCGCACATATGCACATATATTTGCACGCAAGGGCGGGCATGTATGTGTACCCGTGACAGTTTCTTTTAAGTATATATTTGTGTGCGTGCGCATGTGTGTACCCGTGGCTACGACCGCTAGCTGACCCTCTCCAAACAATTAACAACAAAATAAAAACTAAAAATAAATAAACCGTATCATAGCCCCTCCGCCTCTAAACATAAGCGAACACCCAACAGCTCAAGACATACTTACCAAGAAATCACCTCACCAACGAGACGCTAAAAACTTTAACACTAAGGCTCGAATTTTAAAGTAAACCCTTCCTCCCACCCCCACATATTCCCCTTCCCCTCATGTATCCCTACGCCCGCAGCCACACCAGAAATGAACTTCCTAGACCCTCCCCCACAAGTTCCTTAAACCCCAAAAACTAAAAGATCACGACATGCCAAACGCCCCCCCCACCTTCCCTCCTGGTTCCCTTCCTCTCTTCATCTTCCGCCCTCCTCGCCCCCCTAACATCATCCACTCTTCCAACTCTTTCATCCCAAAATAGCGAACATTTCTGTAAAACTCTGAGGACGCTACAGACGGCCAAAAAACGGCCGTGTAGCCGAAACAATAATGTAACTTAACAGAAAGATGCGGTAATAAAAAATAAAACGCATATTTGCTCTGCAACGGTATAGAGCACTTTCTTCAGTTTTTATTAATTACCATCTCAACTATATATATATATATATGTATATATATAAAGAATATTAATAAATATTAGTCCAACACTGCATTCATTAACAAGCAAATTTATTGATTCAATTAAATTAGAATTAATTTATTTCTAATTGTAATCTCCTTGTAATTTATAATCTCATCAAACGTCATTCTGCTATTGATTTTATTCTCGATAATTGCAACACATTATAGAAAATCACATTATACATTTCCTATTAAATAGATGAAACCACTACAGGTCTCCACGTGTACAGACGCGCACACTCGATTATTAAAAGGCAGATGTATTTAATATTTAATGAATTATATTTTATTTATTAAGCCATACATTAAAAATATACAATTCAAAAGATAAAAGTGCATGTAAAGAGAAAAAAATCTTATGCCTGTTTCAATATTATAGACCAAACATAATACTATATATATATATATATATATATATATATATATATATATATATTTCAACTGCATCCGTTGGCACGTTACTTGTCACCGTTTACTATCTTAGTCCTGCCTGGCTTATATCTATTAATGATTATTACTTTAGAATCTGCATGTTTTCAGTCGAGATTATTCTTTCTAATAATTGAGACTTAATAGCAGTATCTTTGTAGCCAATATTATACTTTTTCAGAATATTTTCCGACTAGCAGACTGCTCGGTGTTGTCCGGCCGTAAAATATACATAAGTATTATATTTTGATTCATACAGAAAACGAGATATGTGCATCCGAGTACTATGTTTATTTATTCTATACAGTGCAGTACTTGTAATCTATATAATTATAAAATAATTATAACTATGAAACTTAAATGACCTTGTAAGGAGTGATGTAACTCACTTTCCGGTTTACGACATCCGGTGGCGCATGCGCGCATAAACATTAATCCATAACAACGTAAACAAGTAAACACACATCGCTTCTTTTGCAGATTTTAACCTGCGCACTGAAATATTCACGTTATTATTTAGAAATGATTATTTAACATGGGAGGGGTGAGGATGTTTTGCAACTATTCTGTATAACAATTATGCTGTGGCAATTTTCTTAGAAATGAATCAACTTTGACCCGTTGACAACGTATTGTTTTAATGTGCATGTTTTCAGCGCCCCAATTGTTTTTTCGCGTTTAAATTTTCTAAATAAACAATTGTTAATAATTTCTGCATTTTTTTACATCGTTCATTTCTGTATTACATTTAAGTTATTTTAACGCAATTTTCTTATAAATAAATCTACTTTAACATTTGACAACCATAAGAGAATTTTACAACATGTACGTTTTCAGCGTCCCAATTGTTTTTTTTTTCGCGTTTAAATTAAACGATATATCAAAATTTAAACAGTGCACATTTACCTATAATTATGGCAAACCACTTATAAATCAATGGCTGTATTTTTTTTTTCAAAAATAAACAATTATAAAGAAAATAACTCATAGAAATCTATCTATATTCTTTTTTCATTTTAATATAATTTCATAAAAATGTTTCTGTTATGTCACAAAAAACTATATCTTTACGTCACAAGTGTCACGATAATGCATTAACTCCATAGCTAGTATAACATACTGACCCAATGGGTCATGGATAGTCTAGTTAAAAATAAATTATCCAATTGAGGCCCGAAACAAAACCTTGTCACGATCTCTAAACGTATTTTAAAAGATATTTATTTTTAATATAATGTATCCGCCATGTGACCCATTCACGCATGTGCATTCGTGATACAGTTTGCAAACATATAAAAATACGACGCCTATCTCATATACCAATTTTTCAATTTTCACCCCATAGCTGCCCGTTTATTCAGATTGAAACCGATTGAAAGTTTTCCACGTGTGTGTATATACTATATGCCAAATTTCAAGTATGTAGATTAAAAATTCGTTTGATGTATAGGTTAAGGCATGTCTTCTCACAGACACACGCGCATTCTCACTTTTATAAATATACTAGCAAGCCGCCCTGCGTTGCCCTGTCGAAAATGCGCATACATATTTATTTTAATTAATGCAGAATTGTTTATTCATTACAAACAGAAATACCGTAGGTATTAAACGTAAGGTTAAACTCTAGTTTTAAAAAAAGGGACGTCTAAAACGGAAAGAAACTGTTCACTTTTTGTAAGTAAAAAAAGAAATTACTCGGGCTAATAGTAAAACCAAAGACTTAAGACAGTAAGTGAAGTGCGATAACAATTAGGCCAGTTTAACACGATATCTAAAAATATGTTATACAGTTGTCAAACACATAAAAATTAGATTACCGCCATCGTTTTAAACATTAACACTTCTTTTGAGTATACGCTGTATTGTGCTAAAATCATCCGTGGTTAACCTTTTTCCGACACATTACTTCCTCGTTTGGGAAAAAATGGAACCCTAATACAATATTCCCAAATTAGAAAGAAATATGGCGGGAATGATTATGCAGTTGCTATTAATTATAAGCGTATGACGACCTCTTTAATACAATATTCTGATTCAACATATTTCTGGACTTATTCTTATCTGATAACCCTCCCTCATGATTCAATTTATCAGAGGTTGATATTTTTTAAATGGCATTCTTGATTTTTATTGCATAGCAACATATATCACGTGAACAAATTTACATTGAAATATGGTGAAATGAAAATTTATGACACGTTCAAATATTTTACGACTGTATATATGGTTGAACATCGAGAAGAGTATCTAACGTGGCCATAGATTAGGTTGGTTGGTTGTTTTCGTTTTACGGCATATCAACCCTTTTCAGGTTATTTAATGCTGAATTTGGTGATTATGAAGAAAAAAATTTAATAGAATATATTTGTTTCTTGCAAGTAAGTTTCTAACAGGTACTACCACTCCGGGTCAGAGTGGACCTGGGAGCAATGGCAATTAAAGGGTGGCTCCACACTCCCCAAAGCCCGCAATGTGGGGCCTCACCATCGGATATAGTTTAAGGTCATATCCAGGACCGCACAGATTAGGAGCATTATCAGAGGATATAATGATCTAAAACGCTCCACACACGTCAATAACATATTAATCTTGCACGAATATCGACAATTGCAACGAAATGACTTATAAGCGGTGAGACGTTCTTAGCCTTCGGGCCCAGATTAAAGTGCAGTATCTGTTATTCAGATGCTATACTTCGATTTGTTGTTCTTGCTCAGTGGAGGAGAAATCCTTCACAACTGAGACGATTTTTATTTTTGTTCCTTTTCTCTACTAAAAAATGACCCTGGTCTCTAACTCTGTCCTGTGGCGAGCCACATTTAATAGGGACTTAAAAGCAATATATCTTAATACTGAATTGAAGCCTTTGCAAATCTATTCCCCAAGAAAACTTGCAAGTGTGTATCCTCGTTGAGGGAAAGAAATATTTCATTTCTTAGATTTACTGTTCGTTGTTTTCGATGTTTTTACTTCAGTGCATTTTTTTAATAATGAACGCCCGCGGTTAAGGTTACATCTCGCATACTTTAATAAAATTTAGTAAAAAAAAATGCATTCGTATTTTTGTTGCAGTTTCTTTCTTGTCCTTTTAGATATTTAAAAAAAGGTTGGGTTTTTTTTTTTTCCATTTTTAAGACAGTTTCTCATTTCTGAGTGAGTTTTCCATCTTTCTTTGCATTTGCCGTTTGTATTTTTATTCATCAATTTTACTCCCCCGTTGATAAATCTGAACAGCGATCATAAAATCTAAAACGTTCCTCTTGATAGAAAATATACGATTTTTTCTTGAACTCTGACAGTAACTAAAAAAAGAAAAGAAACGGAACTCTCATTTCATCACGCGTTGCACAGCGCAAGCCTTTTTCTTAAAACGCAGAAAATCGACTGTTTAAAATCTTCAATCTAGAAATTAATATTTATAAAGGAGTCCTGTGGTCATAAAAATAACCGTAGAAAAATGCATGAATATTTTCTATACTTCGCTAACACAATATGCAAAGTGAATATTCTGTAAACTATTTGGAAATCCAACAGCAAGGCAATATGAAAAGACGTTTACGTATTTTCCATATAAATTGAATAATTGAATCGATGACCGATGGGAATATTCTGGTGAATAATTCCTAGAAGTTACATATTATGTAGTCGTTAGATAGATCGACAAGTCGACTATTAATCAACATTTAATTTAGACCATAAAAAATCCATGCGGATAGAAAGAATTACTTTTCTGGCAGTTGTAACCATTCCTTTCGTCTATTACAGAAATAAACATAAATGTAAGTGTTGCTGATTTTATCTCTGTTACTCTCTCTCTCTCTCTCTCTCTCTCTCTCTCTATATATATATATATATATATATATATATATATATATATATGTGTGTGTGTGTGTGTGTGTGTAATTCTTTTTATTATTATTTTAACCCCGTAATCTACGTACATGCATGCTTCAAGGTAACTACCTCTTGCCGGCATACTTGACTGTTTCAAGGAATCGAACCTCGGACCACGTGTATAATATTCCAGCGCACTGTTTATTTTTATCGTTTTTATATTAAAATTTCTTGATTATTTTTGTAAACGTTGAATACGGGCGAATAGCGGCTTTATATCAAAACAGATTTTTATTTACTTAGAAAGTCGCTCATAATTTATTTTGACCTATAAAAATGTTTTTTTGTTATTTTGTTATTATTTTAAATATAATATATATATATATATATATATATATATATATATATATATATATATATATAAGTAGCGTCCAAATCTAAGGGGGAAAAATTAAAACCTAATATTTATTAGAAATAACAACTGTGAAAAGCTGAAATTTTGACAACTGGTAGTCGTTATCATCCATAATAACATACTAACATTTCAATAATTTGCAAAAGATAGAAAAGAATTGTAAAAATTATTTATTTCTAAAATACAAATGTTCCTTAGTAACAGACACAATTTTAGAAAAACAATGTAACAGTCAAAAAGCGAGAAAAATATATGTACAATCAATATCGAGTAAATGTGCCACTGCTCTTAATGACAGCTGCACATCTCTGACTACAAGAACGAAAGAACGAATCAGCTCTTGAAATCCTCGCTACTAGTTTTAGGCCAATCTTCTAGAAGCTTCACCCACAACTTCTCCGTGTTAGAGTAATTTATTTTCATAACTTTCTCTTCTAAGGTATTCCAAAGATTGTCTATTGGATTTTAGTCAGGTCTTTGCTGTGGTCAATCCATAATTTCCAAATCTTGCCTGCTAAGGTAACTCATTACCACTTTTTCCCAGTTTACAGGGAGCATTATCTTGCATAAAGGTAGACCTATCGAAACCTGAATTCTCTATAATTTGCACAACATGATTTTGAACAATGTTTTCATAGATCTGCGTGTTTACACGAGTTTCTAACCGGACAAGAGGCGTTGAATCTTGGCTAGAAAACATTCCAAATACCATGACACTGCCGCCCCAAAACTTGACAGTTTTCTTAGTACATTTTGCACTTCATCTTTCACCAATATGTCTCTTTACATTGTTTTTCCATAATTTCCAAATAAATTAAACTTGCTTTCAACAATGAAAAATACTATTTCCCAATTTGCATATGTCCAAATTACATACCTGTTTGCAAAATCTAATCTATACTTCCTATTCTTCGAACTAACAATTGCTTTATTCCGTGGGATTCGATTAAACAGCCCTATTTCTTGCATTCGTCTAGAAACAGTCTGTCTTGACACATTAACACATGAGGTACCATTCATAACCGTTTTAATTTCTGTGCAAGAATTTAAACGATCCCTATATGGCATACGCTGCATTATTCGATTTTCTCTTGTCAAAGTTTTGTGGGGTCTTCCGGTTTTAAAAGCACTAACTATTTTGCCAGTATCATTGTAGGATTTAACAACCCTGCCTACAACATTCTTGGAACGTTTCACTTTCTCTGAAATCTCTATAATGGTGTGATTTTCCTTGTTTTAAGCGTTTCGCCATGGTGCCGGCTGATGCAACGTTTACGCATGCCTAAGTGAAGGAAATCCAAAAGTTTGAATATAGCATAGTGTTTACATTGTTTTTCTCAATTTTGTCCCTTACTAAAGAACGTCCGTATTCAGAAAATAAATACATAATTGTTATAATTATTTTTCTATATTTTGCAAATGATTCAATTTTTAGTATGTCATAATGGATGATAACGACAACCAGTTTTCCAAATTTCAGCTTTTCCCAATTGTCATTTCTAAAAAAATATTAAGTTTAAAAATCGTGTCCCTTAGTTTGGAACCCTACTGTATATACACTAGGTGCCTTCAATAGATTTTGCAAATTTTTGTGTACATCCATTTAAAAATAATGTAGAATATTTTAAATTCAGTATGTTATTGCTGTAAAACTTTATGAGATGACTGAACAATATTTATGATTTTAGGTTAAAATGACTAGATACATCAGAGATTGAAGTAAAGCTTACAAGAAACTTAGTGTCACAGCTGAAGAATTTCAAAAATGCAATCTAGAAGAGAGGGTGTTTTCGAAGAGCGGCATGCAATAAAACTATGTTTAAAACATAGATAAATGCCCCAGAAACTACGAAATGCTTCAGATTGTCGGACTATCTTGCATCAATCGAGCATCAGATTTCGAGTGGCATAAGAGATTCAAGGAAGACAGTGAGTCTATGACGCATGACGAGAAGTGTAGAAAAAGTAAACAAGATAGAACACCAGAGTTGATTGGCAAAAAAAATTACATGGATAATGACCGTTGTCTGTCTATAGAAACGATATGCGAACAGTTTGATGTCATTGGGGGAGATGCATATATATTATTCGCGAGGAACTGGAGATGCGGAACATTTGTGCGAAGTTTGTCCGAAGGGTGCTTATTTGATTAAGGTGAGCATCAGGACAGTTCTTTGACCTCTCTTTAGTCCAGATCTTCTTCTTGTGACCTTTGCTTATTCCCTACGCTCAAGGAAAATCTTAGAAGCTGTAGTTATGAGACAATTTATTAGATGAAAGAGGCTGTGATGAAGGTCAATGATACAATCAAACAAGAGCATTTCCATGATGCATTCCAGCAGTTGTTGAAACGGTGCAATAAGTGCATTGCAACTGTAGGAGATTACTTCGGAGGGGACCAGAGTTCCATGTTTGTACTACCAATAAATGTTCCAATACGAAAAAAGTCTGGAGACTTATTGATAGCTCCACACACGCACACACACACACACACACACACACATATATATATATATATATATATATATATGTGTGTATATATATATTAATTCTGGCTTGAGGTAGTTGCTTGTCTAGCCGCACTGATGAGCTGTGAAACAGCGAAACAGTATCTTGGGTTGAGCATATTTGGAAGTGGTATACCACTTACCATAAACGTAATGAGAGTTGCTCTTTGTGTAAACAAATTGAGCTTAGGTATTTGAACAATGTCAAAACTTTGTTAATTCACTGCCCGCATAGCACAACGGTTAGAAGCTCCGACTGTCATATGAGCGATCGTGTTTCGATCCTAGTTGGAGTAATTGCTTGTCTAACCTCATTGGTGAGCTGTGAAACAGCGAAACACTACTGTATGTGGATGACTACATGTATATGCATGGTTGTGTTTGCATGTGTGTATGTGCGTGTGTACGTTAATTATGAAAACATTAATATTTTAATGTATATTACAATAATTTATTTTTCTAAAAATCATTTATATCACACTTATTTTATTTCATTTCTGGTATAATTCTCTATAAATATGAAAAATTACAGCACAATTCGTCAAAGACAGATCCTATCAGGAAAAAGACAAAGTTTGTGTTAATAAAGATTACTCACTAAAGTATCACATCTACTCAAACAGTTTAATCAGAAACTACCGATTCGATTATTCTGAAATGTATGGACGTTTTTTATAACAAATTCAACGATTATAGTATTATGGTATGCATACGAGGTAGAGTTCGTAATTCATATGAATTAGTAGGGATTATTAATCACAATGCAACATTTACTGTGGAAGTTTTCTCGCAAAACGTTAGGATGGTCACTCTTAGTGTTTGTATTGCCATTTTTAATTAGGTGCAAGAAACTTGTATTATGATCTCTATTCCGTGCAAAGTATAGAATTAATAAGTTTTAGTAAGGATTAGTATATTATGCAAAATGAGAACTAATTGAACCATATAAAATTATGAATTTGTCATAAAGAATTAATTCTTATTTGATATGGTTTCGACATTTTCCAACTTTAAACGTAATATCAACGTTGGCAAGAGACAACCGAAGTTAAGTACCGTTTAACCTGATCGGTACCACGTGGATAAAAATGTAGGTATACTAAGCGGTGTATACAGAAGAGCGTCGACAAATCCTTAGCGGCTTTAGCTCCCATGATATGGATATACATGTGACGGTTTATCGCTTGTGAATTTCTATATTGCTATGAAAATTCCTTCTTCGGAAGAAGTCAGTTTACTCCGCATTTGTTTTGTGTTTGTTTAGTGAATATATGTATAGATGATATAACATTTGGAAACTAATATAGGTTTTGAATAGTTGAGAAAATGGATTGATAATATGCATTATTTCGATTGATCATTATGGTTAATCTTTTTTATCTTGTATGTTCTCCTTCCACGTTTCGGCAGATGTAACTGCCTACTAGCTTTTTCAGTTGAATCTTGCAAAAATTATTTTATAGTGAATGGGTGTCGGATTGTTTTGTTCTTTGGAAAAAAAGAATAAAAGTCATCCCTCCAACATCTGTATTATAAGCCTCACCTGTCTGTTTAAACGTATGTATGTATGTATGTATGTATGTATGTATGTATGTATGTATGTATGGCAATATGCATGTATGCTTTAAACTTAGACAGAATCCACTGATTTTCATGGGGTTGGTATCATTTTGAAACTCACCATTCGGATGACAAATATCGAAAAATCGGCTAAGAACAGCAATACCCTCGTCCTCAACTGGACACTTCTCAAGGGGGAGGGGTCGTTATTTTTTCGCCGAGATTTTCGACGGTCATCAACTCTTTTCGTTCAACTAAAATTTATTGAATCATTTGTCACTTCCGGTTTGGCGATGGGCGTAACGGCAAAGACGTCATGTTTTTTCTTCACGTTCTTTTCCTCCTTCGCGGTACAGGTTCGAGCCTGACTTCCTACTGTCACTATTTTTTTTTGCTCAACACACACCTCCAAACACCCGGGCAACAACGAGCACCCAGACTAGTTCATTTATAAGAGTCATGATAAACCTGAAACATTAGAATATTATATCAGTTGCAAAGTGGTGAAGATTACACAGATGATAAAAACAACCCAAATTATATATTAGGACCATGCATTCCTCATAAGTTTTTGTGATACAAAAGTAATATTTTTTCCCAGGAATCATATCATTGCTCCTATACAGAAAAATATGTTTTTATCGCCTTCACTGACCCGGAAGGATGCGATTGTTTCAGATAACAAATAGAAATTATAAAGGAAGACAATCGTCATTAACCGGTTCGAAGTTTGACAAATGGATATTTAAGAATAAATCACAATATATTATCGGTTCTTTACTGGGGGAGGATAAATGCGGTGGTTTTTCCGATCGTTCATGCGAGGGATGAGATTTGGATTTAGCTGTCGTCAGGAGGCCAAACATATCCAGATCCAATAATAAGAGACAGTTCGACCTTTATGCCGAGAGAGGATATTTAGCCCGAAGAAAAAACCCACAAAGACAAGAAATCGATACGATTATAGAGAAAGCGAGTCAATAGCGATTAATTTGCTGACTAATCGGGTTTTATCTTGTCTTTCAGAAAGAGACGAGGACAATGCAATCTGACGGCTTTGCGATATTTAACATGGCTTGAAGACAATAGACAACCACACGCGATCCGTTGCTTACCTTGTATGTTGAGTTGACGTGCAAAAGACAACAATTCCACAGCTGCTGCCACCGATACAAAATACATATCACATGTTTAAAAAGAAATATAAGAATTTGATGCACACATAAGGTAAGAAATACGATTAATTTCTTTAAAATATTTCAATTGCCGCATAAAGCATTACGAACCAAACAGTTTTAAATTTGCGCAATAAACCCCCCCCGAAAAAACGACAAAAAGACATTAGTATATATATATATATATATATATATATATATATATATATATATATATATATATATATATATATATATATATATTACAATCAAATTCACCCAAATGGTTAGATGGTAAAACTACAGTGTATTATAAATATTAAAGAATTAATATTTATAGAGTAATCTCAAGCAGATGTACCCAGCGTCGCAAGGGTCGACATGAATTTCGATTTTGCCACACTTGCTATACTATAAATATTGAGCAGTTTTTCATAATTATAATAGCAAAATATGGTTTTCTCAACAAACTTTTCATAATCAAATCAATTTTACCTAATGTCGGAGTAAGGCCTTGGTCAAAGCATTTATATTTTCTTGTGATATATATCATATAATATATATATATATGCATAAATATATATTTTTTATGATATATTTATATATATATATATATATGTGTTTGTATTTCAAATCTAGTTGGATTCAAGCCGTCTGATGAGTCGTAGACGACGAAGCACGTGACAGTGAATAATTATATTTTGAAAACAATATATATATATATATATATTTTTTAATATATTTATATACATATATATGTATCTATACATATTATAATACATCATATATTATATTTATAGATATAATACATATTTATTCATATAAATAGGTATATATGTATATATATATATATAATTATATATATATATATAATTATATATATTATACATGATTAAATAAGCTCAGCATTCTATTCACACAATTTAATATCCCAGATCAGTATGCAATTTGATCTACTTAACCATCATTTCCAGAATTCAGTAGCATTTTTGGAGGATTTTATTATTCTATTATACACATACCTATATATATGTGTGTGTGTGTGTTTCTGTGTGTCTTTAAAGCATTTCTCCTATACAAGCATACCTATGTATAGCATCTATATATATATATATATATATATATATATATATATATATATATATATATATATATAGAGAGAGAGAGAGAGAGAGAGAGATGATATATATATATATGTGTGTGTGTGTGTGAGTGTGTGGGTGTGTGTGTGTTTACATGCACATACATATATCTTACACAGGAAAAAGCGAGCATTAAGAGTAATTTCGTTAAGATAAAACTTAGAAAAGTAAAAGGACAAGTTGTTAAAACTGGAGAAAGAAAGACAATATATTTTAGTAAAAAAATATTACTTAAAATATGTAAACAATAATAATTTATATATAATGGTAAATTGATTTTTTATTATTTTAATGTTGTAATATTTTAAGATATGAATTTATTATATTTTTATTAGAATAGCTTGTATTTTTCTTTTTCGGTTTTATGAATTAATCCTCTTGCAGGTCTTATTTTATCTTTACCCTATTACTTTTTATGCTCGCATTTGCTATGTAATCCATGATTTTCCAGGCTTTGCTTTGTAATTATGGTTTCTTTTTTGTATCCAATATAATATGCATTGTCAGCAACCCATAGAATTGTTGCTTACTTCTTTAAGTGGTTAACAAATCAAATAAAAGACGTAAATAAGTAAATTTACAGAAAGAAAGGACAAAAGTAGAGAATGCATATAAACAGGCGACGTCATAACGGAAAGATAAACGGTAAAGAGCATCACTACTGTTTACTTTCTATATATAACCCAAATAAGATGGCATGCGAACGACATTCCGATTATGATTTATGAAGGTGTTGACTACAAAAATTTGCTATGCTAACCAACAGCCACTCAAGAGAAATCGTTAAAACATCATTGTTGTTATGGTAACCAAAAGCTAATCCGTAGAAACCGTTTCTCCCATTCCTTACTTGTTCTGACGACTTTTGAACAACAGTATATTTTTTAATAGTTGTGTTTTCATGAACGAACAAATGTTCTTTTCCAAATACAGCTGAGAAAGTGGACTAATAACTGTACTTTTTCTTCAAATGTGGCTGCAAAATGAGTGAGTCGTGAAGCCTCAAAGCAATTTTAAATGAGTAAACCACTTAAACATATATACAAACACAGTTGTTTTTTTAATTATACATATGTAGGTTGTGTAAATATATTCAGAATTTTATATTATAATTAACATTATATATGCTTTATATTTTATTTGAAGTGATATATGAAATGTGTACATCCTGAACTCTTGATGAAATAAAAACAACTATAATTAACACTGCACTAATTAATCATCTATAATATAAATCTCACCTGTCTGTTTAGATGAATGTCTGTATGTATGTATGTATGTATGTATGTATGTATGCATGTCTCGAAAACCTTCCGACAAATCCGACGGATTTTCACAAGATTGACATCATTTTGAAGCCTTACCTTTCGGACGACAATATAAAAAAAACTGGCCACAACATTAATTCCTTTACCCTCAACTGGACACTTTTCTACAGGGAGAGGGCGCTTTTTTGGCCGATATAAAAACCCACGTCACTTCTGGTTTTGCGATTGGCGCTACAGCTAATGCGTCACGTTTTTTTCTCACTTCCTTTTCCTCATTCGCGGTACGGGTTCGAGCCTTCCTGTCTACTAACACTTTTATTTTCCTTTTTGCTCAACACACACACCCTAACACCGGGACAACGTCGAAACCCAGGCTAGTCACCTCCAAAGTTAACCTTAAATTCTTATATAGTTTAACGTTTTCGCTAACTTTTTCGACGATACCATTACATTGAAACGGGTTACACGCCGTATATTCAAAGACAGTAACATAATAAAAACATACAGAAATCCAACTTGGTTATTTATTTAGTTGATATATAAAGCAATTATTCCTAGTACGTTCGAAACTACCACTGTTTTTTTGTTTTAAAAATTTCCTCCTTCCCCATGTTGTTAACAAAACTCTGTTGTGTCGAGTACGTTCTTTCTGCGTCAACACGACTGCTTACGTCCCGTATTTTCCCAATCTCTCTCGCCGACATTTTCATCGCCTCACTGCCATCTATTTACGTGGTTCCAAATCCCTTCAATGTTTTTTCCTTTTATTTTCCTTCACTTTTATATCATTTCGTGAGACTGCATGGTCATTTGCATATGTGATATATCGCTGCTGCTGCTGCTGCTGCTATACACGCATAAACGGTTCTGTTACATATCTTCCCATGTCGAAAATATTTTCACAAGAATGTATTAAAATCTGCGCAGACGCAATAAAAGAAAACAAGAAAAGAAAACCCACTTCACCCAAAGGAAAATAAATAAATCGAAATAAAATATCTTTGTGTATAGTTTGTTGGATATTTTCATTGAATATGTGATCGGTATCTTCGTTTTTTTTTTCATTTTGTAAGAAACGAATTCCAGTGTATTTTTCTAAGTATTTAAAGACAATGTTTAAATATGTTGAGAGGGGGAAATCTAAGTTAACTATTTAAATAGCAGAAATGTGCTTTTTGTGTTTTTAAAAAATCACTAAATCAGTGCCTAAATGTTACTGATTTGTTATCCAATATTAAAGTTTTGAATGTTAACAATATATTACAAAGCCAGTTAAATCAAGGCAAGTCCTTATCCGAGTTCACGAACAGGCTCCGATGTGTATTGGTCTTACGTATGTCATTCTCTTCGTCGAGGTATTTTAGTAACACAATCAGATTATTGTTTATGTCAACAATCTTCATAAGAAATATTTGTTTTCCACATGTATTCCAAGATTCGTTAATTACTTTTCTTTTTAGTTTTACATTTTCTGCCACAAACTTTCCTTTGTTCTTCCCCATAATAATGAATTACACATTTGTTCTCTCTCATTTCCGTAAATGTTTTATTAGTTATGAAATTCGTTTTTGTCACTTGTCTTAATAAGTGCCTCTTTAAGACCACTTAAACTTAGGCATTGGAACTTCTGTATTATGTGCCGTACGAAGCAATCGAAGTATGTCATCGTTGTTTATCTGTGAATAAATCCACATCGTACCAACACATTTTTGTTCTTGTTGTAATCAACTGTTTCCACTTCATTTTTGGTCTCCCTCCTTTCTATTTTCCATCAGATGCCCATTTGAGCTTTTGGATTGCATTTATCTCTCGGGATTATCTTATTGTATGCCCGGACCATCCTAAGTTTTTTTTTTTAATTATTGACGATTTAGCCTGCTGGTTAGTGCGAAATCTGCCTGCTTGATTGATAATTAAATCACTTCATTTTATCCAGGTGTTCTTTCTTAAACGCTGAGACTGAACACGCATATAGTTTCTTTCCTTTGGATCAAGTTTCTTTAATATAGCAGTGCGGATATTGCATTGCTGATCCGAAATACTAATTCAGACCTGAGAGTAGTGCTTTTCTTCCAAAGCCGATTTAATCATGCTTATGACTTTCCTATCCTGTTCTGCAACTTATGCTTCGTACTTTCTCATTTTGTTATCATGGTTACGAAGTAAGATGACGCCAGATTAAATATAATATAAATACTGTTCAGAGGCGTCTCCAGATAAAGTAGTTTCGTGAATTAAAAACGCTACAGTTTGTGATCTATGTTTTTTTTATTTCATACACTCTGTCCTTTCACATTCATTCTTTTAAATTAAATCTTGTGTACTTATCATTCGAAATTTCCAAAATGTTCTATATGTTTTAATGGAATCATTATTTAAAAAAGTAGGTTTAATTAATAGTTTTTTTGTGCTTTTTCCTTAACTCCTATTTATGCATCATTTCATAAGATCCGGCTTTAGTGTCTTATGCTAAATAATGTATCTTATTAATTTGATTGGAAGGGGTTTTAGTAGAGTGACGTTATATAAGATACATATCAGTACAATTATTACATTTAAATTTTCAAAACAAAGTCTATATCCTGGAAAAATCTTTACGATCACAGGGCTACTCTATTCCTTTAACATTATTTATACTTATATGTACCATTTTAAAGATTTATACATACACGATAGTGACTTGGAATTAATAGTGCATTATGTTAATTAGATTAGAAGGAGTTTAAGTAGAGTGACATTTTATGAGATAAATATTGGTAAAATTATATTTTAAAGTTTCAAAACGAAGTCTATATTCTCGTAAAGTCAAAATGATCACAATTGCAACAATATTCCAACTCGCAAATTTGCAATCCTGTATATAATTTAATTTATTTTTAAATATCTATAATCCTTAAACTTTAAAATCAGCAAAATAAATGAAATACGTTTCAGTTAGTATCAAGTACGATTAAAACGTTGCCCAACGTGATATAATTCTATATATTTGGTGAGAGGCAATGATAACAATATATTTGGTAAATATAACTTATTTTTAAACTCATTGATGGACTCTGAGAACAGGCAAGTAATTAAATAAGGAAATAGTACGAATATATTAAGATATGTAGACATATAGCATATTCATATTTAATATGTCCTTCATACAAGCTATAATTCCTTTAAAATATCCGTGTATATATATATATATATATGTGTGTGTGTGTGTGCGGTTCTATTTAGCGTTAGCTTTGATGTGAATCTAAATTTGCCGAAGGCATTAAACAAGATAAAAACTGAAAAACTAAAACAATTGTAGTAATTCTTTGATTTAAAAAAAATCGATTATTGAGGAGCGCCAGATAAATGTGTCAAACTATTATTAGAAAATCTATCTTATATTATTAGTGTTGCTTTTTTATGAATGATCTGCTTGTGTGGTTTACTTAAGAATATATGTTCAATGTAGAAGATACAATCACAGGGTTTTTGTCAGATTTAGGGTGAGTGGTTGGACGATTAATCGGATTGAGAATCTCAAACTTCGGAACATTTTTCGTGTCTTTCTATTGGTATCAGGATTTCAGAAATTCTTAGCGTATTTTGCGATATCAGATATGATTCTTTTAATTATTATTTTTGTCTGTTTTATTTTCAAATTTTAATTTCTAGTATTGATACAGCTTATAATAATTAGAAACATTTATTGCGTTTGAATTACTAATAAAAGTAATATCACTTGATCACCCCTCACCACCACTGGAATATTTTTACGTCTGCCTGAATATATGCACATGTTACATGAGTTTTTAATAGATTTTTTTTAAATGCATAAACAACAAAAACAATGAATCTATAGATTAATATCTAGAGATTTTAAAAAAATCGGAATCCGCATTACTTTCGAAATTTTAATTTAGAATGTAATCCTTAATTACATCGGAATCGGAAACAATACATGACTTCTACCATCAGGAGTTATTTCAAACATAACTCGTTAGATCTATTTGTAATTTCTTTTATTTTGCCTTGCGAATAGACTCATTGCTTTGCCAACCAACATTTCATGAATACATTATCTATGTTCCCTATTAAAAAAGTATTACACATAGCATACGCAATATAAGCTACTGTCTGTACACTATTTGGAGAGGAACATGTTTTCTCCGATGTTTCTTCATTTTTGGAATGCGCGTTACTCCCCAAAGACTGGTCCTGGCCAGCTTAAGCAAGTGTCTTTCTTAGGAAGAAGTTCTTGCGTGTTATTGAATTCACAAACTGTCAGACATTGCATCCGCCAAGGGAAATAATTTGATGACTGGATTACCTTAATATCTTTCAAGCAGTCCACCCGGCTTTGCCAATCCCTTATGTGCGCTTCATAATTTGATGTGCATATGTATATATTAAAAAGTATGAATATGTACTATAATGCATTTCTATATAATAGGCTTCCTTAACTACCATAGAGAAAAGTTGGTAGAAACAGCTGATGTCAATTTTTTTAAAAACTTTGACCCCAATTTTGATCCCTTAACATTTATTATTTTGTTATTTTGGTCTCAAATCAAATTAAAATGTTTAACCCATGTCCAAGTAAATTTCAATTGTTTGTCCCAAAATTGGCGGAGGAATTTGGTAGAACCTGCAAAGATCAACTCTTTCACCTCTGACATATTGGCAGCTATATTTTTATCCAAAAAACTGATTAAAAAGCTTGTTACATGGCTGACTACACTTTATGTACAATTTAAAATGTTTAGACACAAAATTAGATTAATAGTTTGCTGGAGATCGCAATGGTTCAATCTTTTGAACTTTGACCCCTTGGCAACAATTTTTCGGACAAAAAACGGTTAAAATGCTTGCCCTATTGCTCAATAAACTTTATGTAAAATTTCACACGTTTTTACTAAAAATTGGCTATGTAATTATTTTAACTTTGATCCCAATTATGATCCCTTAGCATTTATTGGTTTGGGGTCAAATTAAATTATAAAGTTACATCCATGGGTAAGGAATCTATATCTAAAATTTCAAGTATTTAGACCCAAAATTGGCATAGGAGTTTGGTAAAGTTCTCGAAGGTCAAAACGTTGAACATTGGCCCCTTAACAGCAAAATATCTTGCCAGAACCCGATTAAAAGATTTTCGCAAATCTCAATTCCCCGTATGTCAAATTTTGAGTCTGTATACCGAGAATTGACAGAGTTATTTGGTAGGGAAATGTACACAGACAGAGGAACACACAGACACACAGACATTTTAACTTTAAACATATATAGATATATAATACGATAAATTGCTATCCCAATTAATACAATTTGATGATATCTTATGGCCTAATAGTTTACACTACTATACTCCTTTGGAATTTGTTGGCTTTTATGGATTTTCTTTATTTGTACATTTAGTCAAATGCCTTAATCGCGTTTTTGCATTTTATTTTCTATTTTGCAGGTGGTTGTGCATATGTATCCATAGTGGAATATTTTTTTTTAAATGTGCACTTTTATATTTTCATAATTATTCCGAAAAATTAAAACTGAAAACAAAACCATACAACACAAACTACAGATGAAACAATTAAAATGTTCTGAAATATTATCGAGTTTTGAACCAATTATGATAACCGTGCCATGCCGATCCAACATAAGTATTTTGAAGCAGAAATAAAAGAAACACTTTTAGAAGTAAAATTATACCAATCGAATTAACATGACATTCCTATAGTATCATAAATTCCCCTCCACATCCTTTCATTCCATGGTTTCACAATCGCCGTTAAGGGTCAATATGAAATTGAAATAATGAGAAGGCAAGTAAAATCTATACTGAAATCGTGATACAAGTAATTGGATCTTCACGCAAATTATTACCACTCAAATTCAGCTGCAATTATCATACTTTTAAGCGAAAATTTAATAGTGAAAAGCTGATGCGACAACACACAGTCATTTATAACAGTAATCAAAAATAGCAACCAATGCTTCAAATCTGGTTTTCATAGTTTTCCAGAGTTCACGGAAGACCAAATATTAAAATCAATGAGTAATTACTAATAAAAAGTTTTGTAATAATTGTAGTAAAAAAATGCTGCTACTACTACTACTACTAATAATAATAATAATAATAAGAAGAAGAAGAAGAAGAAGAAGAAGAAGAAGAAGAAGAATTAAAATCACCGTTAGTTGCGTAACTGTAAATTCACTCATTTTTTTTTAATGAAGTGTCAAATCAAAGTATGGAGAATAATGCCTTAATCGGTGTCTCAAAGTGAAGGGGCCACACGTTCGGCAGATGCATCTTAGAACTACGGCGAGAGCCTGGTCTTCATCCCGCTACTGCTTGAATGTAGTAAAGAGATTGAAAAGCAATTCTTATGCTTAAAATAGAAAGCCTACCAGGGGGTACAGAAAGCGTCCGTTTGAAGGATGAAGAGAACGGGAAACGTTTGACTCAACCAATCAACGGGTGTATGATCAGACAAGATCAATACAGAAAAGTGGATGCCTATCAGAGCAGTAGTTTGAGACAAGCAAAAAGATCGTTGAATGCTAGAGTAATGGAGGATGATACGGTAAACGAACATGTGCCGACTGATGAAGAAATAATAAAGAATAATGATAAATGTGGATAAAGCGATGTGAAATATATAGGAAACAGAGGCTAGATTATATTAGATAGAAAACTAAATGATGGAGTTATGTTTAAAACACTAGACAAAAAAATCTGAAGACACAGATAGAAATAGTAAATGACGCAAACAGTGTATATTAAATGCAGGATCATCACAAAATTTAATCGTAGAAACAAGTGCTTGGTTTGCGGAAAAATTCATATTGAAAAGAGGTAAACGCCGAAATATAAAATAACTCAAGTAGAAAAGAATTACAAAACATGACAAAATATTGAGAACTGATGGGAAATCACTTGAAAGATGGTTGAGAGGATAATTGTGTGTGAGAGAAATGAGGAAAATTTAAAGACATATGGATGATTAGTACAAAGTGAAAAGAAAGGGAATTAAATCTATCCAAGAGGGGCTGAAACATAGAATGCCAGCAAAAAGGGCAAAATTGAAGATATATAAAAACATATGCAGCCAGTTTGGAGAGAATAATTTGTTTAGTCTATGCCAAGAGAAGTTTTACGAATGACTTAATAGAAGGTTAAATTACGTAAATGAAGTATGAAAGTCAGAAGAGTGCACCCAGTTTTTCAGTGGTAAGTGGAGTGTAGAAAAGACCTAAAATAGAAGTGCATTCCAGTTACAATATTTTAAGAATTAAATAAAAGTTTGTTTTTTATATAGACATAACCACGTATCAAGGCCCAGAGACCACTGTAGGATAAGAGTTCAGAGTGTACAGTAGTAAATTAGACAATATAGTAATCGTTAGTAATGGAAATTCGGTAAATTTGTTAACTTAAGTGGAACGGCATATCAAGAACTTGTTTACGTTGGACTTGAGGACAACAATATTCTAGTCAGCTTGAGAAGCAGGAGAACGGAAGACAATTCCACAGACGTTCAGTTCTAAGAAAGAAGCGTTGTTCATGGAATCTGCCTTTAGGTTTAGGCACAGATAAAGAGTGGGGGGAATTATTGATAGTGTTTTGAGCTAGACGAGTGTTTCTTGTGAGAGTTTGGCTAAGGGGGGCATAGATTTAAGCTCAGTCGAGCACTTGCCATTAAAATAACGATTAAGCAGAGAAAACTCGCATAATATCTTCTGTAAGGTAGATGGAATTATGTGTTTAAAGGTGTATTACAATCAACCTGAAGATGAAGTCAGAGTGGCCAAGGTAAACGTGAGTAAACGATGTTAAAATATTCTAAATTTGAAGGCTCCCGGAGCAGATAGTCTATAGAAGTATTAATTAAAAATATTTATAACCATCATAGATGAACTGAATATAGAATTGACGAAATGTTTATGGGATATGTAATTCCTTAATGGAGCACAAGATCAAGAACAGTGCTCAGCCAGAACGATACACCAAATGCACTGCGGTAGATTACTATAAGCTCATTACCTGCCTTGCACTGATGTGTAAACTGCTGACAGACACTATGACAGATGAGATTTACCAATATCAGCTACAGCAAGAGACCTTACAAAAAACAGGGATGAGGACGAAGTAATAGAGTGACCAAGGATCAATTGTTTATTGATAATACATCGGGATTGTAATAGAATATTCACAATTTAAGTCTATTACAGATAGATTGCCGCAAAGCATATGGTTTGCTTCCGAATAGCTAATCTAAAGAATACATGCCAATAATTAGAACAGCTCCGAATGTGCGGGATTTGTTGTAATAGAAGTTAAAATAATAAAAAGTGTCATTAAAATCAAATGGAGAAGATTTTGTACTAGTTTTCGTGATAGGAAACATGTTTCACGTGGACAGTTTGTCTCCAGTATTGTTTGTTTTTAGTATGGTATCCCTGTCGATAAAATTATGAAAGGTAAAGTAATGTTATGATTGGTGAAGGAACGTGGTACCGGGTAAAACATTTATTATTTATCGATGACTTAACAGTGTATGCAAAGAGCAAAGACCAGTTATGTGCGTTTGTAAATATTCAGTAACAATATAGGTATGAAATTAGACATGAAAAAGTGTGGCGCCTCTTACATTGAAAAAGGGAAAACTGTTGAAAGTAACGAAATAATTTTATTAAATGAATAAATGATAAAACAGATGGCAGAAAAGGGTATGTCATGTTAGGAATTGTAGATTTAGATAAGATTTTTTTTTTACATGGGGATCACCACTTACCAAGGCCCGAAGGCCACTCAGGGGTAAGGGTTATTGCGTGTACAGTAATCAATGAGATAGCACTGTGGTAATCATTAGTATTGGGGGTTTTGATAGAGTGTCTTACTTAAGGGGGCGGTTTGTCAGGAGTTTGTTTATGTTGGACTTGAAGACGTCCAAGTTGTAGTCAGGTGGGAAACAGGCAAGCGGCAGAGAGTTCCACTGGCGTGCAGTTCTAAGAAAGAAGCTTTGCCCATGGAATCTACGTTTGGATTTAGACACAGATAAAGAGTGTGAAAATTATTGACAGTAGTTTCAGCCAGACGGGTGTATCTCGTGAAAGATTGGCGAGGGGGGACGAGGGATTGGAGCTCAGACGAGCACCTGTTATGGAAATAGTGATAAAACAAAGGCTTGCAACGTTTCTTCTCTGGGAGAGAGGTTGCAGGGAAGAGAAAAGGGCATTCCCCACTAAACCACAAAGTCTATTTTGTACTCTGTCAAGGCAGGATAGGCTGTTTTTAGCAGCTCCTGCCCAGATATGGCAGCAGTACTCCATCCTTGGACGTACTTGGCTTTTATACAGATAGAGAATTGCATCAGTAGTGAGATATCTTCTGGAGCGGTAGGAGGATCCCACCATTTTCCCAGCGTCCCTGGCATGATTTTTTTATTTATTTATGGATGACTGAAAAGTGTATTTTCAGTCATCCATAAATAAATAAAGATTTCATATATGGGTTCCATTTTAGATTTTTAAACCCAGCAGCTTGTCAAAACATGGAGCTTCCCCAAGACGAGAGTCATCCATATAGATAGAAGATCCATCCATACAGAGAAGATGGTGAAATAAAAAAAAACAACAATAATAGAAAAAGAAAAAAGAGAGAACTAAAATTAGTTCTCAGGTCAGGATTGAAGAATAAAAACAAAATATCAGCAGAAAAAAAAACATGAGACAAGTATTGCTTAATTGGAAAAAAAACGAGCAAGAATCTATTGATAGGAAGACAAGACAAAAGATGGCAATGGAGCTATTCACTTAAAAAGTGGTGTGAATAGATAATATGTAAAAATGGGAGGTGAAAAAGGAATAATAGGTGTAGAATGACGTGCAAATGAATAAGAAAATAGTCTGAAAGTTTACATCTTTAAAGAAGAAGCTTATAAATATTGTATCAAAATTAGAAACATTGAAAGAGAGCAAACTAGTAAGGAATATAGAATTTAAGGCAATAATTTAAAAAAGGGAAAGAAAACTGAATTGAAAATGCATGGCCAATTAAGTAGTAATCAAAATCATCGGATAAGAAAATGATCTCGGTCATGGCTGTAAAAATGGAGGTTGGATAAGAAGTGTTGCACATAACCAAGTGTTCAGGATAAAGAATGCCAAATATGAAGTCCAGTATCACGACTATATGGGTAGAAGTAAGGCAAATTACATAACGTCGTCACTAGTTGTGGGAAATATACTAAAGACGAATAAATTAGACGGCAGGCCAATTTTGCGAGAAAGGCCCATTGAGGTATATGCAAGGAAAGATGTCAAAAATAGTAGGACCATGTCCCTAAAAGAAGTGGAAGAGGATGATTATATGTAATCATTGTGTGATATAAATAGCCATGTGACACTTGCCTCCCCACGAATGCAGAGTTAGACACAAAGGCGGTTTTGAATCTGGGGAAAATACAGCTCCCCAAAATGGGGCACTCTAGATAGTAACAACTTTTTAATTGCCCCAGTCATGAAGGAGTTCTCCGAGAACAGAAAATGTGAAGTGTATCCTCAGAACGATTACTACACTGTGATCTTGTCTCGAAGGATGTGATAATGTTATTAAAACAAGGAGACCAAGTGTTGTAAAAAAATACACCAGGCAATAATCACTGATATAGCAGTGCCAGCTGATATGAATATTGAAGGAAAAGAACAGGTGAAATCGAAAAGTACCAAGACTTGAAGAGGGAGGTAGAAAAAGCATTGTTATAATTGCAGAAGGTATGAGTTTCACTATTGAAATGGGAAATGTGACAAAAAGATTTGCCAAGTTGGTTGAGAAAAGTGGAATCCATTGCAATGTTAGAGTACTTCAGGAAACTGGCTTGTTGCGAATCGGCAGAATATTGCAGAAAGTAACGGAAGAATACAAAAAGGAGAGGTCGGTAGCCTATGGTAATTTGCTATGATTCGCCTTACAGTATAATGTCAGAAATACCAACAGTCAGACACAGAATGTGAAAAAAGAAATAATAATAATAATGGTCGTTGCCAGAAATATCTCCAGGTCAAAAAGCCGTTTCAATAACGCTAACTCACTCGCAAAAGTTATTGAAAGAATTAGATATTTCTAGACATATGTACATTTGACGTCAACCAGATTACAGAAGTCAACGTCGGTTATTTTAGCCATTAATCATTGATAATGGTCGTATGAGAACTCCTAGTAAGTAAGTAAAATTTAAAAGACCACGATATTTGTGATAAGTCGTTGTAACAGATGATGAAGGAGGAGGAGGAGGAGGAGAAGGAGGATTGTGTTTGTATTATAAAACATGAGCTACTATTTAATCTACATAATGAAGTTTGATCTTTTTTAAATTCCAAGATCGCTTGTATTTACACATCTTGACTAGATAAATGTGATATAATGAAATTAACGTCGAATTTCTTAAGTATGCATTTAAGAATCGAAATATATTTATATATGCATGCCCAGTCTATTGAACTGTATATGAGATATTTTATAGATTCCGAAATGTAAGAGTGAGCCTCATTTGCTTCTCACATCCTTGGAAAATTTGGTTAAGAGGCTGGTTAAGATCGGTAGTTGTTATAAAAAATGATGTTCACATCTATACAAGTTAACAAAAGACATCATTTTTATTCCAGCTTATGTTTGAAACCTAGGGGACGAAATTATGTCTAAAATCCCGAGACAATAGTGCGGTCGAACAATTTCTTTTTTATGGCGTAACATATTGACAATTTTCAAAGTAATTCAAAAACAAATATAATCGGTTGCCTTACAGTATTAGTAATAATGCTTTTTCACGAATTCCCTGGCATATTTATTGTAAAACTTTCCAAAGATACGCCCTAATAAAAGAAAATCGATATGCAGATAATGTACTTCCAAATATTGTACCCGTTAAGAAGCAAAACATCTACTTTGATACCTTTTCACATTCCATCTAAAGTTTTCTACAATTTTGCTGTTTTTAAATTTAAACTACTTTATTATTATAAACATGTATTATATTACTAGCCGAATATATCTATTCGTGAATAGATGAAACTTTCAAAATTTGCTTTTACAATAAGCTTTCAGATTGAAAATTGTAATTATATTACATTTCATTCGTCGCTCCCGTTCTTCTTCCGTTCTTCTTCTCCTCCTCATATTCGCTCTTTTTATTCTTTTTTGTCTTTTCTTCGTTAGTTTCTTTCTAACTACTATTATATCTTAATTTCCCTTGATCCCATTTACTGCTCATACTATTATCATCGTTTATTTCACTTCAATTCTGACCTATATACGGCATAATGGTGTTGACACACAGCTTCTCGTCAGATCACCGAAGTTAAGCAACGTTGAGCCTGGCTAATACCAGATGGTTGACCATTTGGGAATTCTAGGCGCTGTATGTGCACTCCCTTATCTCGAAGTTTGTTCCCAGTCGTTCTGTATATACACTGCACTTGCCACGGGTATTTAACAATGTCGACCCATGAGAGATGTGGTTGGAGAGTGCGCACCTCCTGCCACCAAGAATTTCACGCACAGGCACCCCTACATGGGTGTCCATAGTCTGCCAGAGACTGAAGGAGCCTTATATCTGAGTCACCTTCACTGGCTTCAACTTTTCTATTATTATATGTTTTTTCTACCTCATATTTCTATCTGTATTCTAGTATAGTTTTTATCTTTAATATCTTATTACGCTGCAATGCCTTTTATTCTTCCGGTCTCTCTATCGACTGTTCATCATCATCATCATCATCATCATCATCATCATCATCATTTTTCGTTCCCCCTCTTCATTCTGCTTCTTTTTCTTCTACATTTTTTCTTCCATTTCCTTCTATTTTTTCATCCTATTTTTCCTTTTCTACATCGAGTATTATTTTGTCTTATGCGCTTTCTCGCATTCTTGTTTTGTTGAATCATTCTCACATTCTCTTTGCCATTTTTTATTTACCTTTTATACGTCGTCGTCCATTTATTGTGATTTTCGTTTTATCACTTCTTTTTTTTTCACTTCATTATTTTCTTCTAACCTTTCTCCTCTCTTTTTTTCTTTTTATATACTTCCTCTTCCCTCTCTTACTGTCATTATTATATAACTTATTGTCCTTCTTCATATAATTCACTTCTTCATCCCTTGTATCCTTCTTTCTCGCATACTCACTATTTATTTATATTTTTATCGTTATTATTATTATTATTATTATTATTATTATTATTATTATTACGAACAGTACACCTAAACCGGCCTTGTCCAGCGGAAGCTTATCCCCACCACTTTCAAAAATGTAAACCACGTTTGTTGGTTGCCACTGCGGTCCTTGAACAATTATGGACACTGAAGGCCGTGGTCGAAATGAAATAATCTAGCTTTCACTGGTGATGAGTGCTGGGGCGATAACATGCGGGTACAGTTTGAATTAAAAAAAAAAAAAGCAATGGTTGCGATTGTGATGATGTTGCCCCTAGGAAGAAATATAGGTTTTTATTATAAAGACTAAATGTGTGTAAAATGACATAGCAAAGTTACATAAAATATTGGTTTATAGTCTAAGCATAATATTTTTATTTGGCATCTGTTATTTCGAAACTACGGTACTTTGGTGTAAAGGGGAATTTCTGCAATCAAAAGATTATACATAGAGATTTTTTTTTACATGGAGGTCACCACTTAACAAGGTCCGAAGGCCACTCAGGGATAAGGGTTATTGCGTGTACAGTAATCAATGAGATAGTATTATAGTAATCATTAGCATTGGAGATTTGATAGAGTGTCTTACTTAAGGGGGCGGTTTGTCAGGAATTTGTTTATGTTGGACTTGAAGACATCCAAGTTGTAGTCAGGTGGGAAACAGGCAAACGGAAGAGAGTTCTACAGTCGTGCACTTCTGAGAAAAAAGCTCTGCTCATGGAATCTACGTTTGGATTTAGGCAGAGATAAAGTGTGGGGAAAATTATTGACAGTAGTTTAAGCTAGACGGGTGCTTCTCGTGAAAGATTGGCGAGGGGGGGCGGGAGAAGAAGCTCAGCCGAGCACTTGCCATGGAAATAAAGATAAAACAAAGACAGACTCACAACGCCTCTTCTGTGGGAGAAAGGCTGCAGGGAAGAGAAAAGGGCATCCCCCACTGAGCTACAAAATCTATTTTGTACTCTGTCAAGGCAGGATAGGCTATTTTAGCAGCTCCAGCCCAGATGTGGCAGCAGTTCTCCATCCTTGGGCGTACTTGGCGTTTATACAGATAGAGAATTGCATCAGTAGTGAGATATCTTCTTGAGCGTTAGAAAGACCCCACCAGTTTCCCAGCGTCCTTGGCAACAGACCTGATGTACGTGTTCCATTTCAGATCAGGAGTAAAAGTCAAACCCAGAAGCTTGTCAAAACATGGATCCCCCCAAGACGAAAGCCAGCCATTTCAATTGATGCCAGGTGGGGGTCAGAGCGTTGATGATGTAAAGAAAGGAGCTTGGTTTTGGATCCATTAAACGTGACTAGTTACCTCTTCCCCCACTGTACCACGCGCTCAAGGTCAAAGGAGAGAAAATTGGAGAGAACTTTGTCATTTACGACCTTTGGTGTGTTGCCGTAGATGGTCGTGTCATCAACATATATATCAACGAATGATTGAAGCATGTGTTTTGGGAGATCATTAATGTAGATCAGGAAGAGAATTGGGCCCAGGATGGACCCCTGAGGGACTCCATCATTAATACTGTGGACCTCTGATTTCTGCCCATCAACCACTACTCTTATGAACCTATCTAAGAGAAATGATGTAATGATTGAGAAAACATTTCCAGTCATACCGTAGCTGGAAATCTTGTGAAGTAGGCCTTTATGCCATACCTTATCGAAGGCCTTTGATATGTCAAGAGCAATTGCCCTGAAAAGCCTTTGTCAAGAGATTCACTAATCCTATGAGATATAACCGTTAGCACACCTCCTGTAGATCTTGCGGGGCGGAAACCACGTTGCATGTCACTATGAAGGTTTTTCTTCTCTGCTGAGGCGGTTGACTCTCCTTTATGTAATATGGATTCCAAAAACTTACTCATTACACATAGGAGACTTATTTGTCTGTACTGAGAGGGAAATGACTTCTCACCTGAATGCTTAAATACAAGGCAAGCTTATTAGGGCCATTCACACAAACCTCCATCAAAGATTGTTCTCCGAGAAAAACTTGTTTTATTCCCTGGAGTCTATGTAACAACAAGAATCCCCAAATGTCCAGTACTTTCCACCTGTTTGGAAAAATTTTGCAAAATAAGTTGCGTTATCGCAGCAGCCGATTACCATTGATTTCTCGTTGGCGGCGCCCATCGTTCTTCAATGTAATTTGGGTGGCAATAACCCCAAGATACAGTTCGCTTCGCACATCTTCAGCTGATTTCTGGCTAGTGCTTTCTCTCCTTTATATCCCCTCCTTCTTGGCCCTCATTATTTGGTCTAATGCCTGTTTCTGTTACACTCACAAGAGGAAAAAAACTGGGGGCGTTTTTTTTTTCATTTATACCGTTTTTTTCGTGTTCGTGTAATGTTACTTTGTTTTTTGCATATATAGCATTTCTGTATCCAGTTTGTGTGTAGTTTATGTGTGGTGTTAGAGTTCACATACAGTGCCGGCAAAAAGAAAGTCTGCACTTGTAGTTTTTTTTTCAAAAACTGTTTACTAAGCAATATTTAATGTAACTGTTTAAACAACCAATACCTCATTTGATTCACCTTTTATTCCTCTATTATTTAACCTGTTCATATTTGACTTTTAATATAAATATTCTAGTATTCACGTCAATTAAAAAAAAATAACTTCAAATTGAGTAGGCAAAAAGTAATTTCGCAGCAACAAATTCGCTTAAATCCAGCTTCAATAATTTTAAAATCAGTTTAATTAGTTTAAAATATCCGCCAATAGGCAACAAAGCATCTCTAATCGTAATTGTTGTTGTTCCAGGTTATACAACGTAACATTTAGTCCATGTGCCACGACTTTCTCTTAGTGATCGTCAGGAGCTCATTAATATCCACATTTCTGGTTTATCCAATCGGGAAGTCGGCCGCAGATTTACATGTGATGAGAAAATGGTAAGAAAGACCGTGCAAAATCACCAAAATACCGGCAGTGTTCGTGATGTCACTCAATCTGCTCGTACTTGTAGACAATTCTATCAAGATCTGCAGTCTAAGAAGCAGATTTCAAATGGCTCCAACAACAGTAAATCTTGTTAAAAAGTGCGCTCTTTCTACTGTCAAGAAACATTATAGGAATTTAATTTGCGAGTATATGTTGCAAGACGAAGCCAATGATTTTTGTAAAGAACAGAAAGCGCCGTCTGAACTTCGTCAGATTCAATGAAGAGCATGACTCTTCATATTGATGCAAAAGTGCTTTTTAGCGACGGAAGCAAGTTCAATAGGCTAGGCACTGATGCTAGGAATTACGTCCGTCGGAGCAAAGACGAAGAATTTTATCCTAGGTGCGCAGTTACAATGCTGCAACGTGGTGGGGGTTCAGTTTTGGTGTGGGGTATTATTATTACCAATGGTCCAGGGCCTATAGCTCGCTTGCAAAGTCGAATTAATTGGACCAAGTTCATTAATATGTTGACTGAACATTTTCTACCCTACTTCCCTCGGAATTTGGATGATAATCCCATCTTCATGCCAGACAATTCCCTCATTTACACAGATTGCAATCTAAAGAGGTTCCTGGAAGAGCATTATATTCCGGGTTTGGATTGGCCTGCATAATGTCAGGACCTCAATCCTATTGAAAACGTATGGCATCATATCAAGCAACAGCTACACAATGATAAAATTTTAAATATGGAAGAACTTTGGACAAAATTAAAGAAAAGTGGGATGCCGTTTCCCCGAAGTATTGCTGCAGTCTAATTCAAGGAATTCCAAAAAAAGTGCAGCTACTGAATATTAACTAGTTCATTGTGTCCCTGTTGTATTTGCGTTGCATTAATGTCCTCGAGTTACATTTAAATGACAATTTCCATTGTGCAGACTTTCTTTTTGCCTCCTCAATTTGAAGTTATTTTTTTAATTGACATGAAAACTAGAATATTCCAATTTAAAGTAAATTATGGATAGGTAAAATTATAGAAGAATAAAAGTCCAATCAAATGACGTATAGTTTGTTTAAACAGTTACATTAAATTAAGCCTAAATTTGCAGTTTTTGAAAAAAATACAAGTGCGGACTTTCTTTTTGCCGCCTATGTACCAGGCCTTTCCTTAATATTTTTGCAGTTTTGATTATTGAAATTCGTTGTATTTTCTTAGTCATCCCTCTGATTCTAATCTCTCCCATTCTTTTTTTAAAAGTTTTTCGTTATCATTCCGTTATCATTTTCGTTATCGATCTGGAAAACGAAGAAAGTAAAAATAAGACTATTAATAGTAGGGGCTACTATTAATAGTCTTATTTTTACTTTCTTCGTTTTCCAGATCGCTTTGAGCTCTCTGACCAGTTTCGTGTATTTGCCCCGCTTCTCATTCTCGTTGATATTCATTCTGTAGTTAGTTGGAATGGAAAGATATACAATCTAGCCGGCCTTTGTCTTCTTGTTAACTATTATGACATCAGCTCCTCTTACTTGTTTATCCGTTTGTATATCCATGCCCCATAGGATCTTGTGATTTTCATTTTTCATTACTGCTGCCGGTATTATTATTATTATTATTATTATTATTATTATTATTATTATTATTATTATTCTTTCTAATTTTTATTATCTCTCTCATTTTTACTATCTAATATGTATTCTCTTCCTCAATATTCTTCTGTTTTTTCGTCTCCCATTCATTCCATTTTTCCACTTTTATTTGCTGTTATTTTATTGTCATTGTTTTTGTTAACCTTCGACTTTCTCTTATTGTTTGTTCTTCTTTATCTCACTCCCTGTAGCGTAAGCTATACCCATACCCTTGTAGAAAATCATTATATTCTTTTGTAAAACCACCTTCTATTTCCGCAGGGAGATTCTTTCAAATATGGGAAAATATGAGAATCTAATCTTCAATCAGATTTGATCAAATCTCATCCTCCTTCTAGAGCGATTACAACGCGTTTATTTTTTAGATGAAATCTCCAGTTCCTCTATTCAGACCGAATCTCAAGTTGCGACAGGTGCAAGAACGCCCAGATCAAATTAGATAATCAATAGCTGAAAGATTTTGACCATATCTGGGTCTGCTGCACGTCCATTTCGTCACAGCTTAAGACCAGATCTGCTGGATTAATTAAACTAATAAACTATTAACATATCATGGCGATCACATAAACTGGATAACTGATAGTGTTTAATGTGTATTTTTAATCACTGCGTCTTATAAGGTAACCGATAGCGGAGAAAAACGATGTGGGCTCTTTTCATTGTACAGCTTTATATCGACGGTATGTTACGGAAATTAGAACATGATAGACATAAATTAATGCAATTTTAAATTTAGGGGACAAAAAACGGATCGAACTAAGATCTGATGCGTTTACAAAACTGTATAGATGCATGTATAACAAAGTGTATCCATTTTATTTGCTCGAAATGTATTGATTCATGTATAATTAATACACCCATCCCATTTTATTTGCTCGAAATGTATTGATGCATGTATAATAAATACACCCATCCTATTTTATTTGCTCGAAATGTATTGATGCATGTATAATTAATACACCCATCCCATTTTATTTGCTCGAAATGTATTGATGCCTGTATAATAAATACACCCATCCTATTTTATTTGCTAGAAATGTATTGATGCATGTGTAATAAATACACCCATCCTATTTTATTTGCTCGAAATGTATTGATGCATGTATAAAAAATACACCCATGCTATTTCATTTGCTAGAAATGTATTGATGCATATATAATAAATACACCCTTCCCATTTTATTTGCTCGAAATGTATTGATGCATGTATAATTAATACACCCATCCCATTTTATTTGCTCGAAATGTATTGATGCATGTATAATTAATACACCCATCCCATTTTATTTGCTCGAAATGTATTGATGCATGTATAATAAATACACCCATCCTATTTTATTTGCTCGAAATGTATTGATGCATGTATAATAAATACACCCATCCTATTTTATTTGTTAATATTCAGTTTAAACAAAGCCCATGTTGTTGAAAGTTAAGGGGCTGCTCTGAATTAAGGACCATGCCTACAAAAACTCTACAATTAGGGAGTTTAGCTGCAAAATATGTGTTGACATTATATTTAATGTTTTGCGTGATAGTAGAGTCGCGGAACCAGAATAGATGTAAGGAATTTCAAAGACCAATTATTCAGGAGATGAACCTTAAAAGTAGAACGCTCTTCGACATCGAAGATCACTACAGTAACGGGGTGGGATTTTGCTGGTTTGTCGAATGTGTCGTAAAAATTTGCGCCGAAAGTGCACCACTGTTACGAGTTTGTTAGAGCACATACCATCAAAAACACTTGTAAAACTATTGCAAGGGTGCTAAATTGTAGCGATGGGGCAGCGTTTGAAGCTTGATTGACAGTGCGAAGCCTATTAGATTGAATTTGTTTCTTTCACCGGCGGTGTATAGGAAAAAATAGTGGCTCATGTACTAACTCATATTTGGGAACAATGTTCAATGCATTGATGAATGGCAACTGGTCAGATGTATAAAATACTGTTTGGTATGAGTATTGTTCGCAGCAGTCATAGCCATATCTTCTATGAATTCATATAATTTATATATTCTCTATATGTGAGTTCGATAAATTTGAATGATGCACTGCAAACTGGAGTCTGTCTATTCATGGCTATCGGTAACTGGCAAAATTGTTTTAGTTGTAGAAAGAAAAAAGGCTTAATCATAATAACATTAAACGTGTCTTCAGATATCGCCTTAGCGGGGTATACATCTGTTTTTTTTTTGTTTTTTTTTCGTGCATGTCTGGTATGTAATATATTGGCATTAGCAACCTATCGTTGCATTACGTTATGCAATATTTCAGCTATATAACATATACCAAGGCTCAGTATATATAATAGCGAGTTATTTTTAGGATGCTTCTAAAAATAATGCGCGTCTATTTAATTTGAACATGTAAGCATATAATTACATATATCATAATCAAACCGAAATATGGAAGAAAAACGATGCAAACAATTATAATATAGAATTACATGCACACAATGCTGTACAGAAATTAATCAATATTAAAGTATTGACATGTCACATATTTTAAATCAGATTTTTTAAAGAATCAGTTTACTCAAAATCATGCGATGCATGTAATTTAGTAATGTCAAAAAGCAGTATAAATATTATTTTTTAAAGTATTATAATTAATTTGAATAAATTAATTTATTTAAGCACAGGAAATTCTTTAAATTTCTTATTACTTTGAAAAAATAATTTCATAATAATTTTTAGTACTAAACGCTACAATACCCGTAACTACATTTCCAAGAAACGCATTTTATTAGTTAATATATTCACGCTTATGGGTTACAAATTTATAGAAGTACTAGCATTTTAGCCCGGCGTTGCCCGTGTGTTTGGAGGTGTATGCTGAGCAAAAAAAAAGGTCAATTTTTTAAACTTTGACCCCTATTATGTCGTCTTAAGATTTATTGTTTGGGTTCAAATCAAGTTATTAAGTTAGATCCATGTCCAAGGAATCTATATCCCAAATTTCAAGAGTTTAGACCCAAAATTGTCGGAGGAGTTTGGTAGAGTTCTCAAAGGTTAAATCGTTGAATTTGTACCCCTAAATCGCCAATTTTCTGGCCGAAAATCGATTACATAGATTTTCCCAAATCTCAGTACCCTGTATATCAAATTTCGAGTCTGTAGAGTTAAAATTGACAGAGATATTGCGTAGGGAAATGTACAGATACAGAACCAAACACAGGCAGACACTTTCACTTTTATAGATATATAGATATTTAGCGAACACTACTGATCTCTTATCTCGTTCCATCAAAAAAATTAAAAACAAAAACACGTTGATTTACGCATAAATTAGTCTTAAACATAACAAATCACCAACTCATTTTTTTTATGTTCTGTGATTCGGATATTGTATTGTTATCACGTAGTCACCAAAAGCGTGAAATCAAAATAAAAATATTTACTTGACTGTTACGTTTTACAACAACCAAAATCCTGGAACTTAGTTAAAATTTCAAAAAAATAAAGAGAGGTCAGTTTATGTGTTACCTTTTTTGGAACGTATTTTTATATATCCGTTTACGGCGTCTAGTAAAAAAAAATAAATTGACTACATAAAATGTGTATTACTTGTATTTCTTCATTTGAGTAAAGAGTTATGCTTACTTGCTTTCATGTATAATAATGTTGCGTTTTGACCCATTGCCATTCTATTTATTTTCCTGACGTCTGAAAAGGCTTGTTTCTAGGCTACCAGAATATAAACAAAACGCATCCACATGCATTCGTTACTTTACAAATGATCTCATTCCATGTTCCATGACATATATGTGTGTGTGTGTGTGTGCGCGTGCGTGTGTGTGTATAGTGTATATATATATATATATATATATATATATATATATATATATATATATATATATATATATTGATAAAATGAGAAGCACATAAATGTCAGTTGGAGCCTTTTTATATCTGAGAGAAGCGATGTCATTGGTTATAGAGACATAAATCTGTGTCGGAAATAACAATGAATCTGTTTGCGCAGTTTTAGAAGAAGACAGGTGTATATAAAAATGACTAAAACATAAACGCCATGAATTTTAGCTTGACGGATTTTTATGGAGATAGAATGCAAAATAAAAAAAATAGGAGGCACTACTTTTTGAATGTCCACACAAGTTTGTAATTCAATTTCTTCTATAAACTGTAGACCGAGTTATCTCTGGAAAACTTGTTTCTTCTTCAAATTAATCACCCGCCATACATAATCACATGATTAAAAAATGTTCTGTTTACTGCATTTCTCTGAGGCAATCTTAATTTGAGAATACAAATGATCATGAATTTGCCATTTAGTTCTAGCATGACATTATATTCTATGAAGCAAACAATGTTTTTTTTTTTTCAAATAACATTATCAATATCAGGATCATCGAACAACTCCAGACAAATCATTAACAACGAACAATGACTGTAAATGAATATAGATTTTCTATCTTAGCATGACAATAGGTAAGGAAAACGCGTTTGTTGGCCAAAGTTATTTTTTTATTTAACTTCATCGTTGTGAATCTCAGTTTCAACATTCAGTAATGTAACTCTATATTTGGGCTTACACACGAACACACAGATCTATTATTATTTAAATTTTCTTTTAGCAATCTGTCTCTCATTTTCTCTAATTACACCCCCCCACACACACATATGCATATATGTGTGTGTGTGTGCGTGCGTGTGTGTGTATATAAATATGTGTGTTAGTATTAGTGATGTATTTGCTCTCCGCTAATCTCGATAGTGTGTTCAGTTATCCTGGATTTTCCTGCCTTGAACCAAACTACACCAACTGAACCAATTACGCACCCTTACTTCATACTTACACGCACAGCAACCCTTACAAGGGTATCCATTTTCGAGACTGAACGGAGACAATTATCTCTCTCTCTCTCTCTCTCTCTCTCTCTATATATATATATATATATATATATATGTGTGTGTGTGTGTGTGTTTGTGTGTATTTAATAATTGCTTCTCTTGTTCGGTTTTAAACCTTTTATATATTGATATATTTCACATTGTTAAAGATATATTCTATATGGCCTTACATGTGTATATATATATATAGATATATATATATGTGTGTGTGTGTGTGTGTACATTATAGTAATAACACCAATAATTATTCGAGTAAACCAAATATAAAAACGAAATAAAGTTTATTCCCGGCATAATATAAAAAAAAAAAAAAATAACACTAATCGCAATTATGTCAACATTGATCGTGCTTATTTATTTTTAATTTGGATGTTTCATATTAAGTCATTGTTTTTGAATTGAATTGATAAATTATATCACACTGAATAAAAATTTAAATAAGAGAAGGGAGACTAATTATGAACCTAGAAACATAAAATGCATTTATTCATCACGAACCATTTTATTTGGATTCAAATCATATATATTATCTCGTTATTTTTCTCCTTTCCTCCCTTATTGTTTTATTGTTTTCATCTTCACTCAAAAAACACTACTTAACAAGAGATCGAATGTTTCTTATCTTACTAGGTGATATAAACAGTATTGTATTTCCGCAAGTTCTTTTGCAAATAATCCCTTTTTCAACGAAGATCATCAAAGTATAAACTATCAAACACCAGGTTAGACGTTACATTCTTGTTTTCGTTACTGGCTTACATATGGTTTTGCCAAACTATTTTTTTAACCGAGATCATCTAAGTATCAAGTTCCATTGCAAATAATCCCTTTTACAACTAAAATCATCTAAGTATCAAGTTCTATTGCAAATAATCCCTTTTTCTACGAAAATAATTTAAGTATAAAGTATCAAACACTAGATTAGCCGTTACGTTCTTGTTTTTGTTACTGCCTGACATATGATTTTGCCAAATTATTTTGAGATGTCTAATAAAGTCATGTAAACTCGTAAGAGCCTCATAAATAGCGGTTTATATGAACCTTGACAAATAACAGGAGTTATAATCTTTAAATGAAATGAATTTCAATATAATTATTATAAAGTTTATGATTTTAAATTTGCGTAATAAATTTTGACAGCTATTCTCAGCAAACATAGTAGTGAAATCGACAATCGGACATTGTCTGAAATTTAACTATCATCATTGGAATATTTTATGGCATAGTAAAATTTTGGTTTCCTAGGTGTGTGGAAATTAATATTTTTTTCACATAAATAAAAGAATCGACTTTACGTGTATGAATTATGAAACAAAAGTTAAATAAAAAAAATAACAAAACAGATGACATTTATTTTTAATTCTCATCGGCAACACACGACTCAAAGATTTTTTTCAATATTATTCTGTTCTCTTTCGTCAATGTTTGAGGCATTGCTTTTGTTTATTAATGAAGAATTCTATGCAAGTATTGTTTATTTTATAAAAATTACTTTATTCTTACCTTCATCTCGGGATGCTTTCGATATTTTACAAATGCAGCTGATTGTCCTGTTTCTGTTTCACACTACTGATAAATATTTCTATGCAAATAAAAAGCATATACATATACAGGGTGTCCCAATAAAATGTATACACTCTTTAAACGACCATAAAACCAACATTATTATAAGAAAGACAAATTTCATACATAAAAATACTGTGAACAAATATAGAAACCAGCTAATTATCGAAAGTGTTCAGATTGTTGGCCATTGCGGTTCATGAACGGCTGACAACCCTCACTGATTGAACGGAAAACGTTCCTAATCCGTTCAATTGGTACATTGACACATTTTCTGTCAAATTGCTTTCAGTGCATTCAGTGTAGCTCCTTTTGTGGCATGAACCCTGTGTTTAACATGCTCCCCACCCGCGTCCCCCCAAAAAGAGAAAAATTCAGGGGGTTGTTTAAAATCCTGTGAGCGTGGACAGTACTCAATACTTCCTCTTCGTTCTATCTGTTTCGCAGGTGACTATCAAGATATATTCTTACGTCATGATGATAGTGGGGAAGTTCTCCATCCTGCTGGAAGTGCCATTCTTTATTCCTAAACATCTTTTGGGAACGTGGTATAACGTATTCATGTAGCAAGTTGAGATAATTTAAAGAGTGTATACATTTTATTGAGATACCCTATATATATATATATATATATATATATATATATATTTATATATATATATAAATATATATATATATAACTACTAAATTTACTCACATAAAATTAATATACGAAAATATAGATTTATGCGTAAACTTTAAGTATTTACTTCAAAAGTTCTCAATACGTAGGTAGAGCTAGTTAGTAATTTATAAAATATATATGGCGATTAAACTACACTGAATATTCCGCGTTTCATCCACTCTAGGACTCTTCAGGCTTATGCGCTGAATTATATATTATTATTTTTATAAAAAACGATAAACAACCACATAATTCGCGCATAAGCCTGAAGAGTCCTAAAGTGGATGAAACGCGGAATATTCAGTGTAGCTTAATCGCCATATATATTTTATAAATTACTATATATATATATATATATATATATATATATAGAGAGAGAGAGAGAGAGAGAGAGAGAGAAAGAGAGATACATATATAAGTTACAAATATTAGGAGCGTATAATACATACGAATACCTGGATATTAAAATATATAACCGATTAATACCTGAATATTTACTGCCTTGGTTTATTTAGAATTGTTGATAAATATTAGATCAGGTATTAAAGAAAATGGCCGCCAGCCAATACCAAGCCTACATGTTAAGTTTTATTTTATTTTTATTTGTTGTGATGTTCTGTTTTGAATTGAATGAGTCTATTTGGAGTTTTTATTTAGGTAACATATTTTAATTTCATACAATGTATGTGTAGAGGTAGGTGAATGCACATTATTGTTGAAATGATAGCAATTATTTGCTTAAACGTAATTAACAATGTGATAACAGTGGCGAAATTTTTTAATAACCAACTTACTTTATTCCACAAAAACAATTGCACTGAAAGATGCCTTTCGTTTTACTCACGTTTACCCCTATCAAGGAATATTGCCACTTGGGGCTACTATTTTGGACCATGCCTAGTAAAGGTAAACAAGATGTTCGTTCACGTTAAATTTAAGTTTTTGCATATCAGTACAGTCACGGAAGCAGGTATCTGGAATGGAATTCCAAAGTTTAGCTGGTTGAGGAAAGAAGCTATTAGCGTAAAAACTTTCTGGTATTGAACCTTGTCACAAGGGATAAATTGTTTAAGAAATAACTCGTTCTAAGTGACGGTCTTCTACAGATTGAATCTTTAGATTACGCTGTCCTCAGAATATAATTAATGCGATGATAGTTGACGCAATGATGTGGATTAGTTAAAGTGTTTTTTTTTTTTTTTATAACCCGATTTGCGAGTTCTAAATAATTATTTCCGTATTCAGCAAGAGGTCCTTGAAAAATAGTATAAGACTACATTCGACCATGTATTTCTAAGAATGCGTGTCAATAGTAGAACAAGAATCCCAATATAATTTTCATGCAAATTATCAATTTCCAAGCTAACACGCAGAAGCATAACACAATTAGTCATCTTCTCTTTTGTATAATCAGTTTAGTAGGATTTTATTTTATTAATCTATATAGTATTAATCATCAAATTTAGAACGTGTGTCTGTCTTTATTCAGGTGTTTAAATTTATTTTGGAGATTGTTTAACATATGACTTTCACAGTAAGGACAACATGCAGTGTATTCACATAATAAATTAATGTGATGTAAGAGAAATATCAAGATTCGACTCAGCGCACCGACACGACAACAACGCCACATAACCAAATCTCAACATTTCATAATAAGAATTGTATTTCGATGTTAAATAGAGTCTACAATATTTTACCCCAAAAGAACATCAAACTACTAGACACTAGTAATGGTATAATCAAGCTCTATTTTACGACAATATTTTATTACTATGAAATGATCAAACCAACTTCAGGATCATGGCTATTGATTTCTATTGATTGAGTCCTTTGTAATGCATCGACCTGACAACTCTGTTGACCATTTATATCAATTTCAAATATCCTATGGGCATCACTTTGCGCAGGGCATGTAATTGGCACGTGCTTCGACAGGGTAAAAGGCAATACAACCCCTTTGATTTATAGATGAATAAAAACAGTGGTTCGTTTCTTGTGAGGAAAGCTTAGCTTAGATAAATTTCTTTGGGGCTCTTGATTATAATAATGCGTAACAACAAAATCCGATAGTATGGCTCCATGTCGTCGCTCCGAGGCAGATATTCTTAGTCCATTTCTCAGGTGGAATCAACACTGATCAGAATATTTAACACTGAAACCAGGAATTGTTCAAAGCGTCTATCCTTTAAAGTTGAGCTATTCTAGTTAAATAATATGAAGGATCTAGCAATTTTAGAAGAACTCTGTAATATTAAAGTTCGAAATATGTTCATATGTCTACGATATGTAAGTTTCTTAATTTATCATTAGGTAAAATTATAGGCAGTTAATTGCAGTAGTGTTATATATATATATATATATATATACATATATATATGTGTATGTGTGTATGTATAAACTGAATCTCAACCTATATACTAAATGAATGATGAGTATACAGATAGAAACAATGGATTAATATAAACACACACATACATAGCTGTTATCCGTTTTTTAAGAAATTAAATCGTATAAGAGGTGAAGTAAGCAAGGCCGGACGGTCCGTAGAGTTTTACACTTTATAAATACACACACAAATACTCACATAGCTACACACAAATATATAATTATACACACATTTGTGCGTATAATGCTTGTGTATTACTGACGGAAATACTGCTAATCAACATTTTTACGAGAGCATTTTCATACATCGTTATTCTTAAAAATTATTTTCATTTTCTTCTCTATTTCAATACAATTAAAGATAAGTAATTAGTTTTAGTATATTTAAGTACGTAATAGTTATTTGTCTGTACGCTAGTTAAACTCGCTTCTCCTAAGTATCAATTGCTTTATATCTATATTTATCTATCTATCTGTCTATCTAACTATCTATCCATCTACCCATTTATCTATCTATCTATCTATATATATATATATATATATATATATATATATATATATATATATATATATATATATGCGTGTGTGTGTGTTTATGTGTGTGTAAACCAATTTGTGTGAACATACCTCCTGGCAAAGTTGGGCGCCCCCATTTCTTATGTAAATGTAATTAAAATATATAATAAATAATAAATAAATATATCTTATAACAATACGTGTAAGTAATAGGAATATTAACAAACCGGAAAAATAGAACTACACTAAATAAAATGAATAACAACCAACCGAATATAAACTGAATATAAATGTTTTGCCTTTTTTTTCAATATTTTTTGGAAAATTATTTAACAATATTTTTTCAATAAAAAATTATTGTTTTATTTTTAACCATAAATGGTTAAGTGTAAGTACACATTTGATTTTTACAAGATTTTTTAAATTAATTTTTCTGTTTTGCTCAACACATTTTCTATATTTGTTTTTTCAAAACTCTGAAATTTATTTACGGAAATCGTAAATTGTAAGGGGAGCGAGCGAGCAAGACAAAGAGGAAATAAATATTTGTTTTTTTTTTGTCTTCGAGCGAGAGAGAGAAAGTGAAAGAGAGACACAAAGAGAGAGTTACGAACTGCCTGATGTCATCACCATATTTATTATAAGTCTGAGTACTTTCCAATCCTTCAGGATTCATCGTAAGGGATGGATTAATTTAACTGGTTTAGAACAATTTAGAAAAGTTTTTTTTCTTATTGATTTTTTTAATTTCATTCATCATTTTATTCTATTGAAAAAAAGAATAGTTTAGTTTTACGAAAGTTAACATTACTATACAGCCTAACATCACATGCACATGTAAGACAGTTTATCACTGGACAAGCAAAGTGTATGACATGTAAAATTTAGAATAGGTTATGTGATAAGACGGGGCCATTCAAAATGAATGTTTATGTTTAAATCAAAACTGAACCATGGTACTTGAATTTTGCATTAACATTTTTGTTTAGATCATTATAGTAATAATATTTTCAAAATCCATATTCGGCCCCATACAATGCAATGTAAACTACAATTTTTGTGGACTACGTCATTGCGAGAAATTATGTGAAACTTCCTTGCGGCAGATCGCGATGAATTCCCTACTAGCGAACCCAACCAATCAGTTTAATTTAAAAATAACCAATTTCATAGATTTCGGTGGTATTGAAATTATTGCAAGTGTTTAACATTTATTGATGTCTATTCAATCCCGGCAAGGTCGGGTCTCTATATTAATAAGTTTAAAAATGTATTTATTTGTCCCAAATATAAGATACTTTTATCACAAACATCTTCCGGGAATACGGAAAACAAAAAACAAACAAAACATTTTCAATATTTTCTATTTTGAGTTATTATTATTTGTTGAAAGCTAATAAGCAGATTTTTTTTGTTTTTAGATGCCAAATTATGACAGTCAAAGAAAATCAAAATAAAAATAAAAATGAAAGTAGATACTGCAAATCATTAAAGCTGGAATGGAAGTTTCTGTCGCCAGAATAGACATATTCTATAGGCTAATACGATTGGACATTTTCCTACACACATATACACGCGCTCCAGTCGTTCAACTCTTAGTTAAATGATCTTTATTCTGTAACAGTTAATTTTCTAATGAATAAAACCGGACGTTTTTCTCAAAGAGACATTATATTAATCACAAATTAATCTCAAAGAGAGATTATATTAATCACAAATTAATTACATTTCTTAAATGTAATTAATTTGTGATTAATATAATGTCTCTTTGAGAAAAACGTCCGGTTTTATTTATTGAAAATTAACTGTTACAAAAAAAAATAATTTAACTAAGCGTGACTTAGTACAATTTTAGATTATATTTTAAAAAGGTCCATTTATTTTTTGTTATGCACGGCATTATAATTTTAACGTTAAAATAGGGACTACTAATTGTTTTCAAATTAATTAAATCACTACATTTTTATATAAATAAATAAAGAAGGTAAGATGTAAGCATTGTTTCCTGTGCATATCCTTTAAGGTGTATATAAAAGTAATTAAATTTCATAGGACGCAATAAATGCAAAGATGCATTCGATATACACAAAATGAAATAACCAGAAATATAATAACGAAAGAAAGTAAGCTATTTCATTTTAATTGATTTGATATATATTATATATTATATATGTGCACACACACATTTATGACTGGCTTCTATATAAAGCCGTTTCAATTCATGCCAGTATGAGCAATTACGCAGCTTTACTATAATTTTCATTTGATGAGAAGAAAAGATGTCTTTGAAACTCTGCAGATTAAGGAAATGTCAATATATCCTATTAAGAGTACACTGTTTGAACTCATGCAATATATATATTTACAATCATAAATTTGTATTATATATATGAGGGCGAAACTCGAGTCTTGGACTTCCGGTTCTTTGGCTGCCATGGCTCTTGTGGGCTGCGACGTTGTTTGGCTGTGGAATTTATTATATGCAATCTCTCACATTCTGAAAATCATATATATATATATATATATATATATATATATATATATATATAAATCTGAATGTCTGTGTGTCTGTCTGGTCACGAATAGGCTCCTATATGGTTGACTGTTATCGAAAACTGATCACATATAATGATAGAAGATGTAACGAGACACAGGAATGGGTATGTTTGATCTGGCATAATGATGATTCCTTAAAATTCTGGGGTCTGCGTACACGCCTGGTCCACAAAGTATGACAATAGCAAATGTAAAAATTAAAAAAAAAACGTTTACAAAGGTTTTTGATATAGATGTACATAATAATAATTGATAAGTATGTTTTAACTTAAATAGGGATGGTATAATAAAATTGTGGGCTCTGCGTTCGCGCCTGGTCTCCATAGAATGGAAATAGGCACAAAATTTAATAAAGACTTGCCATATCTGTCTGCGTAAGTATACTTTAATAATTATGTTTCAGTTTGAAGAAATATGGTATAATAAAGCTATGGGGTGTTAGTTCGCGCCTGACCTCCATAGAATGGAAATATGTCACAAAGTTTTACAAGGTTTTTTAATATAGATCGACAGGATATTATGATAAGGGTTTCAGTGAGAAAAGGTATGGTATAATAAATTATGGGGTTTATCTATTTTATTTTTACTTTCATCATATTTTGCTTTGGTTTTGATACCCCCAAATTCGAAGCTATCTCACTACAACTCTTCCGTTTCATAACCTATCATAATTTCATAAATCAGAGTCCATTTTCTGTAGGCTGTTTTTGAACCCAGTCAACGACGGGTACTCTTGCTAGTATATATATATATATATATATATATATGAACAAATGATTAATAAAACATGTTAAAAGACATCTTGAAAAAGAGTTAAAAACCTATTTAATTTTAAAAAAGGAAGCACAAGATAAGTGGTAGTCCTTAATCCGCGGAGTTTCGAAGAAATATTCTCCTTCTCATCAGAGGGCAGGTATTAGCAAAATGCAGGATCGGATTTTGCATATAAAAGTATTTAATGAAACTACAAGTAAGTCACAGATCTTACTTGGTTAAAAAAAGGGCGAGGTAAGGGGAATAGGAGGTAAAAGAAAAATGATAAAAAGATTTCACATGAATGGATAGTCCGGTGAAGGGTAACAAATCCAAGAATGGTAAAATCCAAAACGGTCAAATTTTAAATGTCCAATCCAATGGTTAAATTCCAAATGGTCCAAAATGATGCAAAAGGCAGAGTTCCTTGGAAAAAATCGCAAATAAAATGAATTCCAAATCATTAAAAGAAAAATCACTGGAGAGAATATTTAAAACACGCCTGTCAAGGCTGGGAGAATGAAGTAAATTCAAGGAGAAATCAAGTAAATATGTATATATATATATATATATATATATATATATATATATATATATACACACATATATATATATAGTAATGAAATCAAAGAGATGTAGTGTTTACCTGATATACGCAATGGTTAACTTCAAACTAATATAAATAAAAGTATATATATATATATATATATATATATATATATATATATATATATAGTTAATTCCCAAATGAATAAAAAGAGCAATACGAAATGGAGAGTAGGGCTGATTATGCGCAGATTGTTATTTACATCTTTTTACATATCCAACTTTATTCACTTCTCTCCTTGGCAATTTGTGATTACAATAAATGGTTGTTACACGTAATCCATAACTAGCAAATTCTAGCATGGCTACAAATATTATTTGCTGATTTCTTTTTTGTCCTTTGATGAGGAGAATGCCAAGAATATAATATTTTGAAACTCCACGGAGTAAGGACTGTTTGAATTTTTTGTGGAGTATTCAGTTAAACAATAAACTTTGATTGTAATGTTCAGCTTAGAATGTTAATTTTCTTTTCCTTATACAGGGTGGCCACAAAGTCACGCACCAATGTTAATATTTTACATGTAATATTTTATGTGCCTCAGATTCATAACTTAGTAATCTGTTGCTTGTGTTGTACTAAATATTACTTTAATATTTTAATAATATTTAACATTATTAAGGTGTGTATTTATAACCAATCGTAATTTGATTATTTTATTTTAATTTACCGCGGTTCTTTTAAAATAATAAGAAGGTTAAGTTTGTTAAAAAAAGGGCAGAGAACAATGAACAAGGTAAAAGGTACATAACTCTGTTAATAGAGAATCATCAAGGTCAGTCAGAAACGCACGCACTTAACGCCCATTTTCTTTTGTTGTTAAGTGTATTCGTTATCATTTTTTTCTGATTTTCGATGTAGTTTTAGCAGTAGTCAATTTAAAGCTTCTTATATATATATATATATATATATATATATATATATATATACGTATATATATATATATATATATATATAGGAATCTTCAGATTGACTACTATATACATATAACGAATATACATATTCTTATTTATTTAAGGAATATTTACGTTTCAATGATAATTACTTTTCTACAAGAATTTTAAATCATATTTCGTATTAGATTTGACGCATATTTATTAATTGCAAATGAATTTTATTATTACAACATTATACAGATTAATGGAAAAAAAAAACAGTTGTCGAACTTCCGCGCGTCGCGTTAGTTTTAGGCAAAGATACAGTGTAAGACAAAGATTTGTAGAAAGATTTTAACGAGCGGAGAGTTTGGGGGACAGGAGAAGACTATACGTTGAGAGTCAGCCGAACAGCCACCATGAAAAGAAAAAAAAGACAGAGCAAAAATAGAGTCGCAACGTCGGTTCCGTGAAAAAGAATAAGTTAGGAGGCGAACTTTATACGTCCGCTTCAATGGCAATTATCTTTATTTTGGGTGGACTAAATTATTATAAATTTATTCACCAAAAACTTTTCCGAGTTGATCGTATTTACATGTCTTATTAAAAGCTGTTTTTCAACTACTTTACATATGTGTACAATTCTTTTTTTTTTTTTTGCAGGTGGGTAGCACTTGACCTCCAATATAACGAAAAATACTGCTCATCATCATAGAAAAACCCTTCGCGTAAGTTCCATGATATCTCATTTCTTTAATCAGAATATCTGTATTCGAAATTTGTAATGTATTTCTGTTTTGAATAACCATTTCTCATTAAGGATATGACTGTTTTCAAAGCAATAACTGTATAATTAAAAGCAATTGCCAGAACCTTTGAAATTCTAAATCTGGATGTCATCTCTGATGTATATTGTTGACATGCAGTCCATCGACGTGCGACGCGAACAAAAGCAATATAATACGATGGTACCGCCATTGACTAGGACATCATTCCTATCTACGTAGTCTGTAATGTAATTCCAGAATATATATATATATATATATATATATATATATATATATATATAATTTTTTTTTGAAAAAGAAATAAAGCAGAGTTCTCAATTATAAGGAAAATCCGACAATAAGAGCGTATTTATATATATATATTTTGTTTACAAAAAGTTTTTAGATGAGACAAGTTATTGGTACCGTCGGTTTCAAATCCGAAAATTAGGACCGTTTTAGATACCCATATCGAGCTCTTGTCAGCGAATACTCATCTATTTTGGCTTTGAAACCGACGAAAAGAGTACTTAAGTTGAAGTTTCACATTTTACACTTTACCGATTTATATGCTATTTGTTTTTTTTTATTTACATTATATTTTCTGCAATATGAAAATACTGTAAAAATACAGTGCAAGGACCAGGTCCCTTATGTAAGAGACGCTTTATGTAAGAGGTGCCTTAAATAAGTTCCCAGATTTTTTTGTACAGGTTTGTTGATGTTTTCATGGAGTATATGATGAGATTCTGTCGGAAAAATCCAGCGCTGTACACATTAGGTGTTTTCACCAGGACAATGCACCAATCCAGAAATCCATGTTTGTCACAAACTATTCGACCAACATGGGCATACAGACTGTTCCTTAATCCTTTTTTTTAAATTTAGACCTTGCATATTAACTTTTGGTTGTATTTGTAAGTTCCACGAAAACCTTAGAGGCTTACGTTATGAGACATTTGAGAAGATGAAAGAGGCGTTGACGAGGGTCATTGACACGCTCACACATGAGGACTTTCATATGTCTTTCTATAAGTGGTTGAAACGTTACAACATGTGCATTGCAACCGGAGAAGATGACTCCAAACGATACTAGAGATTTATATGCTTAATCTCAATAAAAGTGCCCTTACAAAAAGTTCGGAAAATTATTGAAGGCAGCTTGTATGTACGGTTATGCAATCGATTAAGGTATAATTATATTATTGATAATATAATAAAAAGACGTCCACCTTAAACTATGAAAAATTGAGATTTTGAGGTCGTTTTAAAAAGGGGCGAATGTGTTATGTGGACAATGTAATTATAAAAACATACCTTTTATTAAAAATTGATAAACTTCCAGTAATTCATGAACTCCCTTACTGGACAGCATTTGCTCGGTTAGTCATTGCATTAGTTTGACCATTTTATCGCTTTGACCTTAAATATACGCAATTTTAGATATTACTGTTGACAATCATCCAAATTAATTCCATGGTTTAATAACTCTTATTCGATGTAATTTCATGAGATCTATTCACCGTTCTTTGCCGTATACTAGTTTCAATAAAAGAAGATGTAATCCATAGGGTTTGGGCTTTATTCAACAGAAGTGAACGCCAATACAGAGGGTTTTTTCTTATTTTTCGAGAATAAAATAGGAAAATGTTATCCACATATGTGTGTATTAGGATTGAGAGTTTCATTGGAATTCCATCAAATTCCACTCGTAACATGTATATATGTCATCTGTTGATGTTTCGCAGTTTTCTCATTTCCTTGGCTCGCCAGTTGTATAGCCAGATAGATTCATTGGCAATTATGAAAAGTATTTTCTCAGTATTGAGAGAAAGAGAAAACACATCAATCTAGTGATGAGATCCAGATTTGGAATTTCAATCTTTACTACATTAACAAATAGTTTTTTTTTTTATATCTAGTTAGCGCCATTTATATTTTGATATTTAGGAAAATAGATAGACAGTTATTTTATTTAATAGATCGAGAATTAAAACTATAAAATATATCTTTAGTTGAAAACTACAAGAAGCTTCTCCTAATAAAAACTACAAGTATCCGAATTTTACAAAAAACACTTACAACCGTTATAGAAGTAAACCTAATATATATATATATATATATATATATATAAATACTTAATTTATTCACATGAAATTAATATACGAAAGTATAGATTTATGCGTAAACTAAGTATTTACTTCAAAAGTTCTCAATACGTACGTAGAGCTAGTTAGTAATTTATAAAATATATATGGCGATTAAACTACACTAAATATTCGGCGTTTCCTCCACTCTAGGACACCTCAGGCTTATATATATATATATATATATATATATATATATATATATGTATATATATATATATATGTATATATATATATATATATGTATATATATATATATATATATATATATATATATATATGATACTGTTCGGTTTTAAAAACTTCATATTAGTCAGCAAAACACGCTTAAACAATTACCTTTATAATAGAAAGCGTACATGTTTTAAATGTTTATAACTATATATACTCCAGAGAATAATGTGTATACACACATACACACACACACACACACACACATATATATATATATGTATGTATGTATATATATGTATATATATAGATGCATATATATATATATATATATATATATATATATATCGGGAAATAGAAAACGTATACATAGCATTAGAAAAATATAATCGATTCGCCAACATTTTCAGGGGACTTTCTCAGGATGACAAAATGGATGACGAAAATTAATTTAAAACCAATGATAAGCCGAAACATTTTCGCACAAGCTTTTGTTTTAAAGGTAAGCATTTATAATTTGATTAAAAATATGTTTTTATATAATTTTTGTATAACTTGGGGAGAACGCAGAGCGAACATGCAATAGATGATGTTAACGGATATACCATTTAAATTTAAGATATTGCAATTCAAAATTCGCTTGCGTCTGCAATAACTATTAACAGGGCCGAAATACAATTTTTACATTTGTGTGCCTAACATCTAAACCGTGATTGCTTCTCACAGGGACAAGTATGTTGCCTGTTCTACAGTCGCCAAATCAGAAACTCTCTAAATCTGCACGAAAAAAAAAACACCTCAAAATATTGTATCCACGTGTATTGAGAACATAAACACAAAGAAACATAAATTTTGCCTTTTGTTTGTTTTCTATTTAAACAAACCGAGCTTCAGCAACGCGTGGTCGGAGACAGCTTTTAATTATATATATATATATATATATATATATATATATATATTAGCGTAAATCTTAGAGTTCCGATTGTCGCCTAAGCGGTCAAGCTTTAATCCTAGCCTGAGGTAGCTGCTAGTATAGACACACTAAGTAGCTGTGATATAGCGAAAGGATTTGCATGAAGATTACTATATATATATATATATATATATATATATATATATGTGTGTGTGTGTGTGTGTGTGTGTGTGTGTGTGTGTGTGTGTGTGTGTAGTTTAAACTACTAAAATGTGTATATATTCACTTTTTCTTAGCATAAAATGAAGAGAGTACACACGTCTTTATATGGTGGCAATGACATTGTGTTCGGCATTTGGTCTCACTAATATAACAATCTCATAATTTATAAAAATAGACCAGGAAAACTCTTCTACACAACTAATAGTCACATACAACATGTAGGGGACTGGGATATATAAATCCCAATCCCGTTACAAAAGAATAATGAAACGAATGGAATGAAGGAAACAAAGACTAAATAGATGGATAAGGTAAACGTGTCGTTTATTTACTGTTGAAAGAATGAATGTTTTAGATATAACACGTGTTCATGCCCGCGCAGGTGTAACCATCATTTGTTGCAGGATTGGTAGTATAGAAGGAAAAAGGAAACGTGTGTTCATCTCAAGTTCGGGTCACTATCATTTGTTCGCGCGTGGGAAAAGAACTGAATGATGTAGTGGAAAATGGGAACAGTCCAGCGTGTAGACAAAGAAGAGGATAGAGAGTTGACGTCAGTTAGCAGTCAGCTACGCGAAGGTGTTCTCAGGGACCAGTAGTAGATAGAGAGAGAAAGAGTGAGAATATCCATCCAGTTCATGGAGAGAGAAAGGGTGAGAATGTGTACGTACGGTCTGTTAGCTTTTTGTCACACATAGTAGCAAGAGGTGTAAGGTACGCGTGGGCGCGCGCCTGACTAAACGGCGGCAGCTAGCGCGCCGAGCAACCACTTAGGAGGCTAGTCTCAAAAAAGGGAGAAGCCGGTTGTTGCTCTTTCTTTTATAGGTGTTTCTGCTGGTCTTTTGCGCATGTGTGGATTTCCATTGAAAGCGGAAGTGACGTCGTCCATGTGTGCGTTCATGTGCGCGTGTGTGAGTACATGTGTGTACGTTAGCGTGTGTGTATATACACGTGAATGTGAGTGTATGTACGCGAACGTGAATATATGTACGTGTGTGAACGTGGGCGCGTATGTCTGTGTGCGCGTGTGTATGCGACAAGTAATATAGCTTGAAATGTGAACTCGTGTTTTTGTGTGAGACTAGAATAGGCTCGCGCAAACATCATCTTTACTAAAACTTGCAAACAAATCAGAAACTCGCCGGGATATAGTAATTTAAAATAGGACTTGAAGATGGTCAACTTTAGAAGACAGTGTATAATGGAAAAAAAACAGCTTAGGCACAGCTCTGCAGAATAAATCACGAAATACTTTATGACCTATTTATATTGAGTGTCTATTAGTTTCTATATAATCAAATAAGATATTTTTCCCTTTTTCTTTTTTTTAAATACTGAGTGCGAATTAGAAATAATCTTCTCAGTTACATTCTGAGGGTAATTTTCTATTGAACGAATTCATATGCATGTAGTCGTGTCGTTCTTTTCCGAAGAAATGCAGGTTTTGATTTGATTAGTTTTATATTAAAAATCCCAGCTTTAGGCAAAACCACTGAATGATAAAATAAAGAGTCTTTCAAAACCGTATTAGAATTCTTTGATCCTCCTTATAAAAAAACACAGATATTCTGTTTTACTCTTTATTCATGTATTGCAAAACAGAAATATGCCCTTCAGAAAGATATGAATTGGTTTGCGTATTTTAAGCATGTCGACACTTTAGTGGGTCATTTTACGCCGAAAATATGTCATAACCGTATATAAATACAGAATAAATAAAATATTCAATCAAAATTGATGATTTTAAAGCATACATTCACTTTATATTCCTCCTGATGATATTTAAACGGAAGTTATGATAATGAACTGCTTATATTATAAGTAATTTTGTCAACTTTTTAATGCATACATGTATCTAATCCGTTTGGTAAATACCATTATTATTTTTATTATAACTATTAATAATACTAGTAGTAAATGTTACAGATAGCAAAAGGTTATAGCGCGTTGGCTTAAGTGATTCATGTGAGAGTGATGTTTAAAATGGTTAAATTGCTGCTTTCTTCATGCAATACTAAGTCCTATTCATCCTTTAGTCTGGATTAAACTGGTACCTATTTACAATGCCTCCCCACGGGACAGAGTTAGACACCAGGGTCGTTTTTTAACGTGGAGAAAAGGAACAACAATAACAATTGTCTCAGTCGTGAAGGATTTCTCCTCCACTGACAGAGAACAAGAAATTGAAGCGCAGAATCTGAAGAACAGATACTACACTGTGATCTTGTCCCGAATAGTAAAATTTAGGTCGCATATCATTATCATAATACAAGTTTATACAAAATCTCAGCCATATCGATCCAATAGTTACCGATCAAAATTGGTATGGACAGATTGAAAATAAACAGATAAACACAAAAAAATAAATAATATAAAAGTTACTATAAATTTTATTAATATTCTTTTCTTCTTTTTCTTCTTCTTCTTCTTTATTATTATTATTATTATTATTATTATTATTATTATTATTATTATTATTATTTACACACTAGGAGTAGTCACGCACGCCACCAGCTCTTTGAGAACAACTTGTTGTTTTCTGGATCTGAGTGAAAAAAAGTCTTCCCAGATTTCAAGATTTTTCAATTCGTTCGAAAAACTTTGCAAAATAATTTGTATTATCGCAACAGCCGCTTACCATTGATTTTTCGTTGGCGGCGATCATTGATCTTTACTGGAATTTGGGTGGCAATAAGCCTCACCAAGGTCCCCGTCCTCTTTGCTCTTATCCATCGGAGGTCTGGCTAGTGCTTTCTTTCCTCGTTTTTTTAATCCTCCTTTACCCTGATCATTTGATGTGATGCCGTTTAATAGTGGCACATAAAATGTTGGTGGTATTTTTCAATTATATAGTCTCAGTTTTCATGATTCCATGGGGTGTTCCTTTGTGTTTAGGATCTGTTCCCATTTTGTGTCCGGTTTGAGTGCAGTTTATGTGTGATGTTAGTCTCTACATTCAAGGGTTTTGCTTACTATTTATGCAGTTTTCCTTATAAGAATCCGTTGTATATTCTCTGCCATCACTCATTCCAATCTCTCCTATTCTTGTTTCAAAGTTTTTCGGTATCTTTCCTAGCTCTCTTACTATTAGTGGTGCTATCCTGACCTTCTTCATTTTCCAGACTCCTTTGGTCTCTCTGGACAGTTTTATGTATTTATGCAACTTTCCCGTGCCTTGATCTTTACTCTGTGGTCTTCTGGAACAACAAAATCTTCAAGCTTGCAGAACATTTCCTTATTGCTAACTATTATGACACCCAGCTTTCTTTCTTTGATGGTTTATCCGTTTGTATATTAATGCCAACTATGATATTGTGACTTTCATTTTCCAGTATTTTTTTCCGATTTGTATTTGTATCATTTGTGTTTTCAAGATCTAATATACTGCCTTCCCTACTTAGTAATGTCTATTTTTATATTTTTGAGCTAGTTGGCTGCACTGACTCATTATGTAGTTTATTGTTTCGTCTCTTTGCCTACAGAATGTACATTTGCTGTTTTCTTGTGTCTTGTCGATCCTTGTATTAATGTGTTTGGTTCTAATTGCGTTATCTTCCTTAGCTATTATTAGCGATTCAGTTTACCTACTAAGGTTTACTTTTTGTTGCCATTTCCAAATGTTTTTATTAGTCTTTTTTATTGTAATCTTTATGAATCGTCCATGTAGCTGTTTCTCTACCCATTTTCTTTCCTTGTCTTATTCCTCGTCTCCTTTTGTTTTTCGTTTCCTCTGTGTCTCACGCTGCAGTAATTATTTAGTCTGTGTTCCGCATTATGTATTTTTCTAATCGTTTTTTTTTTTTTGTGTGTGTTCTATACTGAGCAGCCCTCTTCCTACGGCTTTAATTTTTCATATGTAGTCGGTCCATATCATCCTTTAGCTGCGGTGCATTGTGCATCATCATAATGTCTTGGTTCTCAAGTAAAGATTTCTTAGTCCTTGGGTCCAGCTCATAAAAGGTTCAAAACATTATTAGTGACACTGACAACATGTTTATCCATTTATAAACTTTCGACTGTTCAGTTTTGTTTTGAGGGATTTTTTTTCTTCTTCTGGGGTATTTCTTCCCTAATTTTCTTTCATTTCCGTTGCTTTTATGGCTTCTGCCTTCAGCATTCCCAAGTACTCCCAAGTGTCGCTATCATGTTCACCTAGTGCCCTAATTTCTATTTGATTTGGTAGTACTATGCCTTCTGTAGCTTTTATTTTTTCTGTTCTCCTGGTCGGTAGTGCGCATTTTTCCATACCGAATTATATTATTATTAATATTATTATTATTATAATTATTGTTATTGTTATTATTATTATTAGTAGTAGTATTATTATTATTATTATTATTATTATTATTATTATTATTATTATTTGTTTTGATCTACAGAGATTTATGACTAAGAAGGGTGAGAAGTGTGCTATGCTTTGTAAAGCTTATTATATCTCAAATTTAAGAGTAGTTTGCAGTACACTTGTAAGCTCTTAACATATTATCCTCATTTTCTCTTTTATTCATCATATATCATGAGAGTTGTTTCTAAAAAAGGGGAACACTGTGTTTTGGGCTCTAGTTTCATAAAAATGCTTATACATTTATATTTCCGGCATATTGTTGGTTTTCTTTTTCTCCCCCCCCCAAAAAAAAAACAGTTCATTGTCAGCGCAATCTGGTAATGAATCAGCATTATCAATTTGTTGATTAAATATATTTAATATTCCGTGGAATTTCCACGGTCTTGCTGATAAGAATTTCTTAAATAGCAGACAAACTGTTTTCGAAATCGCCACAAAAAAGAACACAAAAACAAAAACAAATACATATTAGAAGCAAATGATGCTTGATGCCCTCAAGTTCGCTAACAGTCTTTCTGATATACAAAGAGAGGAAAACGATAATATAAAAAGTGGAAATAAGTATTTCAGCATGAGAAGGAAGAATAAGTTGTCCACGAATCCACACAAAACGGAGTTTACATAGGGTTATTAATCAAGATGGGGAAAATGGCTGGAACAAATGACTGGAACAAATGACTGGAGATTGAAGTCAATAATAATTAAGACACTTTAAGATAGATAGGGTAGTTGCGGACATTCTGTAGTTTGCGAGACTTGACGAGAATTTTTAGTTTAGTACAGTTACTGTTAAACTCCTGTGCGTCTCGAACCAAATTGATCACGCTAAACTCAACCGAGTAGTATGGAGACGACTGTGACTGTAAATCTTAGTCCTCAGAGGATTGATGGCGGCATACACATACTCAGATTTCAACTGATATTTACAGACTGTCATGGAGTTTGGGTTCTCTAAGTTTAGATATATTTTATTTTTATACCTGTTAATCCATGGATATTTTCTTAACAAAACATATTAGGTTTGAGCATGCAAATAAATAACTAAAATAATGACACCATACACACTTTATAAAAAGAGCATATTCTCAGCAGTAAACTGGGCTGGTGCATCGGCTACTAGTCTCTCGCTCCTAGACAAGGTTCAAAAGAGAGTCGCAAATCTTATAGGCCCTGAACTGGCATCTAAGCTTCAGCCTCTGTCCCATCGCGAAACATTGAATCACTCTGCCTGTTCTACAAGTATTTTCATCGTGAATGCTCTAACGAACTGCAAGCACTTGTGCCCCCACGACGTGAGCACCCTCGACAAACCCGACAGGCTGCAAAAGCCCACCCCCATACTGTAGAGATCCATACATGTAAAAGATATTTCTATTCCAATAGTTTCTCCCTCAGAACCGCTAGACTTTGGAATTCCATTCCAGGTCCCTGCTTCCCCAACTGTACCGACGTGCAGAAGTTCAAGCGCAACGTGAACCGACATCTTGCTGCCCAAATCCCTACATATTACCCCAGTAGTTGTTACCCCTTATAGTAGCCCTATACACCAAAGTGGCAATGTGCCTTGTTTGGGGTGAAAACGTAATAAAAAAATGTTTATACAATTCAGATTTTCATTTAAAATGATTAAAGTTCAGGTTGCTCCCATTTTCTGTTACTTACACTCGCATATACACAGCAACAATTATTAGCTTTCTCGATATTTATTTTTCAGGTAAGTCATTCTTGGTATACGAGGGCTTCTTTACGAATTGCGTCACTGCACTGTTTCTCTTAAATGTTGTTCGACTTTACATTTATGTTGTCCTTGGTGATTGGGATTTAATCTCCATATTCTGAAATTAGGGTTATATTAGCTTTTCGTATTGCCTAACAGACAGAAAAAAAACGGGATACACAAGACTGAAAACGTCCCAAAACATAACTGCTGGAATCAAATATTCCTAAAAAAAAATAATTAATATGCATCAGTTAAATTATAAACTGACTTTGAGGGGAATTGAAACATCAACACTCTAATTCGACATGCAATTAAAAAGTATGCCGACAGAATTATAAATTATATGAACTAAATAGAATTTAGGCTAATAAATCACATTTGTATTCTGACTAAGATCGATATACTATTTTAATATTGTCAATATAATAACGTTTTTTTTTTTTTGCTATAAATCACCCCAGAGCGGACAATGAGTAATATAAAAAAAATTATACACGAAGCAAAATTTAACAAAAAATAGAGCCTGTCAGTAATAAAATAATTTCTCATGGCTATCAAAGATCATATGTGACAAAATTATATATCACACTATATTAGTATTGTATAATTTTTTTATCTCTTTTGTCAGGCTGTAATATATATATATCAATACTGATATCAATATAGCAATACATTTTCCCATGTACGCTTTTTAAAATGATAATATGTTCACTAATAAGAGATTACGTTATAATTAACTAATAATTAATTAACTAATATATTAATTAACTAATAAATAACTAATAAGAGATTAAATACCAAATAACTAAGCTTTCGTTGGATGATTTCCCTGGATCACTTACTAAATTTTCTGAAGATTGCTGTGGAAATGATTACAAATTAACATAATATTTATTGCATACTTTTATTGTCTGTATAAGTAAGGTCTTTAGTATATGCATAGGATGTCCTATAATGACCCGACACATCTGTTTGTCAAAAAAATTAAATATCAATTAAATAAAGAAATGATTTTTTTTATTTTTTAAAATGTATGTAGAATGCCATTTTATTCCACAGTCTTAAATATTAAATCGGTCAAACGTTTCCCATCATTGTTAACACACACTGTAGATGTTCACTACAGTTTTCAATAACTCGATAGATCGTTTCAAGTAGTATAGCACCAATTTTAGGACGAAAGGCTCGTTTTAAGTCTTCAAGAGATCGAGGGCGGTGGCTGAATATTTGTAACTTCAAATATTTCCACAAGAACAAAACTGCAAGAGTGTAGCAGAGAAAAGTTTGCGGTCCAACCAATCTCAGCACGCAAGGAAATACATTGATTCGAGAACATTTCCTTCAGAATGTTTGTTCCACGTCTAGAACTATGAGAGGTGGCGCCGTCTTGTTTACTCCATACATTATTTCTGTACTAGAGTTTATTTAGTTTTGCCCCCAGAAAATTATTTAGCATGACACAATATTGCTGAGAAATAATTGTTACTGTACCAATGTTATTTTCGAAAAAGTACGGATCTCAAATGTGAAATATATGTATAAAAATTCATAAATACAGATATAGATTAACTTTGACCTTATTAAAATAAAATGGAATTCTGCGTTCATTTACAAAAAAAACAACATATTCTTTAATTGTTATTTTACGTTTTTGTAGCTACAAGAACATTTTGGGGCACCCTGTATAATCATACACAGTGCAACTCCCTTGTCTCCTTATTCAAAGAACATATTTAACAAAACCATGGGTTGTACGTACACACTTTTCAAGTGGCCATTTGGGAATTCCAGATGCTGTATGTGCTCTCCGCTTATCCCGGCATTTGTTTCCAGTTGTGCTGCACATTCACTTCACTTGCTACAGGTATTTAACAATGTCGACACAGGAGAGATGATTAGAGATTGTGCACCTCCTGGCAAAAAAATTTCACGCTTAGGCATCCCTTCGTGGGTATTCATAGTCTGTCAAAGACTGATGTAATCCGTGAATACGAATCCACATAGGTTAAACTCTTATTCTTTCTTAATTTGTATATTGTAACTTTTATAGGAATTTATATTAATTATCGACATACTTATTAGCAATACTCAAATACGTAGACGTCATCAGTTTTACCCTAACAAAGCTGACGGACAAAGCCAGAACTTTTATAATAACGTTTTTTTTTTTTTAAATTAAAATTAACATTCTCTTATTTTATAATTATTTCTGGATACAGAACATTTAACATAAAAATATGAATATTTCCGGTATTCATTTGCAAAGTACAGCTATGGAATTGACGAATCTCTACCTTGATATCAAGTTTAACACACCCACTTTAAGCCTTTAACCTTGAATATATAAAAGAAATATTGACATTTAGTAAATGTTAACTACTTTGCCCAGTTATGGACATTACATTTCAAATGTCTTAAATATAAGCTATCTCTTTAAACAGAAATAAGATCAAGCAAGTATAAGTAGCTAAAACGAGTAACAGCATTCACTTACTGAATTGTTTTTTTCCTTTATTTCTTATTTTGATACGAAAGAATATTAAGCTAAAGACATAAAACAACACATGGATAGACATGAAAAAAAGAACACGCAGTGTTCTCGTTTATTTTCCATCTTGACATGTGAGAGTAATAGAAACGTTAATTTACAGACAACAGCTTTCGATGTTCATTCTCATTGGGGATAGAAATAAATGGAGAACGATGAGAAACTACGTAAAACAGTTAAATTGCGATATAAAAAGCAACGTTAATAGTTACAGATGCGCGTTCATCAATAGATTTATGAGACTTTACGCATATTAGCCGAGCGAAAATGGTATTTCAAATTATGAGGTAGCGGAAAAACGTAAGTGATAGTTCATACATAATTATCATAGGCAAGTGAAATTTCTACTTTAACAAATTTTTATAACCTAATAGAAAAATATTTTAAATTGCTGACCAACATTGCATTTTGAAACAAATGATACAGACCAACCTCTCTTATTAGTCTGTGAATGTCTATATATTTGTTAGTGTGAATATGCGTCTGTAAATAATAAACAATATGAGCATAATAATTTTCGTCGTGGTTCTTGATAATATGTAAATATGCAATTGTCTCTCTAAATGACCGTACTTTGCATATTGGTGACTCCGACGTAATGGTTATTCAAGGAAAATTATATAACTATTGGTTACAACTATTAACGCTGCTACTACAACCACTGCCCATTATCCTACTATCACGACAAATACTAGTTCTACTACTACTATATTTTAATTTGAATATGCTTTTATGCCTGAGTTTTGTCGATTAAATTTGAATCCCAGGTTTGTGCCAAGCTTTTACCAACGTAGCAGCTATTTTACACTAAACGTAACGCATCAATATATACTGACTTATGTTTTAAAAAGGAATGCCAATTCAGACAGCGTTTATACGTTATTCCATAGCAGCTAACCAGAGGTTTACGAGTTATTTAAAACAAGGGACTATAGATGACTGAGTAGACAACCGAACGACGGACAGATCTCCGGATCTCCATGCGAGGCTTTATCTGAGAAATAGAGAAGTCAGTTTGTGTTTACAACCTGTCTAGTAGTTTTTTTTTTAAATTACTTATCTCAAATTCGTTTCTTGATAGAAAACACATGCAATGAATTGAATAAAAATTAGTTCTAGACGGATAAGTTTTAAGATTGGATTGGTTTCCAATGGCGCTTTCTTTTTCTATGAATTTTTATCTTCCCGTTTTCTTTTTCGCTTTCTTGTGTTGGTAAATCATCGTCGTGTCTTGCGTTTTGACACTATGCCCATGCCGATTGCCAATTCCACAGAGATATTTTGATATAACTCAGCAAATCACTCAGACGAAACGAAAAACGATGCTCTGTACTTCTTTATTTTGCAGTTTGTGGAAAGATAAACGGTGTCCGTACAATCGCTCAGTTATTTCGCGCTAATTTCTTAATTAAAGCTGTGCTTTTAAAAAATAAAGCCTAAGATAAGAAATAGGAATAGCTAGAGTAACACAAGACAAAACACGATTTTCTACGTCTGTAGATTGAATAGTATACATTTTATTTTTAATCTACGTCTAAAAGTTGTCATCGAAGGTTTCTGTCTCAGAACCTACGCAACCATGTTGTAAAAACACAAAATCTATTAGACCATCGCAAGATAACAGTTTTATAAATTGTAAATACTATTTTTTCTTCTAGAACCTGTAATGAAACTCACAGTTGTTTAATGTTTTCTGCTTGCCATAAGTATATTTTACCCTGTTCATTCGACATTATTATATTTAACACTATTGAAGTTCCAAAACTAAAAAAAACGTATTATATTGTTGTAAGACATTATACATCAAACAGATAAAATGTGAATATGTTAATAAACACACACACAGACACACACATATATATACCCATGTATATATATATATATATATATATATATATATACATATATATATATATACATATATATAAAATATAATATATATATATATATAGGAAATAATCGAAGGTTATAAATAAAACGTGAGTCATTTAATTTTCAACAAAATTTTATACTATATATGCTCTGCATCTATCAAATAGATACATTTTCTCTGATCTATCCTATATCTAAACTGAACTAAGACATCCACCAGCGGATTAAAAATCCGTATATGTGTTAATAATATTAACAACAATAATAAAAATGATAGTAGTATTCAGGAGAATGAGAATGATAGTTAATATGAAATATATTAACAAATACACTTGTATAAACTTTAATTTGATTGAAAAACATCTACGTTAAAATTAAGGCACATCCTTCATGAAAAGAGAATCTTATTCCAACCAAAAAGAATAAGGAAATTAGTGAATTAGAGGTCAAGTTTACCATTTCCTTATTGGCTACAAAAACAGGATGTAACAATAAAGACACATTTCAGTGGCTTACGTGAAAACCGAGTACAATGGGAATATATAAAAACACGAAATAAAATCTATATCAGTAAATAGTTTGAAGAATCCTCACATGAATGAAATGCAGAATATTCAGTGTAGCGTAATTGCCGAGCAATTTAAAAACATAATATATATATATATATATATATATATATATATATATATATATATATATATGTATGCAGGTTTATATATATAATTTAGTCAGTTAGAAGGGTGCCTGTCTTAAATAATAAAAATTGAAACGTAAACCGTTTTAATAAGATCGACGAAAAATGAAGAAATAAAGAAAAAATAGGGTGTAATAAATCCAGATTAATAAGTAAGAATGAATATTTGAAAAAAATATTATTGACTAGCATATCAACCCGGCGTTGCTCGGGTGTTTCTAGGTGTATGTTGAGCAAAAGAAAGTGATAGTAAGAAGCAGACTTGAACCCGTAACGTGAAGGAGGAAAAGAACGGAAAAAAAAACGTTACGTTGATGTTACGACCAACGTCAAACGCCGAGTGACGTAGGTTTTAATTAAGGCTGGACAGTTGAAAAGAGAGGATGACTTTCGAAAACATCGGTGAAAAAAAGCGACCCCTCCCTGTAGAAAAGCGCTCAGTTCAGGGTGAAGGAATTAATGTTTTAGCAAATTTTTCGGTATTTTTCGTCTGAAGGGTCGGGCTTCAAACGATACTCATCTTGTGAAAATCCACCGCCTCTATGGAAAGTTTTAGGCAGACATGCAAACATACATACATACATACATTAATATATTGGTAGCTCAACATTTCGACCCAAACCGATTTAAAAGCGTGTCTTATCACTGAATAGCCTTTATGTAAAATTTCAAATGTTTGACCAGAAATTGTCAGAGTAATTTGGTGGAGACCGCCGAGCTCCTTTTTTTTAAAATACACCCCTATTATGACCCCTCAACATTTATTTCTTTTGGCTGAAATCAAGTTATTTAGTAAGATCCATGTCCAAGGAACCTATATCTAAAATTTCAATTGTTTATACTCAAAATTTACGGAGGAGTTTGGTATAGTTCTCAAAGGTCAAATCGTTGAACTTTGACCCGTTAACAGCCAAATGTCTGTCCGAAAATAAATTAACAGGATTTTCCCAAATGTTATTACCCTGTATATCAAATTTCGAGTCTGTAGACTGAAAATTGACAGAGTAATTGTGTAGGGAAATGTACACATACACGCATGCAGACAAGTTCACTTTTATAGATATACTAGCATTTCAGCCTGGTGTTGCCTGGGTGCTGGATGTGTATGTTGAGCAAAAAAAAAGTGATAGTAGGAAGGCAGGCTCGAACCCGTACCGCGAAGGAGGGAAAGAAGGGGAAAAAAACTAACGTCTGTGCAGTTATGACCATCGTCAAACCTGAAGTGAGTTATGTTTAAATTAAGGCTAGGCAATCTAAAAGAGAGAATAACTTTCGAAAATATCGGCGAAAAAAGCGACCCCCCCTGTAGAAAAGTGCCCAGTTGAAGGTGAAGGTATTAATGTCTTTAACCAATTTTTCGATATTTGTCGTATGAAGGGTCAAACTTTAAAACGATAGTAATCTTGGTAAAATCCGTTGCCTCTGTCGAAGGTTTTAGGCAGACATGCAAACATACATACATGCATTTATATATTGGTAACTAAAAATTTTCGATCTAAACCGATGTAAAAGCGTGCCCTCTCTGAATACCCTTTATGTAAAATTTCAAATGTTCAAACCAGAAATTGTAATTTGGTAGAGACCGCAGAGGTCAATTTTTTTTTATTTGATCCCTATTATGACCCCTTAACATTTATTGTTTTGAGCTCAAATCAAGTTATTAAGTTAGATCCATGTCCAAGGAACCTATATCTAAAATTTCAAGTGTTTAGACTCAAAATTGTCGGAGGAGTTTGGTAGAGTTCTCAAAAGTCAAATATTTGAACATTGACCCTTTAACGGGCAAATTTTTGTGCGATAAACGATCACAAAGGTTTTCCCAAATCTCAGTAACCTGGATATAAAATTTCGAGCATGTAGACTGAAAATTGACAATGTTATTGCGTAGGGAATGTACACACAGACACACAGACACGTTCGCTTTTATAGATATACTAGCATGGGTGTCCGGCTTTTCCCGGGTGTTTGGAGGTGTATGCTGAGCGAAATAAAAACTGTTATTTTTTTTTATTTGACCCCTATTATAACCCTTAACATTTATTGTTTTGGGCTCAAATCAAGTTACTAAGTTAGATCCATGATCAAGGAACATATATCTTCCCAGAGTAAAAAAAAAAATAAAAAAAGGTCAATTTTTTCAATTTGTCCCCTATTCTGACCCCTTAAAATGTATAGTTTGGGGGATCAATTCGTGTTATTACGTTAGATCTATGTCCAAGGAACCTATATCTAAAATTTCAAATGTTTAGACCCCAAATTGTCGGAGAAGTTTGGTAGAATTCTCAAAAGTAAAATCTTTGAACTCTGACCCCTTACCAGCCAAATTTCTGGCCGAAAACCAATCAAAAAAAAGTTTCCGAAATCTCAGTACCCTGTATATCAAATTTCGAGTCTGTAGACTTAAAATTAACAGAGTTATTGCGACGGAAAATGTATACAGACACACATACAGACAGGCACACATACACGTTCACTTTTATAGATATATAGACAGATTATTAATGCAAGTGTTATAGTCCGAAGTTTATGTAAGAAATTAAATTAAATTTCCAATTCATGCAGAAGTTTATAATTTTACAATAGTCCCATGATACATGTACGAAAATTTAAGGAAAATTTGATGGAGTTGATTTCCCGAAATACACAATTTACGGAACCTCTATTTAATTCATAAAGACAGAAAAACACAGTACACATAGAATATTAAAACACATACACACAAACACACACACAAACACACAAACACACACACACACACATATAATATCGATTAAGATTAATCCGCATAGCATATTTCAAAATGATATTTTAAATTTCTTTTAGCTTGCTTATATCGCTGTCACGTCAGCCATTACTCTAATTAATTGAATGTTCCTCATTGCTTCCCCAACCTCCTCAGTTAGTCTTGCTTTAATTTACTACGGCTATATGTGGGTGTCCATCATCTTCCTTGCAAATTGTTCAGGTGTTTTCACTCTGACGAATGTTATATTCCGGACGAGTCCCCGATTATGTTATGAGCTAGAAAAGGCTAAGGTTGGATGGAATTGCTATCCTAATCATCACCGGCGATTTTGTATTGTAGCGGATGCTACGTCACAATATTGTATGACAAATGAACTTTGTTTTTGAATATTTTTACTCAAACCTTAGCAACCCAAACCTTAACGACACAGCACGTTTTTAAAGTATACAGAAATTTTTCATTGACAGGAATAGTACTATATTGATGTTAGAGTCGAATAGACTAATATTAAAGGAGAACGAATTGCTATATGAAATTAAATAAAAAGCGGCAATGTAAGGATATCGTCGGGAAATTCACAAATTGAACAGAAGAGACAGGACAAATTAGGATTGGGTTATTGAAGGGGTACGCGTAGATAAGAAACAATGAAATGCCAATTAACAGTCTTTTGTGAAGATTGAGCATATGATCATATTGTCGTATATAGTATTTTTAAAGTTCGTCTTTTCTCTTTTCATTTTCCTTTCTTCATTTTTACTTATTCTTTACTGTTCCTGTTCTTTTTCATCAACAAGCGATCTTTACGCGGTCGATTCGTCTTTCTCATTAGTCCTTTGTGAATGACCCAGGCGCATGGCATGACATTCACATACCGCAAATCTCTGTATTCTTCTTGAATAGAGATAACCCGCGTCACGGCCCTTTTCTTTGATGCATAATTTTCCGTTACACTAAAAAGCTGTAGACGCATTCCCCTTTTTCCATATGTAAGCATCCGTATTCCTATATATACACGTATGCGAATTTTGTCTGTTAAGCTACGCGAAGTGATGTTCAGGAAGACGCCCTTTTTGCGCCAATGAACAATCATTGGGAGCATTCGCGCTTCTCGGGTGTCGATATATGTATTTATGCATTTCGTCCTGTAAGGTAAACGTAGGTATTTTCCTGTCTCTATTTGTTTTAGGTACGTTGCAAAGTCTGTAGTCGCATTCACACTTCTACATATGTTTATTTATGCAAATATATATTCATGTGTATTTCGGGTTTGAAACCAAGCGTACATTTTTCAGAGGCCTGCTGTCTCTGCTACATATCAACGCCCATGTGCGATTTTGTTCTATTCCGTCTCAGTCAACCCCGTTCAATAGATTCGGAGAAATAGTAGGCTTTTCATTCAATTCGCTATAGATTCAAGTTTTGATTTAGTGAAGGAGACATGTCCTCTTCAGAAGGATCAGCAATATTTTCCCTTTAAGTTATCTCAACTTTAAGATCCTTATATTGGACACGCTTTTCCCATCATCCCGCATGAATAATGAAGGTTTGTAGTTTAGTGTGTACTAGCCGGAATACCAAATTAATTACATGTGTACTTATGGAGCGATATTGGGACGTCTTGTCCCAATGGCAGCATCAATCCAATAGGCTTAGACTTTGTGTAGCAAGGTCCCGGGCAAGGCCAGCTACCTTGCTCAGATAGATAAGGATTAGAGCGGGTGAGGTATGGTTCGGAGGTTTATGCTGATACTTGATCAAGACAAACAGGTGTTCATGAAATTCTGTCTATTAGAAAAATAATATGTTTCAATGTAAGTGAAAATAAAAATATGATAATAGGATTTCTTTGGGACAGTGGAACTGGAGAAGGAAACTGTTTTTCTAGTTAAGTTTTGTAAAACAAAAAAAAGTTAAATAACTAACGAAGACAGAAAGTTACAAGAACCTGAATTCAGAAAAAAATAGACTTTTTGTCGTCAAGCATATAGACAAAATCTATAAATCTAGGGGAATCTATTCAATATATTATGTATTCAAATGCGGGGCCCTCGGGCACCTGAATGATAAGCTAGTTTTTTAAAGAGAAAAATAGGTTGGAGATGGGAAAAGAAAGAAAAAAAGGAAAAGAGATTGTGGTTAAGAGACTCACAAGAAAAGAGAAAAGGAGAAAAGGAAAAGAATATAAAATAATAGTACAATGAAAAAGGAGATTCAGAGAAAAAAAGAAAGGGTATGCTTCAAACGACAGAAACAGAATTATCTCACAGATGGGTTGTTTGAATTAGCGGTTGATAAAAACCATTGTGTTTTGAGAAACGAGGGATTTGGCTGACTGGCGTTGAAGGGAACGCATCGCATCTGGGTTTTGGCTCAAGGGACAGAAACCCCCGGAAAAGCTACATTGAAAAGCTCGTTTTCCTATCTGGGAGAGTGTCTAAATGAACCAAGTTGTAACAACCTGCATCAGAAAAAATTTAAGGACCCAAAGAACTCAACGTTATACAAGTGTATCCTGTGTATCTTAGGAATATGAATTAGTTTATTTGTTTATAAGAAAATGCAAGAAGTGTAAGCCATTTTGAGTTTCAGAACAGTTTCAGATGGTTCGCTGTTACACACAAGCCCTGGGAGGTGACTTGTTTGTAGTAGACAGTTCCACAGAACAAAATATTCTTACCGTGTCGAAACCCGGGAAAGAACATGTGAAATTTCTCCAGAAAAGGTTTGATATTTATGCAGCACTTCTGGTTACTCATTGGTTGGTAGCAGAACGTGAATTAATTTGATTCGTCAGTTCTTAGCAGAAGAATTAATTTGATTCGTCAGTTCTATTATAAATAGAATCGTCCGACTGTGTGGGATCATACCCCATTATGCACCCAAAATATTGCAGCATCCTCCCTATTTTTTTTTTAAATGGGGAAGTCCCTTGTGTTTGTTCTGCTCTAAAATAAATATATATTTTATATTCACTTAAACATAACAAAAATTAGAAATCATTTGGATCTTAGAATTTTAGCAATTAAAAAGACGCCATTTTTAATTTTGTTCAAATGTCAAAAAGGAAAATTACAAAGAGTTTTATTTTTTTTAAGCAATTAAGCTAAAGTATTAGTTACACATTAGTAAGTTAAAGTGTTAATACAAATTAAATGGATACAGTTTAACGTCTTGTCCAGGACTATTTTTTTCTTTCTTTTTTTTTTTTTGATATATAGAAATCTATATACAGGGCAGTGAAAAAAATGTTCAGTCGAATTCCCAACAAGTTTTGAGAAAACACGTTGTAGCTTTATCGTTGTTGCGGGTTTCGTAAATACATCAGCGATATTTTGTTCTGATGATATGTAATTCCAAATAATGGATTCTTTTTTTATCTCGTTTTTTATGAAATGGTATTTTATATCTATATGCTTAGATCTTTGGTTGATTATCGTGTTCTGTGTTAAGACTATACTGGCTTGATTATCACAATTAATTACTACGGGGATTGCAATTGATTCTGGCTCTAAAATAGTCTTTAGGATATTTTTAAGGTAGAGTGCTTCCTGGGTCGTGTGTGTGATCGCGATAAATTCTGCTTCACACGTAGAGAGAGATACAATCTATTGCTTTTTAGATTTCCATGAAATAATAGGCCCATTTTTTGAGAGTCTGAAACTTGCGATCTTCGTCGTTTGCCCAGTCTGAATCCGAAAAACCTTCTAATTTTAGGGGATTTCTTGATTTTCTAAATACTAACTTCTGTTCTTTAGTTCCTTTTAAATAACGTAGGACTTGTTTAGCTCTGTTTAAATCCTTCATTGTCGGTCGTGATAATTTTTGTGACAGTTTTGTTACTGTATAGCATATATCAGTCCTGGTTGCAGTCATTAAATATGTAAGACTACCTATAATTTCGCGATATTGTGTGTCATTTATTATTTCAGATTCTGCGTGTATATTTTTATTAATATCATTTTCGACCGGTGTAGAGCGTTTCTTGCACTCTCGCATTCCAAATTTTAATAGTATGTTGTTTGTTTTTTTACTTATCGACTGCCAGTCTAAGTGAGGATGCAGTTCGTTTTAGATATACCCTGACACCAGACGATGGAAAACACAGACCAGATTCAGCACGAAGTAAAAGTGATGGCCAAGGTAAATAGTGTTGCCACTCATACTTTGGATCATTCACGTTTTGCGTGTCTTTAGCATCTGAGCGTTATTTTCCAGTAACCCGTAAGTGTATGGTTTCATTTTGACGGATCCTGCTCGGTTGCATCTATGGTCCTGTAAGCCGGGATCGACGAATCTGGCCACTTGTATATAACAAATATGGTTCCGATAACCGGGATTTCGACAGATACAAGTCCAGGGGGGCATACGGTTACATTTTTAAACCCTGTTACCTTCTCACTTTTTTATTTTCCAGCTAGACCTTATTTCTTTACTTTCCTCTTTTGTATGACTAATGAACATTTTTCTCGCGTCGTGCCTTTCAGAAGGAGATAAGGTGGGAGAAAGACTGAAATTAAGGAAGGGTATTCGCCTTGCGTTGCCCACGGGCATGTATGGATGATGAGGTAAACACTGACTACAAAATCTCTACGCTTGATTCGGAAAGAGTCTGTGTTGACTCCTAACGTATTCATTCAAGTATAACTTTTGCTGTTTTTATTTAGACCAGAATCATTAAAATGTACATATTACTTTATTTCATTTTACTTTCGTCTGAATTCTTAGAAATAAAGCCTACATCCTTCTTTGGGCTAACACGTGATCTTGTATTAATACACATAGAGATTCGACTGTTTTATTAAGTTTCTTTACCTTTCTAACACCCAGGGCATTATTTACCTAATAAACCGTGTTAAAATGTTAGAGTATATGCTGTCTCGTGATCTTACCGGATTCGTAGACAAATCTAAATTTAGTCTGTTAGAGTAAATAGCTTCCTGGTATTACCTGAGGTAACATCGCCTTGAGAATTAAAAGCATTCTTCATAAAAGCCAGTGCGGCATAGCTATACCGAAAAGATCTTATTTTAATCACATAATTTATGTGATTTTGGATACTTGGTCAGGATTTACTGGCAGCAAAAAATGGCCTCATGCCATTTTAACCTGACCAATCCTTGGAACAAGAGTGTTGTGTCTGCACAAATAATTAACAAGAACACGAAAGTAAAGGTATACAATAATATATTAGGAAGAAAAGTTATATACATATTTACATGTCTTCAGATATACTTCAGTTGGAGATATCCCGGCAGGTGGCGTGTTGCGTGTCTTACTGGAGGCAGTATAAGTGTCTTGCCTATTTGACGGTCGTTGCCGGACTTCCCCGGTAATGATGATTTTCCCGGTAACCAACGGCGTAAAACAAGGATGTGTACTAGCACCAACGCTTTTCAGCATGACGTTTTCGACAATGCTGACTGGTGCCTTCAGGGAAGTTACTCCTGCCATCTAAATCCGGTACCGGTGTGATGGGAAGCTCTTCAATCTCCGCCGTCAACAAGCTGTCGGTAAAGTCAAAGAAACAATAACCAGAGACCTCCTTTTTGCTGACGACTGTGCTCTCAATGCCACCAAAGAGCATGAAATGCAACTGGAAGTGGACAAATTTTCTTCAGCATGTGAAAACTTCGACCTTACAATAAGTATGAGTAAGACAGAAGTCATGCACCAGCCTGCTCCTGGCAACACGTACCAGGAACCGAACATCCAGGTAAATGATCAGAGCTTGAAAGCAGTAGACCATTTCACCTTCCTTGGCAGTACACTCTTTCGTGCTGCCAACACTGACATCGAAATCACCAACGGCGTTGCCAATTCCAGCAGCTCCTTTGTCAGACTAAGGAAAACAGTCTGGGAACAAAGAGGAAGTCAGCAGTACACAAAGGTCAAACTGTACAAAGCAGTGGTCCTGACATCTCTTCTATATGATTATGAAACGTGGGTCCTCTACAGACGTCACGAAAAACAACTAAACCACTTCCATCTTCGATGTCTTCGGAACATCTTGAACATTCGCTGGCAAGACAAGATCTCAGACACTGATGTTCTCGAGAGGTCCAAGCTCCCAAGCGCGTCGTCACTAAGATCCTCAAAGCGCAAAACCGCTGGGTAGGCCACGTATATCGGATGACAGACTCGCGCATACCAGAACAACTGGTCTATGGTGAACTGCGGTGCGGAATGAGAAGAGCTGGTGGACAGCGCAAACGGTTCAAAGACACTCTGATGTCCTATATGAAAGACTTCAACATTGACGTGAACTCATCGGAAAGCAGTGCTCCCGACAGGCCAACCTGGCGCCGCTTGGTACACGAGGGCTCTCTGCTCGCGGAGGCAAGAGGAACTGAATCTGCAAAAGAAAAGCGCGCTGCGCGAAAAGCCCGAAATGCTGAAGTGGCCGTCTTCAGCCACTAGTGTCCAACATGTGGCAGGGCTTCCGCGCCCGGATTGGACTTATCAGCCACCTGCGGACACACAACTAGTTGTCTATGGTCATAATCGACTCCGATTGAGGAACACATATCTCACTCACCCGCTTATGTTAATTAGTGGGCGTCTTCACAACAAAGACACATGAAATTCACGGGGATACTCTCTAGTAAATATTCAAGTTCCTTCAAGTACTCATTCATATACTCCTCATTTCTCCTTTCAGTTTATAGTTGTTTGATTTTGTAGGAATTTAAGTGAAGCACAATATAAATATAATGCAGTTTTTGTAAATATGATTATATGATAAAAAATATAATATGCAGGGTTATGCGCATACATATGTATGACTCTTTCTTTCTCTCTCTCTCTCTCTATTACTCTCTATTTCTCCCTCAATCTACTCTATTTTCCATCTGACGTGTTTTCTCTCATTATATATATGCATATATATATATATATATATATATATATATATATATATATAATAGGAAAACCTTTATATATATATATATATATCTATATATATATATATATACAGGTTTTCCTATTTTATATATATATATATATATATATATATATATATATATATATAAAATAGGAAAACCATTATATATATATATATATATATATATACAGGTTTTCCTTTTATATATATATATATATATATATATATATATATATATATATTGATTGATTGATCTACTGCTAAATACACCAAGAGATCAGCAATAGTGGGAATGCGTGATGGAAGAGAAATTAAAGAGACGATACCAAAAAAAAATAAAAATAAATGAAAGACCGAATTCGTTTGCAATCCTGATTAATTCCAGTGGAACAAATCCAAACGCTTAATACTATTTCCTAGATGGAGCGAACTAGAAACAAAGATAAAAAATAGAAACGACAAAGAATCAAGTACCATCGGTGCCAAAAGTCTGTGTATTTCTATTCTAAAGAATTCATTTATTTCTTTTTAATCGATTATACGCTTCATGGGTTTTCCTGTCGGTGGAATATATCCCCATCTTTTAAATCTCAGCTGTTTCTTTAGAATCCCATCTTAAAATGGCGCCAAACGATATTAATTCAGGAAAAATGTTATTCATTTTTTTTTAATTCTTACTTATATATTTATATTATTTTGTGAACTTGTGTTTTTAACGCAGCTTCTCTCACACCTATTTAACAGCTACTTAAAATATAATTAACTGTTCGCACCGCAGTTGGCTTTTTGCCAACAATCCATTCGATGCTTTCTATGAAACTGATAGAAAACAGGTTTTCTTGCTTTATACTTGGCCCTCTGGCCGCTCAATTCTTTTTGAGTCACGGAGAAATTATAAATAAGACTTGACATTTACTCCTGATCTTAAATGGAACAGGTACATCAAATCTGTTGCCAAGGCCGCTGGAAAAAATGGTGGGATTCTTCTTTCGATCCAGTAGATATCTCACTGCTGGTGCAATTCTCTCTATATACATATATAAGAGCCAGGTACGTCCAAGGATGGAATATTGTTGCCACATATGGGAGGAGCTGCTAGAAAGGACTTGTCCTGTCTTGATAGAGTTCAAAATAGACTCCGTAGCCTCATAGGAGATATCCTTCTCTCTTCCCTGCAGCCTCTATCTCACAGAAGAGATGTTGCGAGATTGTCTCTGCTGTATCGTTATTTTCATGGAAAGTGTTCGCCAAACTTTCACAAGAAACACTCGTCTAGCTGAAAACACTATCAGTAATTCCACCCCACACTTTATTTGTGCCTTAACCTAAACGTAGATTCCATGAACAAAGCTTCTTTATAAGAACTGCACGCCTGTGGAATTGTCTTCCGTTTTCCTGCTTTCCAGCTGACTACAATATGGTTGTGTTCAAGTCTAACATAAACAACTTCTTTATAAGCCGTTCAACTTAACAAATTTACCGACTTTCCATTACTAACGATTACTATATGGTCCAATTTCTACTGTACATTCTTTAACCCTTATCCTTGAGTCGTCTCTTGGCCTTGATAAGTGGTGATGCCTATGTAAAAAAAAACTGTTCATGACCGTTGAAATAAATTTTATAGATTAATTATCACCATAATATCATATGAATGTAAATATTTTACAGTTGGCATTGTTTTACTATGATATTTTTCTAGTCAAAAGCCTTCTAGAATGAAATTGAGTACGTACGCAAGGCAACATAAGAAGTTTTCAATCATACTTAGTGAAAGTAATTTTTGAAAGGAATTTGATTCGAACTTGGAACTCCCAGGTGTTCGATTTGCGTCGTTAACCATTAGACCATCGCTACGTCCCTATACATTAATAGATCTGCTTCTACAATGCAGTGTTCATGTCACAGATGAAATTCTTATAGAGTTTTAGCTCATGTAACGTCGAATTTCGTTATATGCGTCATTTCAAACTCAGGTAATTCTAGACTAATTCGACTATCTGTACGGAATCTCACACTATAAATAGTACATCAAATACAATTGACAAATATATATATACAGTCCTGGACAAAATCATAAGACCACTTTAGAAAGTAAGCGTTTATGCATATTATTGAAATTTAATCAAACAAATGGTTGAAACCATTGCCAAAAGGGAAAATATCATGGTAAAAATGTAATCTGCTTCATTCGAAACCTTAACCCGGATCTAATAATTATTTTTTAAAAAACAAACATTTTCACCTGGTCAAAATGATAAGACCACTGATAATTTATCTAACAAAAGGCAATTATAAATTACTAAAAAGGGTCTCAGTATTTAGTATAGCCTCCATTAATACGAATTACTTCAAAAATTCTCTTCGGCATGCTTGCGACTTAGTTTTTATCAGTTGCGAAGGAATTTTTCCCCATGTACTAAAAACTGAATCAGGAAGTTCCTTTATCGAATAATACTGGGTTCCATCCTTGAACACTTCTTTTGCAATACATGCCCAAATATTTTCAATGGGATTGAGGTCCGGCGAATATGCTGGATGATCTAACAATTCTATATTATTTGAAGAAAAGTATTATCGTGCTTGTCGAGAAGTGTGTATCGCAGCGTTGTCTTGCTGGAAAATCCAATGTCTTCCACACAGACGTGGACCTTCAGTCCTAATAGAAGCATTTTCAAGCATTGAAATGTACTTCAATGATGTTTGCCGGCCTTTCACTACTTGCAACTTTAGGGTCCCAGCTGACGAGAAAGCACCTCAGATCAGTTGAAAAAGTCTCTTTGGGCAAATTTTTATGATGCCTATAGTGTTGAAATATATCTGGACTATCTAGATTAAACTTTTTCTCATTTTCACTTCATCATCCCAAGTCTGGTATTTGGCGGCATATTTAAGTCGGTTAGTTTTTTGCTGTTCAAGAAGACGTGGTTTCTGCAGTCGCTTTAAATGATTGAAACCCTTCATTTTCAGATGCATTCTGATGGTTTTAGGACTACATTCTGCTGCTGTGTTGCTTTTCAATCGACTGGAGTTATTTTAAGTTCTTCTGATACGGCGATCCAGTGATGGGGTTATTTTTTTGGTTGACCTTGGCTCTTTTGTGCCATATTGATCTGGATTTCTAAAAACTATTGTGATGACCGTTTTGCTACGAATCACTTCGTTTGCAATGGATCTATGGGAGAGTCCACCCCAATTAAGCTCAAAGATCCTTCCTCTCTCAAACTCTGATAATGGTTTTCCTTTTGTCATTAATAATTTAGTAAGATGTTTTTTATCCACTAACAAGTTGCTTTTAGTAACATAGAAAGCTATTGGTATTCATTTTTTTCAAAACTGGTCGATTTTATTAAAGTGGTCTTTACATTTTGACCAGGTGAAAATGTTTTTTTTCTTTTTTTAAATAATTATTAGATCAGGGTTAAGGTTTCGAATGAAGCAGATTTCATTTTTTTTTCCATCACATATTCCCTTTTGGCAATGGTTTCAACCATTTGTTTAATTAAAAATTCTATATTATGCATAAACGCTTACTTTCTAAAGTGGTCTTATGATTTTGACCAGGACTATATATATATATATATATATATATATATGTATGTGTGTGTGTGTATAGTTATACAGTATTGTTTCGTAGTATCACAACTCATCAGTGCAGCTAGACAAGCATGTTTCCCCAGCCATGGATCGAACTTAACAAGCATCAAGCTGATATTCGGCAGTTCTAACCACAAGACTAGGAATCGGTGCCAGTAAATGTCCCTTATCAAGTGCCAATAAACACGCACTTGCCCATCGCTTCACATTGTTCTAACTGCTTGTTTGTTTACAAACAAACGAACAGTGAGATGCGCTTAATAGCCAAACGAAGCATCGGGTGAAATAACATTTGCAATAGTGCTTAACCCATAAAATGGAGGGGGGGTGAGATTAATGTAAATAGTATGCCGATGAAATCTGCTCTTGGCATTACTTCGCAAACAAAGATTCTATGAGGGGAGGGGTCCACGTCGACTGCAGTACGCTTGTGGCTGACGAGCCCGATGCGCGACAAGCAGGTTTGCTCATAGAGGTTTCAGTCAAAAGTCACGTCAGGTGTGGCTGCTAGAGCTTCCCGAATCTTCGGTATTTTGTAACTATTCTGTACTTTCACCTAACAATTTAATAAACAAAAAATGGTACTTATGCAGAGAAGCTACCCTGCTGAAATAATAACGTTATTATTTAGAAAGCTATTCTTAACATGGGAAGGGAGGTGTTTTGTAACTATTCTGTACTTTCACCTAACAATTTAATAAACAAAAGTTAAAATTAAGCAGACAAGGAATAGTACTGAAACATTAAAATTATTATTTAGAAAGCCATTCTTAATTTGGGGAGGGAGGATGTTTTCTAACTATTCTGTACTTTCGGTTCTAATGCAGAGAGTTATCCGCGCTATTTTTTAAATCGTATTTCCACGTTTAATTAAAGTTTTATGTTTTTTTAAATTCAATTGTAAGGTTAAATTACAGATTAGGTACAAAATACCCTCCACCCCCCCCATGTTAAGAATTGCTTGTTAAATAATAACGTTATTATTTCAGCACGGATCACTCTTTGCATGAGTATCTAAAAAAAAAATAAACGCAAATAAATCCGGAGATGAGCAAAATTGATCCTTAAAAGTGGTCAACATTCTTATACAATTGTCAGAATATCGATTAATGTTGCGATCAATGCATTGCATGTTGTTATCGTTTGTTGCATCTATTTTCGCGATTTGTTAATAACTTCTTTTATTATTAAAAATGTTGACTACGAATTTTACTTTACCCAAATTTTTCTGGTGCTAATGAACTTACTGATCAGCGCTATTTTTTAAATCGTATTTCCAATTTAAATTAAAGTTTTATATGTTTTTTTTATTCAATTGTAAGGTTAAAGTACAGAATAGGTACAAAACACTCTCCCCATGTAAAGAATGGCTTTTTAAATAATAACATTATTATTTCAGCATGGATCACTCTCTGCATAAGTACCGATTAATGTTTTGATTTGGGCTTTTTTTAAAGAAAACCTTTTTTAACAAAAATTGAAAGTACACTTTTTTTTGCTTTTTTTTTTACAGAAGTTGTTTTTATATAAGAAACTATGAATGATTTTTCTTTATTAAAGAAATTGGATACTCATGCACTTATTGATCCGTGCTGAAATAATAACGTTATTATTTAAAAAGCCATTCTTAACATGGGGAGGGTAACCTATACAAAATACTGTAAAAACCACCGAATACATGTCTGCATATGTAACGGTAACATATACTGAGTGAGTTCCTGACAGTATTTTGTATAGTTTTTTTTTTACATTTAACTCATTTTCCATAACTTAACGTGTTCAACACAGTCTGCCGCTATTTGTATATTTCAACTATACCGATAAACACTACATGTTTTCAGACCGATAAAACATTTTACACTACATAAAAACACTAAAATCTTGTCCAGTTAGGTAGAAAAGTAACTTACCTTGCCTTTGATAACATTTATTTTTGATATTTATTTTTCGACGACGTCTTCGTTTCTGTGTTTAGTAATACTAACACGTTTTATTTACTGTAACGTTTAGTTGGCTCTAAAAACAGTGTTTATCAGTGTGTTTGAAAAATACAAATGGGGGCGGACACTGTTGGTGATGTTAAGTTTGGGAAAATGATTTAAAACTAAACAACTATACAAACTGCCAGAAACCCACCGAATATTTATAAACAGAAACATATAATCAGTGGGTGTCTGACACTGTTTTGTATAGTTTTTTTTTAATTTTTTAACTGATTTTCCCAAACTTAACGTATTCAACAGAGTCCGGGGCGATTCGTCGTTTTCAAATATATCAATAAACACTGAGTTTTTCGAGCCGATTAAACATTTTACATTAAATAAAAACACTACAAATGTATCCAGTTAGGTAGAAACGTAATTTACATTACCTTTGCTTTCATTTAATCGTTTTTGGACAACTTTTTCGAATCTGTGTATAGTAACCTCCCTCACCCAAATACTAATTAAAAACTCACATTTTTAATACAATAAAAAAAAACTCTATTTAGCGTTTCACCGTTTTAGCAACGTTCGACTAAATCCACTGAATGTTGGTCGGGCCCAAGCCATGACTGACGGTAACTCCCGAGGATCCAGATCCAATTCTGCAAGAGTACCATTTTTTTCATCTTCGCCTTTTTTTTACATTTTGAAGTAGATTGCTGTACTAAGAATATAAGAAACATGCATTTTCTCGTTTTCTTAGAATTTTCTAACGCACCAAATTGAGCAACAAGAACGCGTGGCAGAGTACAGCTAGTATATATATATATATATATATATATATATATATATATATATATATATATATATATATATATATACACGTGCGTTATTTCTTTTTGTTTTTGTGATACGTCTTGAATGGATTCAATTATTTACGAAAGTGCATTTGTACCTAAATGTGAGTTGGGAATAATTTCTCTTGTACCAATTTGGTACCCCAACATTGGGAGCGGCATATATATTATTTTTAAAATATAAATATCCACTGGAACGTGTTTCGTCGTCTACAACTCATCAAAGTGGCTGGAATGGACGTGCGCGTGTGTATCTGTGTGCGACATAAACACAGTGACTCAATGGGTCTCTGTAGCACCTTTAAAAAAAACAACAACAACAAAAATAATGTCGTTATTTCAATAACGATGATATACCATTGTATAGAAACTTTACAATATTTATACCATTGTTCTCTACGGGTGTTTGGTGTAAAATTCAGGAAATGTTGTAATAATTCTTGTTACTGCACAGATTTGTAACTGTAAATATTAGATCAAAAGATCATTGATATATATATATATATATATATATATATATATATATATATATATCGTGTGTGTGCATGTATGTATATATATATATATATATATATATATATATATATATATATATATATATATATATATATATATGTATATATATGGGATTTTAGATATGTTTGTCTCGGTTTCCTTCCTCTTATCTATTTGCCTTTCTGGTACCTACTGTACTTAAGCTTTTATGCATTTTTATTCTCATATCACATATATGCTAGTTAACATGTTGCAGAATGGATCCTGTAATCCTAAACTTATTAATACTTTGTCTTTTTATTCTTTTTATTTTTTTATTTAATTAATCTATTTGTTCATGTATTAGTAAAAATAGTAACCGTAGTATTTTACATTTTTTTATTGGGGAAGTGGTATAATCTACTTGATGCCCATGTATTTAGCAGCTATCCTGTTTTTAAATATCCGAAACAGCTGCATGGTAAGCAGCTGATGATCCCCGTTTTTTTTTTCATTTACAAAATTTTAGTTAAGGTTTTCTCTTTTCATCCTCATGTAGGTAAATTCTGTTTTAAAATTGAAAAATTTTGCAAAATCGGCTTAAGCAAGTGCTAAGTCTATTTCTATTTAAGAAATTTAGTTAATACCCTTTTTTCATCCTTATGTAAAGGAATTCTCTTTTGTCATTATAAACTGTTTAGAAGTCGGATTATGTAGGTGCTACGTCTGCGATAGGTTAAAGTTAATATTTTCCCCCTTCCTGGAATTTAAACTGCATTCTTTATTTTTATTTTTGCATTTTTTTATTCAAAGGTTCTTTAGAATATATATATATATATATATATATATATATATATATATATATATATATATTCATCATATATATCTGCGTTCCATATTTAAAAGTAACCTGTTCTCTAGAATATCAGACCTGACAGACTTGTTAACTGTCTGTATATAACAGTTCATACCCTGCGAGATATTTATGTAGAAACCTGACAAGCAGTCGTGATTCACTCTTGTATGTTCCGCTACCATTGCGCGCATAAACAATAATTTTCATTCTTGAAACGAAAGAGATGTCCTAAAATTGAAACGTCCTTCAGAATTGGCAACAACCATGGCAGCTGTGAAGGAAAGCATGTGGGTGAGCCCTATAATCAACGCGGCAAATGTAAAAATGCAAACTGAACAGTTGCTTGGCGAATCACAATCAGGGTCCTAATCAAATGGTTGTTCTCTATTTACACCCTCATCCATAAAGCTTAAATAATTTCAACAAAGTTTTACAAGCCTCAACGTTTTGTTAAAAACTTTTCAGCAACCACAGTTGCCTTTCTCCCGTATTTTCTCCTGTGACTAAAAACACACTATTCTGATTGCAAATATGTTTGCGTTGTGTCGACAAACTTGCCAAAAACATTAATTTCAAGAAAGCAACTGGCCCTGACGGCAATTTTGCTGCTAAAAAAATTACAACCAAAAGTAACACTTTGAACGTTGCCTTAAGGAGAAATGCTTCCCAACAGATTAGAAAAATTTATTAGTCTGTCCGTATTTAAAAATTCTGATGGGGCATCTGCATCTAAGTACAGATCAGTCCGAATCCTATGTGTTATGCCTTAGTTTCAAAAATCCATGATGAGTAGAGAAGTGAGCAACCTAGTTTGCAAGAAAAAATCTTACTCAGTGACATACTATACACTTTATGTTCAGCTAGATCTTCAGCTATTATGATAACTGTAATATCATACAGATTATTGAATCTCTTGACGGGGTTTTCGTTTCTAGAGCAGTTACTCTTGACATACCAAAGACTTTTGGTGGGTCATGACATAAATACGTACATAATATGTTTTCCAGCTAAGGAATACCTGGAAATGTATTTTCAATTATAAATCCTTTCTCTTTGATAGGTTTATAAGATTAGTAGTCGATTAGCAGAAATCAGAAGCTCATATGATCAATTCTGACTTCCCACAGAGTTTATTCTGTGCTCAACCGCCTTAATTTTCATGAATGATCTCCCAAAGCAATTATTAAGATCGCTCGTAGAAATTTATGCAAGCGGTACTACTCTGCGAACACTTGGCCGACAATGATCACAATATATTTGGTCTCTTTCTTATGATCTTTAGATTCTAGTGCAATGGGGGGGGAGGTAGCTGGTTAATTTTAATGCATCTAACAGCAAACCTTTTTTTTTTCAATCACCAACGTATTTTTCCCTTCCAACTCGCCCCCAAGCAAAATAAGCTGGCTTTGTTCTGGGTAAAGCATTGTGATTTGACAAGTTTCTAGGTCTGACCTCCACTTCTGAAATGAAATGGAACACATACATAAAATCTTCTAGAAAGATCGCCGGGAAAATGGTTAGGTCATTTTACCGTTTCATTATAAATAACTATATCAATGCAATTCTCTACATGTACAACAGCCAAATGCGGCCCAAAATAGATGTGTTCGCAGACCGTATCCTACCTTGACAGACGTCAAAACCGACATCGAAATCTATAAGCTTATTTCTTCCATGCAATCTCTTTCATACAGAAGAGACGTTGGGAGCCTACCTCTCCTCTATCGTTATTTTCATAAACTTAAACAATACCCTCCACCCTTTGCCAAAGTTTTACAAGAAAAAACTCTTGGTTAGCTACAACTACAATCAAGAATTTACCCTCTACAGCTATGCTTATATGTAAGCACTAATTCCATGAACAAAGCTTCATTACTACAACTTCCCGCATGTTAAACTCTGTTCCGCTTGCCTGCTTACAAGCTGGCGACAATGTGGGTGCCTTTAAGTCCAATGTAAATAAGTTATTATTTAGCGTGTCTCTAAATAATCAAATAATACTTCCATTCAACCACTAACGTCCTGGTGATCACCGTAAACTCATTAACCGTTATCCTCAAATGGCAAACACACACACACACGCACACACACAAACACACACACACACACAAACACACACACACACACACACATATATATATATATATATATATTAATATATTAATGCTGGAGTCCCTCAGTGAGCCATCTTGGGGCCAACTCTTTTCCTGATCTACATTAATGATCTCCCAAAACATATACTTCAATCATTGACATCTATGCTGATGACACGATCATCTATGGCAACGCATCAAAGGCCGTAAATGACAAAGTTCTCTCTGATTCTCTCTCCTCTGATCTTGAGCGCGTAAGATAGTGGAGGAAGAGGTGGCTGGTTACCTTTAATGCATCTAAAACCAAGCTACTATCTTTCCATCATCAACGCTCTGATCCTCATATGGCATAAATTGAAATGGATGGTTCCATGCTTTGATAAGCTTTTGGGATATACCTTTACTCCTGATCTGAAATGGAACGCGTACATCGTCTGTTGCCGAGGTCGCTGGAAAAATGGTAGGATCCTTTTACCACTTCAGAAGATATCTAACTGCTGATGATCTCTATCTATATACAAGCCAAGTACGTCCAAGGATGGAGTACTGCTGCCACATCTGTTCAGAAGCTTCTAAAAACAGCCTAACCTGCCTTGATAGAGTAGGAAATATACTTCGTGGCTCAATGGAGGGATGCCCTTTTCTCCTCCCTGCAACCTCTCTCCCACAGAAGAGACGTTGCTAACCTGTCTTTGTTTTATCGTAATTTCCATGGCAAGTGATCGTCTGAGCTCCCATCTCCGGTTCCCCCACGTCAATATTTCACGAAACTGAAACCACTGTCAATAATTTTCCTCACTCTTTATCTGTGCCAAAATCAAAACGCAGATTCCATGAACAAACCTTCATTCTTAGAAGTGCAGGCCTGTGGAACTCTGTTCCGTTTGCCTGTTTTCCACTTCCTGATAAACTGCCCCTTAAGTAAGACACTTTATTCAATCTCTAACACTAACGATTACTACAATATCATCCAATTGATTACTGTACACGCAAGAACCCTTATGCCCGAGTGGCTTCCTGGCCTTGATAAGTGGTGATTACTATGGTAATATATATATATATATATATATATATATATATATATATATATATATATATATATATATAAAACGGCTCCTTCAGTCTTTGAAAGACTATTGATACCCACGAAGGGATGCCTGCGCGTGAAATTTTTGTGACAGGAAGTACGCAATCTCCAACCACACCTCTCCTTAGTCGGCATCGTTTAATACCAGTGGCAAGTAAAAAGTACAGGCGACTGGAAAAAAATGCCGAGATAAGCTGAGAGCTCATACAGCGCCTAGAATTCCCAAAGGTCACCTATCTGATACCTACCAGGCTCGCCGTTACTTAACTTCGGTGATCCTACGAGAACCGGTGTATCAACGCGATTATGCCGTATAATATATATATATATATATATATATATATATATATATATATATATATATATATATATATATATATATATATATTCCATAATAGTCTTCCTCTAACATACGTTTCTTGACATCCTTAAACACACACTCTAATAAATACACTATCGTGTTGTTTTATTTATTCCCAAGCACTGGTTATGGTAATCTCGGTGTAATTCGGGTAATACATAACTCGGACCTTCGTGTCACGTTACTCTGATAACGAAAAATTGTATATTTCTTTGGATATAACGTGGCAATTAATACAAATTAGGATGGATTTCCGAAATAATAACTTAGCTAGTAATTAAGGAAATTCTTAATTACAATATTAAACCGAAAAGTTTAAAACTATACTAAATGTTTTACAAGCAAGAAGTATCAAAGAGTTTGAACTCCCTACTACTAGACACACTCGAGTGTTTGCTGTCACTCTGTATTCCATAAAATCTATTAAAGTACGCATTTAAAAAGAAGATTGGAAAAACGATTTTAAAATCCCGTACTTGAACTGGCCAATGGATATAGTAAAAGTAATCATCAGTTGTAAGTAACAGTCTCTTGAATGTTAGGTTTAATCTTAAATAGACGTTATACAGGGTGGCCGAAAAGTCCCAGGACACTATACATGTATTTTTAATAAAACACAGTATTTAATTAAGCGCTCCTCAACAGTAAATACACTGATGTCAGTCATAACCTGAAAAAATAAATGAAATAAATTGTTTTAACAACATTAGAATATTAAAATCAATCATATTTAACAGCATTAAAATATTAAAATATTATTATGCAGTGTCCTGGAACTTTTCGGCCACCCTGTACAAATCGAATTAAATAACAAGTCAGAATAATTTACGTAATTAACTGCTTAATTATATATTGACGGATAGAAATATTTACTAGGCAATATGTTGGTTTTCCCTCACATAAAAGAAAGTATATAACAGTTCCAACAGTTTAACATATATCTCTAATGAAAACAAATAAAAAAATGTGGATAATTTCTTGTACTGGCGATTTCAAATTTGTTTTCTTTAAATGAGATAAAACACGTTCTTCATTGCTCGTCACATTTTTGTGGTACAAATAATAATTTTATGTTGTTGTGGATATTAATTTGCTTTAATCGACATTCTGCTAAATTCTCATTAAGTTGCGATATAAGTCTAGTCTGTAATAACCTGAATGTCCCCCGTCCGAAGAAGAAACACATATACATTTATTGAACCAGTCAATATAAGAATGCTTCGTTGTCTTTCGCGAATAGCAATACACGCGGTTAAAGAAGGTAAAAGCCAGTAAATATTTGCCCTTCCATAAAAACATGATGAAAACATGGAAGGATAGTATCTTATTCACAGTCTGACACCAGATAAGGAACGGTCTTATCTGCTTTATCCTTAAGAGGATTTCCCCTTCTTAAATGATAATGAGAGTTAATTATAAAATCAATTCACACGTCGAATTAACATAAAATTATTATGATAATAACAGTAGAATACACAGTTAAGACTCGTTATTTCTCCAATGTTCTTAAACGTAAGCTTTAGAGCGTATAATTATATAAGCACAAACTTGTTTCTGAATACTTAAGATGAGGATTATTTTTTTACACGGGCATCACTACACTATAACGGCCAAGAAGCCACTCGAGGATAAGGGTTAAAGAGTGTACAGTAGAAATTGGGCAATATAGTAATGATTAGTAATGGAAATTCGGTAAATCTGTTAACTTATATGGAACGGCTCATCAAGAACTTGTTTATGTTAGACTTGAACACAACCATATTGTAGTCAGCCGGGAAGCAATTCGACAGGCGTGCAGTTCTAAGAAAGAAGCTTGTTCTCAGAATCTACGTTTAGGTTTAGGCACAGATAAAGAGTGTGGAATTATTGATAGTGTTTACAGATAGACGAGTATTTCTTGTGAAAGTTTGACGAGGGGGGATCATAGACTGAAGCTCAGTAGAACACTTTCCATGAAAATAACGATACATCAGAGACAAAAAGATAGAGATCGCAGGGAAGACGAGGCTACGAATTATTCGTATTATTCGGTTTCTTCAGTTCTGATCTAGAGAGTGCATTCAAAATTTCGTCAGATTCCCGAGTTCGACAGAATTGTTTCAGTTCGAATAATGATGGCCGTAGAAGATAAGAGCTTACACCGATAAAACGTTCTGAAAAGGACATTTAAGATGAGAACATTAGTTCAAATAATCCAAATAGTGCGATAAATATTTGGGTTAAATCATAAATATATAAATCCATTCATCTATATATGAAGATATTTTCATCGCAAAATCGGTTAGTTACGTCGTAGTTTTACATCAATAAACGCATAGATTGAAAATCCCGCACCTTAATAGGTTTCTAATTTTAAGTTGCTTGAAGACATCGGAGACGCAAAACACATCGAATAACGCATGCTTCACTTAGCGATTCACAAACGTCAAACCGAAGTTAATAAAGACATCGGAATGATAAACGAGGGAGATCATTTCCTCATGTTCAGAGTGCGTACTAATTTCTGTTCCACTAAACTTTGGAAGTTTACCGTATTTTAAAGTTATTTGTAACATTTTCTTTACTAGTAAATATGCTAGTGTTTATCAGAAAACTAGTTATGGCCTCGTCGAGAGTGGAACATCTCAATAACCATAACCCTCCCTATCTCTTTTTTTCTCTCAATAACTTTACACACATAGCCACACACAAATACACACGCACTTATATATATGCGTGTGTGTATGTATATATATATATGTGTGTGTATGTGTGTGTGTGTGTAAGGAACAGAAAACATAATGGAAACACATTGAGAAGTTTCCATCAATTTTCCATCAATTAATTGGAGTTTTAGACAGAGGAACTTTAAAATATCTGAAAAGTTGTCGCAATGTTTTCAACAAAGTACGTTTTTTTTTCTGATGTCAACCTAGGATTGTCTGAGAGGAAAAAAAATGCCGATGTAACCTATTTTCAGCTGCCCTTCTCCACTTTCCAATACTTATTATATCCAGTTAATTCAGTTACACTATGTTTATTGTTCTCAATGAGAAAGGATTTTGTATATTTAAAATTAGACTTGACTTAAATAGACAGAAAATGTGGATCTAATATGTACTCCTCACGGAAACAATATGCTATTAACCAAAAATTGCCTACATTGATAAAATAATTAATCACACACACACACACACACACACACACAAACACCTACACACACACACACATATATATATATCACTTTGTCAGTATGTTGGTAAAATATCTCTACCAACCTCCTCTCTAAGCATTTCGACAGAAAACTTGATATATAGGATAATTGGATCTCGAGAAAAGTTTAGATTTTTTATTGAGCATGAAAAAATAGTTGTTAGGGTGTCAAACCTACAATTAAAAAAAAAACACTTGGGTTTGACAAAAAAAAATTGACAAAGGCCTGAACATACGTGCATACACATGTATGTTTCAAGTTATTAAAGTTACGGCTTTTTTATCAATCTGGCGAAAACTCAAACAGACACTCCCAAGGCTAAAGCGCGAAATAGCGGCAAAATCTTCAGCACTGATTTTTGATTTCCCTTCTAGCTTATGGCACCGAAGTTATTTTTTAAACTTTTGAAAGCAATTCTTTATAAATTGTCTACTATAATATAATAACCAATAGAAAATGTGTACGATAATAGTAAATAAGAAATCTGGATCAATAAAAGCATCATCTTTAAGCGAATTTTACGACAGGACAATGCCGGAGTGTCAGCTTTTATATATGTGTAAGAACTTTTTAAAAGGGAAAATATACTAGTTACTAAACAAACAATAGCAGAAAAGGGAAAAAGTTAAACAAAACATACAGTGGGTATCTATTTTCTTGCAAAGAAAACTAAATATTTTATTATATGAAAAATTAGTAGAACATTATAATTAAAAATATATATATATATATATATATATATAAACACAATTAAAAATACCATAGCAAAATTTCAAGCCAACCAGTCTATATATCTCTCAAATTATTTGTTAGTTGGAAACGAACATATATATTATATATATATATATATATATATATGTATATACATATAATAATATATATATGTACATATAAATACACATATACATATAGACATGTATATACATATATATACAAATGTTTATATATATACATATATATATATATAAATATATAGATATTATATATAATATAGAGCTGGATGTCTGTGTGTGTGTGTGTGTGTGTGTGCTCACAAATAAGCTGCAATATATTTGACTATTTAAAAAAAAACTGATTACATATAATGATAGAAGATGTATCGAAACACAGGAATTGGTATGTTTGATCCTGCAGAACGGTTGTTCATTACAATTGTGGGGTCCGCGTTCGCGCCTGGTCCAAAAAGTATGAAAATAAAAAATGTCAAAATAAAAAAAAACGTTTACAAGTATTTTTGATATATATGTACATAATAATACATTGATAAGTATGTTTTAACTTAAATAGGGATGGTATAATAAAATTGTGGCGTCTGCGTTCGCGCCTGGCCTCCATAGGATGGAAATAGGCACACACTTTAATAAAGACTTTTCATATCTATCTGCGTGAGTATACTTTGATAATTATGTTTAAGTTTGAAGAAATGTGGTATACTAAAATTATGGGGCGTTCGTTTGCGCCTGACCTCCATAGAATCGAAATATGTCACAAAGTTTAACAAGGTTTTTTAATATAGATCCACAGAATATTGTGATAATGTTTCAGTGAGAACAGGTATGGTATAATAAATTATGTGGTTTATCTATTTTATTTTTACTTTCATCATATTTAGCTTTGGTTTTGATACTCCCAAATAAGAAGCTATCTCTCTACACTCCTCCTCTTCATAACCTATCATACTTTCATACATCAGAGTTCATTTTCGGTAGGCTGTTTTTGAACCCAGTAAACGACGGGTACTTTTGCTAGTGTATATATATATATATATATTAAAAGTCCTGTTACATTTTTGAGTTTTGGGTTTAAGTTTATATTTTGCTATTTAATCTTTTTCTGCATTACGGATTAAAGTTTGCGCTTGAATAAAGTGATATTTAATCTACAAGTAAATGGAAGTGAAAACAGTTGAAATGTCTGCTCTACTTTGTGAATCCACTAAAATAAAAGACATTGCAAAGCTCGTTATTATGAGTGGTATGACGCTGAATAAAACTGGATGCCGTATAACCAATGGGTAAACCCTCAAGGAAGATCCCGAGTTTTGAAGACCAAGACGATAAAAAAGCGGCCGAGAACAATCTAACCCTTAAAATTAAACATTTCGCTAATATGGAAAGAATCTCAGTGTCTACTTTCAGGAGGGCAGTTAATCGAGAAGGTGAAAAGAAGTAGAAAATAATACGAAAACAGCTGGGATAAAAAAAAGGTTCTCCACCATATTAAAAGCCATAGACTCCGAATTATCATTTTTTCGGACAAAAATAACTTTCTTCTCGATCCTGTCGTGAGAAAACAGTATGAGGGAGTAATGTCCTTCGGTCAAGATTTCTCTGAAGTACGTAATGTCCCCACGACAAAACACTTGGCGTTAGTTATGATGTTTGGAGTTGTTTCTTCAAATGGCGAGAAGATGCCTCCAGTGTTATTCCTCATTGAATACCGCTTTACCGCCGGTAACTACAAATATTTCCCCGAGAAACAAAACTGCTTCCTTGGATCAACAGGGTAGTCAAAAGGTCCACTCAGGTCTTCCAACAAGATGGGACACAATCGTCCACCGCCAAACTCGTTAAGGACTGATCGAAAGAAAGCATTACATTTTTATCGGAGGCTTTTTGACCCTCGTAATCACTAGATTTCAATCCGCATCTACAGCATTTAGATACATGTTGCGATCAAGGCGTGCAAGTGTCGTCACAATAGCGTACACTAAATACAAAATATAAATACGCTTTTATTTTTCGGATATCCTCGAGTTTTTCTTTTTTTTTTAGCATTCTACTGGATGTCTTTTTCCCAAAAAACTAATCATATATATATATTGTACTAGGTAGGATCTTTTAAAGAGAAGTCTGGAAAATGTACTAGAGAGGAGGAACATTTTTTATTGTTTAAATAAACTGTATCATTGTTTAAATCACCTGTAATCCTATAAAAGACGCTGAAAGTGCTCCTGTTTTAATGTATTCATTACTCGGACGCTTAACAACGTTTGCCGATACTGCCTATAGATCTCTAGTGACCCTCCTGATAGCGTTTGTAATGTTCTCCTTTAGTTGGTCAAGATTGTGGGAATTATTTGGATAAACTTTTTGCTTTCAAGCCCCCCTAATATAAAAATCATATACTGGCACATCCGGAGAAGATAATGGCTTTAACCTTTAGCTTTTTATTCTCTCTTCCGTAAACGTGTCATGAAATCGTGTCACTGATCTGTAAAACGTGTGGCATGTAGCGCCACCTTGTTCGAAAAGGTGTGCATTTAATCCTTTGTCAAATGATCATTGCGAGAATGATTAAGAAGATCAGACTACTTTTAAATTGGTCGCTTTATCTGAAAAAAAAATGATTCGAAAAAGATTGAAGAGATCTGGCAATATATATATATATATATATATATATATATATGTATATATATATATATATTATTTTTGTAAGGATCAAGACAACAAATAAGAACATGATACCATGCATTTCTTTATATGTTACAATTGTTTTATTACTATTTGGACAAATTTAAACATTATATCATTTAAATATATTTAAAAAAAACAGCTGCTCTTTAGACAGCAAATTGCATTTGCTATATATATATATATATATATATATATATATATATATATATTTATATATACACACATATATATATATATACGTATATATATATTTTTTTACTATAATAATTAAATACCCACAGATACTAGTGCTCCATCCTTTCGGGAATCTTCAGTGCAGGGTGTCCCGATTAACACCAGTCGAACGATTCGAACCGCGCAACACGAGACATCTGTGGCTCGATTAGCGAAGACCGTGTCAATTCGGCTACCATTAAACGCGTGAAATAGCGTTGAATTTAAACATTTTAATTTTAAATGTTCATTTACGTCAGTCAGACAGTGATTTAATTGTTATAAGATGATCTTTGCATAAGAGCTAAATTGACCGACTTTAATTCAACTGAAAGTGCTCAACGATAAGAAACGAATTTCTTAAAGTTAGTGTGTATGTATATATATATATATATATATATATATATATATATATATATATATATATATATGTATATATATATATACGAACATATTTATAATCCCCATTTTAAGGGAACAAGCAGTGAATTCCTCTCATTTCTCTCCTTTTATTCATGTTTTTACATGAGCATCACCACTTATCAAGGCATTGAGGCAACTCGAGGATAAGGGTTAAAGAGTGTACAGTAGAAATTGGAAAATATAGTAATCGTTAGTAATAGAAATTTGCTAAATTTGTTAACTTATATGGAACGGTTTATCAAAAAATTGTCTACGTTAGACTTGAAGACAACCATATTCTAATCAGCTGGAAAGCAGGAAAACGGAAGACAATTCTAAAGGCATGCAGTTCTAAAAAGGAAGCTTTGCTCATGGAATCTACGTTTAGGTTTAGGCACAGATAAATAGTGGGAGAAATTATTGATAGTGATTTCTGCTAAACGGGCGTTTCTTTTGAAGGTTTAGCGATGGGGAACAATATATTGAAGCACAGCCGAACACTTGTCATGAAAATAACGATAAAGCATAGACAAACTCACAAAATCTCTTCTGTGAGAAAGAGGTTGCAGGGAAGAGAAAAGAACATACCCTACGAGGCTACGAATCTATTATAATATAATACTATAATGTAGATAGAGAATTGTATCAGCAGTGAGATATCTATTGGATCGATAGAAGGATCCGACCATTTTTCCAGCGCCCTTGGCAACGGATTTACTGTATGTGTTCCACTTAAGGTCAGAAATAAAAGTCAAGCCCATAAACTTGTCAAAACATGAGGCTTCCCCAAGACGAGAGCCATTCATTTCAATTGATACCAGATAGGGATCAGAAGGTTGATGATGTAAAGATAAAAGCTTGGTTTTAGATGCATTAAAAGCAACCAGCTGCTCATTTCCCCATTGTACCACATGTTCAAGATCAGAGGAGAGAGAATCAGAGAGCACTTGGTCGTTACGGTCTTTGTGCTATCATAAATAGTTGTTTCATCAGCATAAATGTCTACGAATGATGTAAAGATGTGATTTGGAAGATCATTAATATAGATCGGGAAGAGGCTTGGGCCCAGGATGGACCCCTGAGGGACTCCAGCGTTAATACTGAGAGCCTCTGATTTCTGTCCATCAACGACTACCTTTATGAACCTATCAGAGAGAAATGATTTAATAATTGAGCCAAAATTTTGATGGATGGCTCTCATCTGGGCGAGGCCCCGTGTTTTGTCAAGCTTCTGGGTTTGACCTTTACTCCTGATCTGAAATAGAACACGTACATCAAGTCTGTTGCCAGGGTCGCTGGAAAGATGGTGGGATCCTTCTACTGCTCCAGAAGATATCTCACTACTGATGCAATTCTCTATCTATATAAAAGTCAAGCACGTCCAAGGATGGAATACTGTTGCTATCTGGGCAGGAGCAGCTAAAAACAGCCTATCCCGCCTTGACAGAGTACAAAATAGACTTCGTGGCTTAGTGGGGGATGCCCTTTTCTCTACCCTGCAACCTCTCTCCCACAGAAGAGACGTTGCGAGCCTATCCTTGTTTTATCGTTATTTCCATGGCAGGTACTCATCTGAACTCCAATCTCTGGTCCCCCCTCGCCAATCTTTCACGAAAAACACCCGTCTAGCTGAATCCACTGTGAAAAATTTCCCCCACTCTATATCTGTGCCTGAATCAAAACGCGGATTCCATGAAAAAAGCTTCTTTCTTAGAACTGCACGCCTGTGGAACTCTGTTCCGTCTGCCTGCTTCCCACCGGACTACAACTTGGATGTCTTCAAGTCCAATGTTAACAAATTCCTAATGAACCGCCCTCTTAAGTAAACACTTCATCAAATCTCCACACTAACGTAATGCACTTGCAATAACCCTTATCCCTGAGTGGCTTCCGGGCCTTGATAAGTTGTCATCAATGTGTAAAAACAAAAAAAAATTGAGAAGACATTTCCAGCTATAACGTGTGAAGAGGAATTGCTCTAGAAAAGAAGCATTCGTCGAGAGATTCGCTAATCCTATGAGATATAACTGTAAGCACATCTGATGTAGATCTAGCAGAACGGAAACCATATTGTGTGTCACTAAGAATGTTATTTTTGCTGAGATGGTTGATTACTTCTCTATTTAACACAGATTCCAGTAACTTACTCATGACGCACAGGAGACTTATTGGGTAGTACTGTGAGGAAGATGAGCGATCACCCGAATTCTTAAATACAGGGCATACTGATGAGATTTTCCAGGGGGATGGGAAATAATTCTCCTTAAGACAACGTTTCAACAGTTTGTAAGGATGGGCGCTAGTTCTGGTTGAAGTATTTTGAGTTCTATAATTGGAATACCATCAAGACCAGTTGCTTTACTGGAATCAAGGTTTTTAATTAGCTTGGCAACATCATGTACAGATATTTGTATATCACATAGCGTGTTTTCTGATACAGGAGAAAATATTTGGTCGCAAAGGGTAGAATTAGCTGCCAAGTTCTTGGCAACGAGTTTGGCTTTGTTTGATGCTGACGAGATTACCTCAGATCCATTGATGATAATTAGGATAGAGCACACGTTTCTATCCAGGATTCTGTTTGGTATTTGCCAAAACTGGTGGGAACTAAGCCGCTGCTCAGCTACTTTGGACTTAACGGACTGAGCAGATAACTCTATTGTGTTATTTATAACTTTTTACAGTGGTAGCTGACAGTCCTGAAAGCAGCTTTAGTCTCAGTACATCTATTATTTTGGAAGCAGTGGAAAAGTGATTTCTGTGCGCAATGGCAGCAGCACATTCTAGAGAGAACCACAGCTTGCTGTTAGGTTTTTTATGGAATTTTTTGGAGAGTATGAAACGGTGTATACCTACAATTCCGTCAAGTCTGATACTATAGAGGACACATCCTTTTTAAACAGCGAACGCAGAGGTAGATCTGATATAAATGTACGGAAGCTATCCCAGTCAGCCATAAGGTATCTATATATCTTTGTAAACTTTGACGTCTTGCCAGCCAATTTTTCCCCAAAACCTGAGTAAAAATTTTGCTGCATTTCTAAATACACCTTTATATATAATTTCAAATGTCTAGACCCAAAATTGGGTAAATTGTTTGCTAGAGACCGCAATAGTTAAATCTTTTGAACTTTGACTCCTTTGAAACCAAATTGGTTGCAAAAAACGATTAAAAAGCTTGCCTTATATCTGAACAAACGTTATGTAAACTTTCAAATGTTTAGACCAAAACATTGGTTGAGTAATTTGGTAGAGACCGCAGAGTTGATTTTTTTTTTTAGTTTTCACCGCAATTATGACCCCTCTACATTTATTGTTTTGGGCTCAAACTAAATTATATTGTTCCATCTATGTCCACGTAACCTATATCTAAAATGTCCACTGTTTAGCCTCAAAATTTGCGCGGGGGGTGCGGTCGTTAAAGGTCAAATAGTTGAACTTTGCCTCCTTAACAGCAAAATGTATGTCCGAAAACGGATTAAAAAGATTTTCCAAAATCGCAATACTCCTTATGTGAAATCTCGAGTCTGTAGACCGAAAATTGACAGAGTTATTTGGTAGGGAGTGTACACTGAGAGACAGGCACACACAGACATTTTTACTTTTATAGACATATAGATATATATTAAAGTAAACAGTACCATTCATTATTATAAACGTGTAAGTTCATATTTATTATACGTATCTTGTTAGCTGCATCTCCATTTCGGTGATTCTTTACAAAATCAGCATGTGATCTTGAAATCTGGGTTCATAATTGGCAAACACCCGAAAGAGTTATTTGACTTTAACCGTTTTCTTCTTTACTGACCAGTTCGATGGCGGAGAGAGAGAGAGAGAGAGAGAGAGAGAGAGAGAGAGAGAGAGAGAGAGAGAGATCGATAATCACTGTGTAATCATATCATATCAGCGCATAACAATTTTTCATATTCAATTTTTCTGAAATCTCTAACAGATAACCGTTTTCTTTCCCTCACACTCACTTAAGATCAGATTATGGCATCTCAGTTTCTTTCAATTCAAATGGCCTAACTTCAGTCGCGGCAAGTTGACTGAACTATATTTTCGTGTTAGTTTATCTGCTGTTGCATAATTCGTCATTTGTTCTTAAGTTATATGCCCGATAAAAGCTTGTTGGCATTTTCTGAGCTATGTGTGGTCGCTTATTAGTTTGTTAAGAACATCATATCGACAAAACTGATGAAGCTCAACAAAGCGTCATGCAATAATGCTTAAGTGCATTGTACGATGGTTGGGGAGCACTGGTCGCAAAGTGTTTCATTAAAACGATAAAACATTATTAATAACTAGTACCCACAACATCCTGCTTCACACATACATGCATTCAATTACACACACTTGCAAAGACACATCTCTAAAGAGGAGCGCGGTGATTTGAAGGTTGCCATAAATGGCGTTTTATGAGTGTTTCACGAGACAGCCACATTTGTGCTAGTGTGAAATTGAAAATAGTAATACTATTAATGTTTCATAATGATATTAACAATGATACAATCACCACTACTAATAATGATAATAATATGAATAATAATATTAATAATAATAATATAGTTAATAATAATAATTATTATAATAACAAAATTAATAAAAATAATAATGCAAAAATTACTAAAAGCCCGTGAAAAAATACTGATAATGTATGGTAATTTCTTCTGAAAGCCTATCAACATTAAATTACAATGGTCAGATACAATATATGACAACAACAACAACAACAACAACAACAATAACAATAATAATAATAATAATAATAATAATAATAATATATTTATTATTAGTACATCGTGGGTGTTATTTATTTTGTGTGTCACGATTACATCCGAGTGACTGTCGTTTAATTGTTATGGAATTCCATTTCTTGTAATAAATAATTTTACCAAGAATTCTTCATGAGTTTGGATTTCGGTTTGGATTATAGCTGATGACACTGGACTCATTTTTTTAATAAATAATTTTACCAATAATTTCCATATGTTTTGGATTCAGTTCTGATTATAACTGATGGCACTTAATCATCCACCTTTTTAAAAAAGAATAATACGAATAATTATTCATACGTTTAGTAATATAGTTTTGATTATAGCTGGAGGAACACAAGTTATATATATACATATATTTTTCATAAGTTTTGGTTTCGGTTTCGATTCAAGCTTGTGCATCCAAATCATATGAGTGTACGTATATATATATATATATATATATATATATATATATATATATATATATATATATATATATTAAATTGAAACTTTCAAATATAGAAAACTCAATAGAACATTAACTCTAAAAGATGATATACGAAATCTGCAAGAATTGAAATAGCATATTTAAGCGTACTTTACAACTGGGCTACACCAAACGTCCTTGCTAAAACACTTTTTTCAGTTTTAACAAAATAGCTACGATAATATCAGAGCGCCGCCATTTACGCTGGACATCTACAGAATGCCAACATCAATATATGACATATAAATGAGTCCCCTTTGGAATTTCCACAATTCCCGCTTATATAAAAAAATAGATAAAAATAATAATAATAATAATAATAATAATAATAATAATAATAATAATAATAATAATAATAACTGAGTAATACGACAAATTGAAAGTTCTCTAGGGACAATATTGAAACACATAAAACTAGGAGGAATAATCAACGCGAAAATTAGGAACAACACAGCGTACAGCAGCGTAGCAATCTTGGAGAAAATCATTGAATGCAGAAACACACATAACATAGAGGCGCTTACAAACAGCACGAAGGTTGGATCGAAGTCAAACACAAACATGGAAAATCACGTGAGGTGAAGATAGAATTATCAGCAATTCTTTAAACCTATGCTCTAACAAATAAAATTGTTGTGGTGGCCTCAACATATGCTGGGCCCACCATAATAAATACGGAAGGAACTGGTTTATTTATGAAGCCTATTCCCGCGCAAATAGAAAACAACCGACCCTTGCCAGTGAGGAAAACAATGTTAAACAGCTGCTGCGATAACACAACTTGATCGGCCGATGTTATGGATAAAGGAGGATAGAACTGCCAAAGAGAACGACTTATTTTCACTCATTCTGATTATTGTCACCGACGTATTACTAACAAGGAAACCCCATCATTAGTAAATAATAATACGAAGAAGGAGAAGAATAAGAATAAGAAGAAGAAGAAAAAGACGAAGAAGAAAAAGAAAAGGAAAAGATGAAGAAGAAACTTAAATTACAACCGCTTAAAAGAAACAGAACATTTACAGAACAGATCAAAGAAAGGGCACATAATCAAAAGGCAATGGAACTGCAAGGAATTTTATAAAATGTACCCCCATCCCCTCCCTATGTAAAAATAAAAACAAATAATCGTTAAGAGCAAGTGAGGATGGAAGGACAGAGGAGGGCTAGCTTAATAGGACCTCTAGTGGATGAAAGCAAGTTCTACTGATATTATTGGGAAGGGTTATCGCCAATCGACTTCCAACGAAGTCCAATCGTTATTGCCACCATGAAATCAATAGTAATCGACTTTTGCGATCACGGAACATCATTTGAAAAAAAAAAATCTAAAAAAGCAGAGTATTGGAAATTAGTTGAGACTTTTTTTACCGAGACTCTAGTAAATACTACCGGTTATTATTATTATTATTATTATTATTATTATTATTATTATTATTATTATTATTATTATTATTAATTTTATTGGCTGACATCTAGGTTTTACGTAACACCGTTTGTTATGCTCAATGGCCAATTTCTGAAAATAGACTATACGAGAACTTCAGAGTGTAAATAACTGCAACAAGAACAACAAAAGCAAAAACAACAAAAAAAAACTAAAATAAGCAATATTAATAGTTATAGTAAAATATAAAAAGAAACAGAAGTTGATTGGGTTCGAAATAGGGTCGTGTAGGTTAAATGCAAGCTATAATGTTCGCGGCAGTCAGCATCTTTATATACACACGAAGCTGAACCTCTCCCAGCAAATAAATTGCATGAAATCCTCTGCGATTTGAAGGTTTAAATCAATCACCTAACAGAAACGATAAGAAGTTGGACTAAGTTATTACGTAAGAAAACAAAAGAAGTAAAAACAATTCCGAATAGTAGATTAAATATTTCCATTGTTCAGCAGACCAGTATTGAATGCAGATGAAAATCTAGACGTGAAACTAAATATTGTCAAAATTAATAAAAAATAGCAAAAAGTTTTTCGATGCAAGTATTTAATCTGCAGGTTAGCCGGTGGAAAATCTATTTAAAATTTAATTATTAGGAGAAAATGATATTTAAACATTAGGGCGAAAGTGCAATGGGGTCTTTTATTACAAATTTGAGCGATATATACTAACAGAAACAATAATTAATGTTACGTAAAACCTAGATGACAACTACTGCCAAAAGATCAATATTAGAAGACTTGGAAAAACGAAGCAAATACGATCCCAAACTATAACCTGACTGGCCAACAGACATCTTTTATGTAATACACAATTTGTTAACTTTTAAACACGGTAAAAAGTTTTATCCCGTTGAATTAGAATCTAATCATTTCTTAAAATTGATGATGTAATACGGTTAAATTTGTGTTCATTTGTGCATTAAATTCCTGCACTTTATAATGACAAGAGGCTATTAGAGATTTCAGCCATTTCGAGAAAACATCAAGAGCAAATTTGGTACTGTGACTACTAATCCCTGTTATTCTATATCAATTCCCGGACATACGACCAAGTAAAGAATAAATTCCATTGTGCAGACGACGACTAGTGACAACCGGCGCACATTTCAATTGACACCGGTGATTCGACCTTGATATTGGACAAGCACATGGCGATGGTTGTTTAATTTTTTAAATTTTAATAAAATAAAATAAACCTGATTACGCGGCAAATAGTAGACATAAGCGAATATTAGCAATCAAGGTTTTTACAAAACTTTTGAAGATTTAAAAGAAAAAATATATATTTACAACACATTTTTTAAGTAACAAAACAAACGTATTTAAATAAAAGATATTTAAATAAATGGATGCCTTTCTGAGTGCGTTTTTAATATATTTACATAACTTAAAAATTAGAATAATAATACTTATAATTATAATACAATAAATAACTAAATACATTTAAGCCAAACTTATTAATGGCAACAACAAATATAAAAAACTGCCTTGTTCGGATTTTGTGAATGTTTCAGTTTGTTTCACGGATTTTTGCAACCAAGATTGATTTTTATGTACAGCGTTTTTTACTTTTTTTATTTTTTACAATTCAATTTGATTAGTCTTTAAAACCTTAACTTTAGCGTCAATTACTATATTTTTTAATATTAAATTTGGATTTAATCTCATGATACCTTCACGTGATCAATTTATTAAATGGCAAAAAATTCCGAAAATAATATATTTAAAAAATGGCGCTCTTTCCGAATGCGTTTGTAATATATTTACAGAACTTTTTAATAAAACTTAAAATAATAATTATTATAATTATAATAAAAATAAATAAAAAGAATTGCTATATTAATTACAAAACATTAAGAATCGACATCCTTTCTATTAAAAATATATAATTTTAAAAACTTTTTAAAAATAAAATTATTTATACCAAACTTTTAAATGGCAGAAACAAATATAAAATAACGGACTCTTCGGATTTTTGCGAATGTTTTGTGAGGTTTTGCGACCAAGATTGATTTTTATGTACAGTGTATTTTGTCTTTATGTGTGCGTTTTTAATACAATTCTATATTTATTTAAAGTGCGATGTATGTTGTGGCCAATGAAAGAGAAATCCTTCTAAGCCGAGGCATTTTTATGCATAATAAAATCACAGGTATAAGCAATCAAAATTTTAAAAATATATTATATATCACAAATCTTTTTTATATTTTTTCCTGTCATTAATAAGTTTGGCTTAGATTTATTTATTCATTATAATTATAATTATTATAATTCTAAGTTTTATTAAAAAGTTCTGTAAATATATAAAAACGCACCCAGAAGACACTCATTTATTTAAATATCTTTGATTTAAATACGTTCGTTTTGTTACTTACTTTAAAAAAATGTTTTGTAAAAATATTTTATCTTTTAAACCTCGAAAAGCTTTGTAAACATATGTTTTTAAAACTATTGCTCGCGAATATTCGAATAGACAGAACGTCGATTCTTAATGTTTTGTAATTAATATAGCTAATTATTTTTATTTATTTTTATCATAATTATAAAAATTAATATTTTAAGTTTTATTAAAACGTTCTGTAAATATATTACAAACGCACTCGGAAAGACGCCCATTTATATAAATATATTACTTTTGAATTTTTTTGTCATTTAATAAATTGATCACATGAGGGTATCATGAGATTAAATCAAAATTTAATATCCAAAAATATATTAATTGTCGCTAAAGTTAATGTTTTAAAGAATAATTACATTGAATTATATTAAAACGCACACCGAAAAGGAAAATTTACAAAAAACTGCTGTACATAAAAATCAATCTTAATCAGAAAAATCTGTGGAGCAAACTGAAACATTCACAAAATCAGAACAAGGAAATTACTTTATATTTGTTTTTGGCTTTATAAAGTTTGGCTTAAATGTATTTAGTTATTTATTTTATTATAATTATAATTACTATTATTCTAAGTTTTTTTTTAAATTCTGTAAATATATAAAAAAAACGCACTCAAAAGGCATCCATTTATTTAAATATATTTCATTTAAATACGTGCGTTTTGTTACTTACTTAAAAAATGTTTTGTAAATATATATATTTTCTTTTAAATTTCCAAAGTTTTGTAAATATATTTTTAAAAAAAGTATTGCTTGTTAATATTCGCTTATGTCTACTATTTTCCGCGAAATCTGGTTTATTTTATTTTATTTTATTAAAATTTAAAAAGTTAAACAACCAACGCCATGTGCTCGTGCCAATGTCAAGGTCAGATCACCGGTGTAAATTGAAATGTGCGCCGGTTTCACTAGTCGTCGTCGTCTGCTACAAGGTATCTATCCTTTACTTGGTCCCAATTCCTTTCTGTGCATCGAGCGATACCATAATCCGCATCTTATAACGAAATCTATGCATTTCATTAAGGTAGATCCAGGATTAGTGCCATGTGAAAACCTAGAATAGATATAAAAATGTTCCGCAGTTTCTCCTGTTTTACTTTTTAAAAAAGAAAAAAAACTTGCCCACATTTAATACTTTAGAGAACTATGTCAAAATTGATTATATTTTGCATACACTTTACCGTGATTTAAATCTTCTTTTAGGATAATACCAATAATAGTAATTGCTTTGTAAAATATTTATTGATTTCTGTTTTTTTTTTAGAAAAATTGAATAGCTTGTTTTTTGGTGTAACAAAGTTAAAAACATATTACTTCGATATTGCCTTACAATGCTAAGTGAGAATCTTTACAACTGTGTGGTTTACATAAACATAATGATTGCCTTTCACATGAATCTGTTGCGTTTTCTAGAGTGTAAATGTATTGCTACACAAAAATATAAGAAAAAACAAAAATTATCCCACTGTCCAAAATGTCGTGTTTATTTATTAAAAATACTTTTTTCTAAAACCACTTAATTTATAGAAATGTAAAAAAGTGAAAATGTTTTTTGTAGTTTCGTGATGTTAGAGAAAGATAAAAAATACATTTTATTAGTTTTTTGTTGAAACTAAAAAATTATTTACACAAAATTTTTTTAAACATGATTTCTTTACTTTTAAATGATAACCCCAAAATTGGCAAAACAAAAACGATTTCTCGTAACAAAATACCTCTAAATGGTTTTTCGCTTTGCACACGACATAATAAGAAGATAGAAAAGTGTATGTTTTACATTTTTATGCATATATCAACAAAAAATGATGACACGTGGATAGTTTAAAGTGTTTAGGTGTGGTGTAATGTTCTGTTTCATGCTTGGCGACTTCTGTTCTATAAGTGTATCAACTGTATCCATTTTCGCCATTTTTGCTTTGTGATGGCAATAGAGATAAGTTAGATATTACCGAATATTGTGTATCCAAGATTATTGTGACATTATTGTGAAAATATACGAAACACGCACTTTGTTTTTTTTTCGTTTTACAATACTGAGCTACAGCAACGTGTGACATGGTACAACTGGTATAATATAGATTTTTGAACGTATGTAACATAAAACATAATTATGAATTCGCAAACGTCAGTGTTAAATCTGCCTTTTCAGATACAAGCTAGACTTCACAGTTTGTTGAAAATGTTTTTTTTTGTAGTTTCGTGATGTTAAAGTACAGAAAGATAAAAATAAATGTTATTATTTTTTTGTTAAACCTACAAAATTATTTACATAAAAAATGTTAAATATTATTTCTTTACTTTTAAATTATTACCCCAAAAGTGGCAAAACAAAAACGATTTCTGGTAACAGTCTGCTCAATTGTTTGCCATATATTATGGTCACAAATCTATAATATAAAGCTGAATGTATGTGTGTTTGTGGGTGTCTGTGTGTGTGTGTGTGGTTACGAATAGGCTCCTATATGGTTGACTATTAAAAAAAAAACTGATTACATATAATGATAGAATATGTATCAGGACACAGGAATGGGTATGTTTGTCTGGCAGAACGGTTGTTCATTAAAATTGTGGGGTCTGCGTTCGCGCCTGGTCCACAAATTATGGAAATAAAAAATTTCAAAATAAAAAAAAACGTTTACAAGTGTTTTTGATATAGATGTACATAATAATACTTTGATAAGTATGTTTTAACTTAAATAGGGATGGTATAATAAAAGTGTGCGGTCTGCCTTCGCGACTGGCCTCCATAGAATGGAAATAGGCACATACTTTAATAAAGACTTTTCATATCTATCTGCGTAAGTATACTTTGAAACTTGTGTTTCAGTTTGATGAAATATGGTATAATAAAATTATGGGGTGTTCGTTTTCCCCTGACCTCCATAGAATGGAAATATGTCACAAAGTTTAACAAGGTTTTTTAATATAGATCCACAGAATATTGTGATAAGTGTTTCAGTGTGAACAGGTGTGGTATAATAAATTATGGAGTTAATGTATTTTATTTTTACTCTCATCATATTTTGCTTTGGTTTTGATTCCACCAAATTCGAATCTATCTCTTTACAACCCTTCCTTTTCATAACCTATCATACTTTCATAAATCAGAGTCCATTTTCTGTAGGCTGTTTTTGAACCCAGTTAACGACGGGTACTTTTGCTAGTAAAATATAATCTCTGGTGAAATCTTTTAAAACATTCACAACAATAATTTGTCTATTCACACAAGTAAAGATAAATTTCATTCGTTCATTATTGATAGAGTTTATTATTTTGCTTAATCAGAGTACTATTTTTATATTGAGTCTTATACTCACAACGGTTTGGCTGATGAAAGGTTTTGCTTTTCCACGTGTAATCGTTGAGCTCGCGTTTATTCCCGTCGAACACGGGTATTGGATCAAAATTTCGAACGGAACACATAAATTTAGACCGCAAGCATTGCGTTTTCTCTTTCTGTCAGTCATAATCAGTTATATGTCATATGTAATTCGCAGTTATATTGTTAGTATCCTACACACTGAGGGTTGAAACTTCAACTTACAAAAATGTAACTTAGAATTGGATTCTACATGAAAGTTTATCTGTTTAGCATTGAGTACCCATGAGGTAACAGAAAGAAAACCATTTTTTTTTATTTATGATTTGTTCATGTAAGTCTATGAAATAAATCCCTTATCTTAATCACGTGCAGCCAACTGATTTTCGTCCTGTCATTTGTAGATATATTCACTTTGGGATCAGCTTGGTTACACACATAATAATTCGGTGGATGACTTGACGCCATTACTCGGCGATCGTCTAGACTGGCTGGTAAATACTATGATCCTTACTGATTAGAAAGAAGGGAGAACTTTACTTGATGTTTCATTAAACGTGATAATTTCGTGGACGATTTGGCAGAAAGAATAATCATTCTGCTGTGAAAAAATGTGAAAGCCTGATCTTGGTTCAAAATTATCCTTTCAATAATCTATTATATAACATGCTGTTGTCTGTATGCCTGTATGCAGGTATATGTGTATGCATACACGGTGTAATTCTCGTAAGATCAGTGAAGTTAAGCAAGTTTGAGCCTGGCTAGTACCGGATGGGTGGTCATTGAGGGATTTTAAGTGATGTATGTGCTCTCTGCTTAATTCGACATCGTCCTTAACATCCACTTTTCACTGGTATTTAACAACGACGACTTAGGAGAGATGTAGCGGTAGATGCAACTCTAGCAATAAAAATTCAACGCAAAGGTACCATTAAAGTGTGGGTCTATAGTCTGTCAAGAATAAAGGAAGCTACCATGAATCTGCATTTTTATACGTAAGCTGAAAAGTAAAACATACAAAATAAGGATTAACATCCCCCAGATGAATAATAATTTCTAAAATGAGAAATAAAGATGTTTATTATTTGATGGCAAACTGGGTCAGACGGTGTATTTTGTATTTCTCTGTGGGTTTCTTATTTCACTCGGAGTGTTGTCAGTAATGCTATAGAAACCTATCGTGTTAATAAAAAGCTAAATTGCATGAAAGCGCAGAAATCTGGAGACACTTATTTTAGTTGAGTGATTTTAGTACTATTTAGAGACCTCCAACTTCAACCCTTTTAAGTTTATTTTTTTACTACTTACTTAAAACTTGTTGGAGGATTAATCTTCACTGTAACTTTAAAACAGGTTTTATCAATCCGCAGTGCATTGAAGGCTTATTTTCTATTTTCTTTGGTGGTTTTAGTAGCAATCTGGCAAAGCTCTTGCGTTTTGTTTACTACATTGAACGAGATTGCACGGCAGCAATAAGTGAAAGAAGTAAGTGTCCAGAGAACTAAGTAGAGTAGATGGAAATAGACGGAACGGTATCCTGGAAAAAGAAGTACAGCTCATGGTTACCCTGGCGCCATATTAGTAATAATCATTATTATATTTGATAATTTATTAGTTAATTCAAAATGCCCAATATCTTTGATGGAATATTCCTACATCAGAGAACGTGTTTTAAACGTTGGATTCCCCATTAGAAAAAATTGGACGGTTATATTACATTTTGATTCGATATGAAGTACACTGCGTTGCTGAGTAATCAGAATAATAGGGTATTGGTATTACATGCGCTGAGTCTCATAAGTTGATCTAAATTACTAAAAATCAAAGTAAAGAAGTAAAGAAGAGAGGATTATGATCGGGATCGATGAACGGGTCACGGTACAAAAAGAAGGATAGCGATGTAAATGGAGAAAGGTTGATGACGTCGGTTATATATATATATATATATATATATATATATATATATATATATATATATAAAATTGTAATTCAATCAATTTCAAAAAACTCTCATTGAAATGAAATGAAGTGGTTGAGTTTCATATCAAAGAATTTTTATTATTCTATGCAAGACAAAGAATGCTTTAGAAAATTAGTCTCCTTAACCTATGTCTACTATCTCATCAGAGAAGAGAAAATATTAGCAAATACTTATAAAGGTATGCACCCTATTTGCTAAAGTCAGTGAGACATGGAAAGTCAACGTCAAAATAATAAATTTATCAGAAGTCCTGTAGCAGGAGGATTTTCAGAAAAAGGATATGAATGTTTTTTGTTTTTTTGTGTGTTTTTTTAGATGGGATAACTGATAAAATATTACTGCCAGTAATATTTTGTAAACCTACAATCTCGCGTTTCCATAACAACTGATTGTTAAATAAAAACTACTCTGAAGAATATATATATATATATATATATATATATATATATACATATATATATATATGTGTGTGGGGGGGTGCGTGCGTGTGTATGTATGTGTGCGTGTATAAGATGAAGAAAATATATAAAACGTAGAATAACACAGCTTAAATAAACAGAGAGAACAGAGTTGGCACCCTAAAAGTTGTGCGAGAATAAACTATTAATTTGATACCAGTGCAATCTGTCTGGGTGTGAAGGAAACCATCAATACGTGTTTCTCTTTTCACTTTGTCCCAATGTAACTATCTGTCATTCTAAACTGTGCTTCTTACCCGATATTTTTCCAATAATGTTTGCTTGATACGCTCATGTAGAATATACAAGTAAACGAACCAATATTCATCAAGTGTCAACATCTGGAGTAGATAAAAAACCTTTTTTTGTTCTTGGTAAAAGCATATGTAAAATGTAGCGGTCTGTTCCAATAATTTAGTTCCTTAATACCCGAAGCGCACGAATATTGCAGAAAGTAGTTTTTTTAATAATCACTCAATCCTTGAATGTGTTATATGAGTTTTATATTATACTAGCATGGGTGCCTGGCGTTGCCCGGGTGTTTGGAGGTGTATGCTGAGCAAAAAAACAAACAAACAAAAAAGTCATTTTTTAAAATTTGACCCCTATTATGAACCCTCAACATTTATTGTTTTGGGATCAAATCAAGTTATTAAGTAAGATCCATATCCAAGGAACCTATATCTAAAATTTCAAGTGTTTAGACTCAAAATTGTCGGAGGAGTTTGGTAGAGTGCTCAAAGGTCAAATCGTTGAATTTGACTCCTTAAAAGCCAAAATTCTGACCCAAAACCGATCACATCTATTTTCGCCAATCTTAGGACCTTATATATCAAATTTCGAGTCTGTACACTAAATATTGACAGAGTTATTGTGTAGGGAAATGTACACAATCAAACCGACAGACAGACACACAGGCATGCAGACACGTTCTCTCTCATAGGTGTATAGATAAAGATAGATAGATAGATTAAACAAAAATATATACGTATACATAAATATATATGGAAACAATTTTGTGTTTCCTGTAAACATTTTACGCAAATATTATGCAAGGATAAATTATGTAGAATATCTGCATGAATATAATTACACGTAATAGTTAACTAAAGATTATCATCCCACAAGAAAACCGAAAAACTAATAGGGAATTAATTAAAATGAATGTTTTAAAGAATATGCAAATTAGCCTGAACTTTTGCTAGTGAATGCAATTCCACAAGCCAAAAAATAATAACATTGTATTTTCTTTTTAATAAATAGGAAAAAGGGTTTTTAATATGAATATCAATACACACAAAAGAAAAACGAATTTATAGGAGCATTGATGATAGATAGAGAGAGAGTTATTGAATGTTTGTTGAACACTTACAATCACATGAAATGCAACTTGCATTCATACATAGCTTATTAACATATCTCTTCAATATATTTTTTGTTCTGAAGAATTCATAAGATAAGTAAAATAGGTGAATGCCTTAAGTAAAATATGACTTATGTATAATGAGTATAGATCTTTACGATGACATCAGATCTAAAGTGTTGGGGACGTCAAACATAATTGAAGATCCCTTGATATGGACAAATAAGCTAGTTTTGAATTCTCTTTGTGCGCATTGCACCATTTACGTAAACTTTGATTTCTTTTTCTTTATACATGTGCAATACCTGCTCGTGCCTCTTGGTGTTAAAGTATTTTTTCGCCTTTACTTGTCTATTTTAGTAATCAAGTATTTATTTGAATTGAATCAATGAGAATTGGATTTTACTTAAATAATTATAAATAAAGTAAATTAAATTTGAAAGAATAGAATCAGTATTTATTCAGAAAGAGAAAAATATTTTTATATATTGTTTAACGTTAAAAAAGAATGACTTACGACATACCTTACAAAATTCGAGTTTGATAGTTATTTAGAAGCATTAGATAGTTAATTAGCAATTTATTTCTGGCTTTAAACTTATTAAAACAAGCCTGGGTGCCCGGCGTTGCCTGGCGTTGCCTAGCGTTGCCTGGCGTTGCCTGGCGTTGCCCGGGTGTTTGGAGCGTGTGGGTGGAAAAGTGAGAGTATACAGGTAGGCTCAAGGCCGTATCGTAAAGGAGGAATAGAACTTGAAAAAAAAAACATTACATCTTTGCCGTTGCGTCCATCGCTTAACCAGAAATGGCAAATGTTTTACTTCTTGCTAATCGAAAATAGAGTGTGACTTTCGAAAATGTTGGCGAAAAAAACGACCCCTCCTTGTAAAAAAGTGTCCAGTTGAGGGCAAAGATATAAATGTTTTAATCCACTTTTTCGTTATTTGTGGTCTGAATGGTCGAGGTTCAAAACAATACCGATCTCGTGAAAATCGTCGTCTCTGTCGAAAGTTTTAGGCAAACATACAAATATACATACATTCAAATAGACAGGTGAGATTTATATAATAGATAATTTCCCTTCGCGACTTAAACCCAAATGTGTGTCCATTGCCCGCTTACTATCAGCCTATATATTTTGCGATTACTAGTCTTTTCAACTATCGTGTCACCACTTCTTAATTTCATCTTCCGCTCGAGGATAATAGTTAATCATCATATTGCATGAATCTGAAGATTCTATTATTAGCATTGGTTAATTTCATATTTTGCTATTCCGAATTCTTTATAGACAGTAATTAGAAAATGAATAAGCTTGCTATCCTAAATGAAAGTGAAGTGTGGAACGAAGTAGATTCGAACCGTGAACGGACATATCGTCAGCCAGGGTTGTTAATTATTTGACCAGTGTACTCTGCCAGTGGTTAATGCAATGTAGTATTCTTAATTGTAAAATAAGAAATATTATGCAAGTATTGAAATAACTAATAACATAATATTTTGATTATTGACTAAATTGTTTATGACAATTGTTTATATGCATTGGATTTTTAAATGAGTATGTTGCAATATGCAGAACAGCAGACTTCCTGAAATGTGTTCTATAAACGTAAAGTGTTTCCAACAATTTCCTAATATAGAAATTACGTCTGAGACTATGAAGTTGTTAAAATAAATACTGACATTAAATATAGACAAAATATACTATTTTATAATAGTCTAATATATGCTACCCTGGCGTAATGTATAAACCATTAGCTGAAATCAGGTTTATCTAAGACTTTTACGGAAATTAAATGTCCAGCTATCAATGTAAGCTATACTAAGAATACAATTGTGGATAACTTAAGACTTCCAGCATGTCATAGCTTACGGAAGGAGAAGCTACTATCCCCGTGAAATAAATATAAGGTTCCGTAAGAAATTCTGTGCACAATCCCGAGTTATATAAGACACACCTGAAGAATGTCGGAGATTATAGCCTCCGAAAATGTGTGATAAGAAAACTATTTAAATCATCATAACAATCCAATACAAATCAGCAATCATCATCTAAAATATTGAGAATTCATATGTAAAGTTATCTACATGAAATAATAGGGTTAACAACAATATTTTTCAATTATAATGTATCTTTATATCTATAGAAGTGAAATTGTCTGTGTGCGTATCTTTCTCTGCGTGTGTAAATTTCCCTGCCAAATTACTCTGTTAATTTTCAGTCTACAGACTCGCGATTTGACATAAAGGGGTATTGAGATTTGGGGGAATCATTTTAATTGGTTTTCAGCCAGAAATTTGGCTGTTAGCGGGTCAATATTAAACGATTTGACCTTTGAAAACTCTACACTCATCCACTTATTTTTAGTCTAAACATTTGAAATTTCAGATGTAGGTTCCTTGGACATCAGTCTAACTTTTTAATTCGATCAGCGCACAAAACAATAAATGTTAAAGGGTCAAAATTAGTGTCGAAACTTTAAAAAACTTTGACCTGTTAGCCAATCTTTAGTCTAAACTTTGAAATGAAGTATAATCAAATACAGGGCAAGCTTTTAATCGGTTTTTGGCCAAAAATTTGGTAATCAAGGGATCAAAGTTAAAAAGGTTTTACATTTGAGGTCTCTAGCAAACTATTGAGCAAATTTTGGGTCTAAATATTTGAAATTTTACGGAAAGAGTATTTAGACATGCAGCAAGCTTTTTAATCAGTTTTGGCCGAAAATTTGGCTGTTAAGAGGTTAAAGTTGAAAGGGTTGACCTTTGCAGAGTATACCAAAGTCCTCCACCAATTTTGGCTTTGTACATACACACACCCACACACACACATACACACACATATGTATATATATATATATATATATATATATATATACTTATACATATGCACATTAAGTTATCAACAGAATATAGGGCCCGAGCAAAGCTGGGCTGAAATTGAAATGCTAATAAGTATATCATTTACGAACATTGCAGAGATGTAAAAACCTTTTTTGATTTCATTGTGTGTTAAAATATTCGCCGACAGATATACATAGTAACTTATCATATCATGTATGAAAATTAAATTTGGTGTATTTATTTAATTAAATTACGTTTTGACATTTCATCAAAGTTAGCCAATCTACAATTTAGTTATTGCTGTGGATTGTAATTTTCAATTTTCACCGGAGAATATTAAATTATTGTTACTTAATGTAACGACGAGAAAGTCAAAAGGAAGTTAAAAAAATAAATAAATAAAAAACAGATTACGAGAACTGGGAAAAGTGAACAAAAAGAATCACTAAAAGAGAAGAAAAAGAAGAAGGAGTCGAAACAAGAAGTGCAAGAAATTAAGAATAGGAAGGTAAAGAATAAGAAGAACACTTAATATTTCTAGCCAGAACAAGAATATACTATCCCCGCGAATTTAATTAAAGGTTCCGTTACAAATTCCCTACACATTACCGAATTCAAGAAGACACACCTGTAGAAGATCGTGTGTTTAAAAAGTTGTAAAAATCAACTATAAAAGTCCTATTCTCCTGAAAGTCGAAGATTTTATTCACAGTGTGCGCTATCGTAAAATACTATTGCGAATTAGATTAGCTTTCTCTAATCATGGCTGACGGAACAAGAGCATACTACCGTTTTGAGGGAAATAAAGAGTTCAGTGCAAGATTTCGTTCAAATTCCTGAGTTCGACAGAAACATTCCTGAATTCGAAGATATACATCTGGAGAAGGTCAGAGCTTACATCTATCGAAACATGACAAGAAAAGTAGTTCAATGAATCAAAATAATAAGAATCTTCATCTATAAAAGTTCAGAACGATATGGCATTGTAAATCAATTAAAAGATTAACAAATACAGAAAGACTTGATAGTTTTGTGTAAAATGTTTCACACATTACATGCCACAATTTTTGCTACTTAACTTATTAGAAATATGATAAAATAGTCGGAATTTAATTTTAAATAGATACAAGCGAGATAGTAAATGATCTAATATGAGATGGCTGGGAAAATACAGTTGCAATACTACAGTATTTCTAAAAATGTAATCTCTAGTTCAAGCCTACGAACTACTCATTCTATATGGAAAAATAGACGAATAGACACACACACACACACACACATATATATATATGATGTCTCTATTGCCTTTACTATATATATATATATATATATATATATATATATATATATATATATATATTACGACTTGATGATATTTGTTGTCCGAAATTTAAGTTGCATGTACGTATTCCGAAGTACCTATTAACCCAAATTACTTATAAATAAATGAGATAGCATTAAGAATTTTTTTTCTGTAGATAATACATTAGTTATTAAATTGATATAAGTCAAAAAGATACAAATACTACCACTAGACATTATTAAATTTAATATAAATTAACACAAAACTTTAAAATAATAACTATTTTATTTATTTATTTCTTTATGCGTGCATGAAAGTACTTTTGTGTACGGAATGAATAAAAGTATATATTAACCGAAACTAAATACGTCCTATGGAATTGGGGGCGACTAATAATGCAATTTTCTGCATCTTAATCAATTAGGAAGTGAAATATTAGTGAGCAAAATAACAACGACCGCTATATATATAGTAAAGAAAATAGAGACATAGACTGATGGGATGATGGGTAAACCTGTCACATATTGCCATTTTAAAGAATCTTTGCAAATGTATTTTCTCCGTCAACGTTGTGTGCATGAGATATTTTTTGTCCTGTAACTCACGTCACACATTTAAGAGCTTCATGCGGCATATTTGAATCTGGCCATATTTCTTTACTAACAGTGTTAGCATTATATTATGGTCCACGTTAGAAAAATAAAACTAGGATATTTAAAATATGTATAATATATATAATAAATGGTTCTGATCCGGTGGAAAAGAATTGCTATCACATTACGATTCGCAGAATTGAGAAATAAAAATTACAACACAGCAGATTAAGCTGGACATATAGGATACTATGTTTTAGAGGCTATGATATTTGATTGACAACTCGATTTTTATCAATGGCAGATTTGACAACAATCGGTTATTCTGAGTTAAACTTTAATTATCGATTTATATATATATATATATATATATATATATATATATATATATATATATACATGTATCACCATAAACGCTTTATTTTTCACTTGAAAAACGTGTAGTTATAAAACTTTCATATAACAGCAAATATATTATTTTCACAGAAAAACTATGTAATATTAAGTAATGTTAGGTTCGTATTTTGTACTTTTTAAACTGTTTACACATACTGTTATTGCAAAACAAGTTATTAGAATTATTTTTATGCTAAGACATTGTACTCGTAATATGAAGAGACACGGTTAACGTATAGATTGACATTTAAAATAATACGTCTTTGTTGACTTCCTTTCATTATTATGTTTCATTTGCAGTCAAAATGAACGCCATTGGGAATTTGTGAAGGTGCTTAAAAACTGTGCTTCCTGCCAGACTGTTGCGCGTTCATAGGAATTTTCAAATATGATCGGCAAATTGCTCTTGTAAATGAACGTAAATCCATTTTGACGGCGTAGTTTTTATCGTCGCAAGATATATATGATATATGATCTCACAACAATTCGAATACAGATTGGTCAATACCTATCCTTGTTTTATCGTTATTTCCATGGCAGGTGCTCGTCTGAACTACAATCTCTGGTCCCCCCCCCTCGCCAATCTTTCACGAAAAACACCTGTCTAGCTGAATCCACTGTGAAAAAATTCCCCCACTCTTTAGCTGCGCCTAAATCAAAACGTGGATTCCATGAACAAAGCTTCTATTTTAGAACTGCACGCCTGTGGAACTCTGTTCCGTCTGCCTGCTTCCCACCTGACTACAAATTGGATGTCTTCAAGTCCAACGTAAACAAATTCCTTATGAACCGCACCCTTAAGTAAACATTTCATCAAATCTCCACACTAACGTAATGTACTTGCAATAAACCTTATTCCTGAGTTGATTCCGGACCTTGCTAAGTGGTGACCACTGTGTAAAAAAAACAAACAAAAAACAATTTTTTGCTCTGATTGTTGTTGCATACTTGCTAATCAACCTATCATGTTAATCGACACCGCCCATGTATGGGCTGTATTTTTTGAAGACATAGGGTTTGTAAACCATATCCTTTGCTTTGTCTTTCTGTAAATAAGTTTTTAACATTTAAACAGGTTCTACTGTGTCATAATTAGTTCTAATAATGACACAGTAGAGCTCGCAAAGATTAACCAGTGCTTCATATAATATCCAATAAATAGATTGTCAAAGAATGCACTATGCAGCTGCGGTGCTTCTACAGCAGCTAGAATGTTCAATATTACTTATAATGCAAGCTATATGTTCGCGCCGTTATCATAGGATGAGCTCTTATGGCAATAGAGATCGAAATTTTAGTAATAGCAAGAAACGCTGCACACTGCCAAAATTTGTATCCTAATAAAATAGGCTTAACATGATGAATTACTTCGAAGCGCGATTGTCATAATAGTTTACTATCAGCGAAGGACCGATGTTCTCCAAGCTTATTAAACTTTACCAATGACTTAGAGAAGATATCTATTGCTCCATTTTTATACCTTTATCATTTATTTCGACTTCATTGTTTTCACAGAAATACAAGATGCTTTTCATATATTGGAATGCAAATGCAAACACCCGGGCAACGCCAGGCAACGCCAGGCAACGCCGGGCAACGCCGGGCAACGCCGGGCACCCAGGCTTGTTTTAATAAGTCTAAAGCCAGAAATAAATTGCTAATTAACTATCTAATGCTCTAAATAACTATCAAATCTACATCGTTTGACCGCCATTGTGTTTCTGCAGGGAGTTTATGGTAACCTGGTGATAGTAATACTCCGAAAAATAGTTCTATGTCGTCTGAGCAAATTGTAATTATAAGCCTGTACTTCCATTTTGTAGCATAAATAATATTTTCTCTGACCATTAACTGTACTATTTCATCAGAAAAATGTTCTTCAGACACATCAATTGAACGTGATTGTTCTTTCATTTTCATCAAGTAATTTTCAGAAGCATTAATGCGAACATGAACTTCTATATGTTCCGGTGCTTTACTACGCCAAGTTGGCACTGAATGGATAAACTTTCTTTTTTTAGTGTTTGACTTTTATCAGCTCAAGCATTCGAGGTTTCTCCTGTTTCATTATCATTTACGTCGATAATTTGTGCATGGACATTTAAGTTTAGTGTTCCAGCTAAGTCGTCGACGTTAATATTTCCCGTACAGACATAATAAATATCTTCATTGTCAGCAAGTGTATCAGCTTCCGGTGGGATGGTAACAGCATCTGCTGTTTCTACATTTTCATTTTTCTATAACTTCTGCCAGTGTAGCTGAAATCTCTTCCTCGGTTAGTAAAGTGGCACACCTTTCAGATATCTGTAGGAGGAAGACGTACTTTTAACTAATATTTATGGGGAAAAATTACAGTTGAATTAATATTAAATAAATTTAAATACAAAAACAACTTTGGATTATCCATGCATTATATAGTTTATAATACATAAATACATTAGTTTTTTTTCTATGTACATACATCATATATTTCTTTACTAACAATGAGATGTCAACAAACCACTGTGTTCAATTGAACAACGTCCAGTTATCCGGTATACAACAGCAAAAAAAAGTGTCGGCCTTTGTAGTCACTTCCTCTCGGTGGTAACATACGAAATCAGCAACCCTTATAGCTTCATAAGATTACATTTTTTTAATGTTTTCAAACATTACACTGGTTTATGTATATATCTTTAATATGTACCATACTCTATTATACGCTAATTGTAGTTTAGTAAAACTTATTTTCCATACTTTGATATTAACAGTTCTCAGATCTAGAATTTTTATATTTTAAAGCTTCTATATAAATTAAATTAAAAGCGATTTTTACAATGTAATATGTATAACAATAATATACCTAAAAGATAAATGTACATTATTTTTTTTGTAGAATGTATACGGACATTATCGGTCAGTTTGTACGCGTTTCACAACGGATGCAAAACTGAAAGTAATACTTATGAAAATGTACCTTACTATCAACAACAAAAATAATACTAAAACAAAAATTTCCTTTCGTAAATTTAATTATAAATACTGGATGTAAATTATATAACAACTCAGCGAGTTTAATTTCTGCTTAAATCTATTAAGCCTTACAAATAATCCCAATTATAACAATGATTCTGGGCATATCTTCAAAAAAGGCAGGAAATGTTGGTTTTATTCGGTATATATATATATATATATATATATATATATATATATATATATATATATATATATAATTTTTGTAAATTTGTATTAAGAATATTTAAAGTTCGCACGAGGGATAAAGGTAAAAATTATTATTTCCTTATTTCTCATTACATTTTAATATTCAAAGATGTGTTTCTTCTGAATATATATATATATATATATATATATATATATATATATATATATATTCATGTATATTGCTTTATTTATTTGTCGTAGTTTTCGGAAACTAAATCCTATTATTACCATTGAATCTCGTTTTGTAAGACGCTGCAAGAAAAAGGGAAAGATCGAATTATATGCCACCTTGATGTTCCTATCATTTTACTTAAGTCAATATTCTCAACAATCAAGCGGATAAATTTCTGGGGCATACACACTATCTTTACATGAGATACAAAGATCTCTAAACAGTCTCTTAAAATGTCCCATAAGCTCGAACACATTGCATTAGTAAAATTGTTAAGAATATAAGTTTTGTCATCTTAATAGATTATCTAAATGTTACAGAATATTTTGTAGTTACTTAGTTTTATCATATTCTTGGACAAAAATTCTTCTGCTCTTGTGGAGTATCCAGCTTTGTAAGGAATCTTGAGAAAATATATGTTAGTAAAGGTGCACTCCTCCTTATAGTAACCAATGTGGCTTATCAATATATACGTGACTTCATCTGAGCCGCGAATGTTATACGATTTTTAAATGTTGTTTTGGCAAAACCCTAACAACGTAAAATCTTTGTCTATTAGGTATTCATAGTCTAATATATATATATATATATATATATATATATATATATATATATATATATATATATGAGAAAACAGTTAATAAAACATGTTAAAAAACACTTTGAAAAAGAGTTAAAAACATATTTAATCTGAAAAGGAAACACTTGATAATTGCATAGTCCTTAATCCGCTGAGTTTCGAAGAAATACTTTCCTTCTCATCAGAGGGTAGGAATTAGCAAAATGCAGGGTCGGATTTTGCATGCAAATGTATTTGATGAAACTACAAGTAAGTCAAAGATCTTGCTTGATAACAAATTTATATATATATATATATATGTATATATATATATATATATATATATATATATATATATACCTGTGTAAGAAAATATTGTTAAAAATAACAGACATTCACTGATCATTAAAGTTTTTATTCGATCTTTCTAATGATCGTTTTTATGTTATATATTGAACAAAGAATTTCATGAAATTGGCATCAGGTAAAAAACAAATTATAAAACTAGGTACAAAAAACAAATTATGAAGTTAGGATAAAAAAGTTACAAGTAAAATATCGTGATGCGAGATTATGCGCCACAGAATTAAACTGTAATATTAAGCATGAAAATATTATTACTGGTTTAATATGCAATACTATTAAGGCAAGCTTTTCAGTGTCATTTTAAACTGTGTTTCAGTATGTCTTATGTAATTGTTATGAACTAGTATTTTCTCAAAAAGGAGAAGCATATGTATATATATATATATATATATATATATATATATATATATATACCCACACGCACATACACACGAACACATATATATATATACATATATATATATATATATATATATATATATATATATATATATATATATATATATACGTAACTGAAATGTTGAAATACTTTAAGGATACAAATATTAAAGACCATATAATTAATATTTATAAGACATTTTCAATGAAATAAAGAAGCTCAATATGCGAGATAGAGCAATAGTATATATGAGGAATTTGTATTAAATTCAGTAAATAATAAATTATCAGGTTATAATTTTTGTTATTCAAAACTAAAAGGCCTGCATGAAAAGTCTGAAAGAAGCAATTAATAAAAAGAATATTTTAGGGGGTAATTAGGTTTAATGAAACAAAATACAGGTACACTTGTAAGATGCAAGATAATATATAAACGGACAATACAGACCAAAGGGAGAATGTTTAATATTCAAATGTTTGCATATGATGAAATCAATAGAACGTGATGAGGTAAAATCCATTTATGATTGAAATATTTATACAAGCGTACTACATGAAAGATTTTTGCTGAAAGGCTTGTTAAATAATGTTTAATGAAAATTTGTGATCAGATTAATATATTTTAAGTTGATATACTAAAAACCATTACAATATTAAAATTACAATAGAATATTGGCCAACAACGAGATATTAAAATTTGAAGGGTCCGATCAAAATTTTCAAATATCAATAAAACATACGATATTTTTTCTAGACAAAATAGTAATGGTAATTAGGTTATGGACGTCACCTTCACCGACACATATTCATCCGCTTGATACTAGACATTAAATAAAATGAACAGGAAAGAGAAAGAAAAACAAAGATGAAATAAATGAATCGCCATCGGTAATACAAAGTTTAAAACTTAGAAATATAATTTGACGAAAGCTGAAATGTAGATGTCCTCAAAACGCATATGAATATAGAAAAAGGAAAGGGCTGTCGAAATCATATATGCCGCAACGTATTATTTAGATATATACGCATATTGACAGTTTTATAATATTAAAATAAGCAAGTTTATAAAATAAACTAATCCTCAAAAAAAAAAAAAAATCTGCTATCGGCTATTTGCTACACTGATTTTTAATTTGCAATACTAAATATAAGGTACCAACGAGGATGTGGAAGTATTATCATTTTAATTGCAGTAAATTATGATTAAAAGTGATGATTAAAATAGTAAATATTGTTGGTTGGTTGTTTTTGTTTTATGGCATATCAATCCTTTTTTTGGTTATTTAATGCCGAATCCAGTGATTTTGAAGTATTTTTTTTTCCAAATCGCTTTCTATTTAACCCATAGTTGGCACACTAACAGGTACTACCACTCCGGGTCAGAGTGGATCTGGGAGAAATGGCAATTAATGGGTTGCTCCACACTCACTATATCCCACAAGCTGGGGCCTCACCATCGGATATAGTGTAAGGTCATATCCAGGACCAATAAATATTGTAAAGTTAAATTTACTAGAATAGATCTATAACATGGTAACATATAGATGGTAATATTATAATGTAAGCTACGCCTATATAGCTCTTTTGGAAATTTATCTTGAAGATTTTTATCTGGATTATATTTTTTTCAATGCCTTGGATCTTATTATTGTGCTTCTTTCGTTCTAAAACCAATCTCCTTTCTTAATATTGGGTATTTTTAAATTGTTCATGTAAGCCATTTAGTTTTCAATTTATGTGCTTAAGATAAAAATTTATAACTGCCTATAAACATTACACGTCTGAAAACATTTCCTGTGATTAGATTGGCCATTTATCTTAACTCCATGAATTCAGGGGAAAACTTTAAATGTTTGAAATCCTTGACAAATAATGAAGTTGTCATAACTTTCTTGATTTACAGAATTTAATTCCAAATATTCATATATATATATATATATATATATATATATATATATATATATATATATATATATATATATACTTGTTTATTGTTGGATAAACATGCTCACATTCCGCTGCTACAAATAGCCACTTGTTTCAATCAAACAACAGATATCATCAGGCAGCGACTTGACTATTCAAAAGTTCAATGAATAATTATTTTATGTTTATTCATTGAACTTTTGAATAGTCAAGTCGCTACCTGATGATATCTGTTGTTTGATTGAAACAAGTGGCTATTTGTAGCAGCGGGATGTGAGCATGTTTATATAACAATAAACAAGTATTATCAGCTCTTTTTATTGAGCACTATCTAACAAATAGTTGAATTTGTTGAATTCATTAGTCCATTACTTTGGAATAAAAAAACCCGAGTATATATATATATATATATATATATATATATATATATATATATATATATATATATATATATATATATATATATACCATTATATAAAAGGAACTTTGTGTGCCTGTTAGTTCGTTCCATATGAGCTCTAAAACGGCTGGGCCGATTATTATGACATTTTAAAAAAAGGTACTTTATACGCCTGGCAGTGTTGTACGCAAGGTTTTGTATCGAATATCTTCGATAAGTATCTATAATCGAAGGAATCCGATGAAAAAAGTAACATTTTATTTTGCCCAAAATAAACACGTTAAAATAGCCTAACATCACAAGTGTATTTAAACAATCTACTTACCAAAAAGGTTCGAAATATGAAATCAACAGCGAGTTGTTTTATATAAGAGGGTTGTTTTCGAAATGACTGTTTCTGTAAAAAGCCAAATTGAATTATATTTGATTTTTTCATTATAAACTTAAATTCAAGCCCTTATAATTGCACACGCGGTACAACAAGGCGTATAATATCGACATTAGGTCTTTGATGCAATAAAGGCTGTTTCGAAATGAATGTTTCTGTTTTGAGCACAATCAAATTATAGTACTTGATTGGTACGTTTTAAACTGTAATTCAATTCATCATATATTAAAGTAGAATTATAAAAAAACAGTGGATTCTCTACAGTGCACTATATACTACAATGTTTTTAGACCAAGTTATTGCGAGGGGTATGTAAAGCTACCTCCCAGTTCACCGAGAGAGGTCCCCAAATACATTTGATTGTAAAATAGGTGATTAGACCAATTTTGATCCCTATGAAAATGTTCGTTAATCATCCTTAAATCTCAGGCAAAGTCGGATCCCCCACCTAGTATATATATATATATATATATATATATATATATATATATATATATATATATATATATATGGGACAACTTTCGACTGTCAACACGACGGTTCTAAGCTCAATCCTTGGCTTGGGAGAGATGCTAGTCTAGCGGCACTGATAAGTTGTGATACAACAAAACAGGACAGTATGTCGATGACTACAAATATATATGTGTGTGTGTGTGTGCGCGCGTCCGTGTGTGTGTAGTCATTATTATCCACATACGTATAGGTTTTTAGACAAAGCGTAATACTGAGGTAGGAAATAATGAATTATTCGGATGCAAAATTTGGTATATATATATATATATATATATATATATATATATATATATATATATACTAATGAAAACAAAGGGATGTAGTGTTTACCTGATATACGCAATGGTAAACTCAAAACTAATATAAATAACGGTATTTATACATAGAAAATTTAATCCCAACCGAAAAAAAGCTCAATACGCAAAAGAGAGTAGAGCTTATTATAAGAGAACGAAAATTAAAACTGTAAGTTGGAATTTACAATCAAAATGTATTGTTCGACTGAATACTCCAAAAAACGATTTAAAAAGTCCTTATGTCGCGGAGTTTCAAAGAATGATATCAGAGGACATAAAGATTTTACATATGTGAAAAAAAAAAAACACAGAGGAACAACAACGACTACAGGACTTTTATACAAAAATTAGACGGAGAATTATGAACGACCATTCTAAGAATGAAATAAATTCTAAAACAAGATTATTAAGCAAAAATACTCCGTGCTATTTAACAATATATGCCTGAATATATATATATATATATATATATATATATGTGTGTGTGTGTGTGTGTGTGTGTGTGTGTGTGTGTGTGTGTGTGTGTGTCAGAAATCTTATATTGGTGATTAATTTGTATTTTTTTTAATTATTTGAATTATGTATCCTATGTTTTGAATGCCCACGTGGAGTTGGCAATCATGCTACCGGTACTGCTAGTCATATTATTCAGACATTTACCTTTGATTCACTAAACTAATGTTTCAAATCGTACTTCGTAAATAGAGTTCAATTGCAAATATAAAATTCTATGTAGATTATTGAAGTTGGCATAGTGATCCTCGACTTCGACAAGAAGACTCTAAAAATTGCTGGAGCTTATATCTGCTCCAACGTTGTGTAAGTCATAATCAGGTGATAAAATTAGTCTAAATAGTCTAGATAATAAAAATTAGCAATCCATTATTATTTTTGGTAATATATCATTTTGATTTATTCTATTATTCGGATTACTACTTGTTCTTATATTCTAAACCTTTGGACAGATTTAACCCTCCATCCTATTTACGTGTATGTTTAAAACTTGAAAGCTTTCTATTAAAATGTGGTGATCATTTTGCCGAACTCTGGACTCTGATATCGATGAAAATATTTTGAGAATGACAGTAAACGTGAGAACAGTTGTCCGAAAACTGCAATAAGTAGAAACTAAATTTAACAAACATGTTAAGATTTATATCAAAAGAACCGACGAACAGTAAATAGGACTACTTAGATGGAAGTCAATTTAAATTAAAATCATGGCACCAGACTAAAAGTCAATCACATTAGGCAACGAGTTAAAATCATGATGTTTTCTCATTAAGAATCCCGTTTTTACATCGTTGCTAAGTTCAATGAGTAAGACATATAATCAGAAGTTGATTAAAGAGTGTTTGTGTCAGTAAGCCTCATTAAAACACGGTAATATCACGAGAAAAACGTTTCTCCAGTCACATAAATGTTCTATATTTACATTTTACTACTCACGCAGTATTGCAGACGTGCCGGATTTTAGATCACATGTTTTATGTAAAGAAAAAATCGGGACCTAATACAACGTTCGGTTCCCAAGGTCAGCCGCGTTTTGTTTGATAGATAAACCACATTACAGACTATTACGTTTCGTTAGACATATCTCATCTTTTTTTAAATTTCTAAGGGCAAATTATAGTAATACCATGATTAAATAATAATAATAATAATAATAATGTAAAGGTCTGGTGTAGGGTGATTTCGGAATACAATATAAATAGAATTGAATTATACTTACAATATTGTAATGACGTGGCAAATGCGTTTAGCACTTATAATGACGCTGGCTGAATGCAGATAAACTTTATCAAATTTATTAATTTGAAGCATATTCGAATTTCATTGAATTTCATTTAAAAATGATGACCAAGAGAACAATTGTTCATTTGTGAATTATTGCCTTTAGTTTATTAATTCATTAGTTTATAATTAGTTTATTTCAGTCTCGTTAATGTTTTTGGATTGTAAATGTCGACGTTTATACGTTTTAGGGTATGCTGACAAAGAATATGCCAGTTGAATTCAAGGCTTAATTTGTTTACCAAGAGTAAAACTGATGATATCCAATGTAAATGCTAATGTAATCTCTGGCAGTTATTTTGTTTTCACAACCGAGTAGTTACCAATGAGCATGCGTGCAACATAAGCGGACGACATAGCAAATATTTTGTTACTTCCAAATAGTATAAATGGGGGGGGGTATTCTGAAATCTATTTTTAACATAGGGTGGTTCGCATGTTTATTCCGAAAGCCATTCTAGACATAGGGAGGTTGGGGGTGCTTATTCCGAAAGCAGTTCTTAACATGAAAAGGTTGGGGTGTTTAATCGCAAAACCGTTACGCATGCGAATTTCTAATTCATCGGTTGTTTAAAATGGTTTTCAGAGATTATATTAGATTTTACGTTGGATAACATTTTTTTTCATATCCGAAAAACTAACTATTTTATTTATTTTATTTTTTCATTTCTCATAAAATAACTACTTACCAGTCACAAATTTTACTGTAATACTCGCTTTCACCATACCAAAAACTTATAAAAATCGAATGTGAACGGTGAGTTGTAGTTATTGTAAAAATACCAAAGATGTGTATTTTAGTCAGAGCGAACAATTATTTAAATAGTATCATTGAAATGGTTATTTGTTTTCTCCAAATTTAATAGTTATTTATATTTTATAAGTTCTAAAAATGCCTATCTTTTATTAAAATATACTTCTATTATGTGTTGTCATAATGTTCTTTTAAAATATTTTAATTCAGTAAATGTGTAACAAATTTTCTAACGATAAACAGAATGCGCGCATTCGAACACTTTTGAATGTTAGTTTAAATCAATATTTGTTTATCTAATCGATTGATAAATAAAAACTATGTTTATGTAGGGATGTCTTCGTCTTATTTCTTTACAGAAAGGAACGGAGAAATCATTTATAGAAAAAGAGAGAAGTTATTTAAATAAATAAAAAAGCTATTTAGAGAAAAGAATAATACTTAAATGGAACGGAGATATTCATTTCAATTAAAGTAAAATAACGTTATTAAAGTACGGCTAGACTGTAAATATATGTGATTTCAGAATTTCGAGCAATATTTACGCATTACTTAATAAGATTAAGAAAGAGAAAAAGAAACGTAGGAGTCTGATATTGGCTCAAGTAAGCTCTTCTATGAAAACTGTACTCACGATGTGTCCTCTGTTGTGAACGATCACCGTAAGAATAGTATGATGTCTTTCATTTTATTTTTCTTCGTTCATGAGGAATTTCGCGCAAAAAAATGTGTCAAAAATATTTATCATATTAAAAGGCAGTTAAAAAATATGTAAGAAATTAAAAATGTTTTTTTTTTCCAAGCCTGTAAATAAATATTTTTATTCTGCTTGCCGTAAAGTACGTTTCAATGTTTTAAAACCATACAAGAATTTGCATTTATTAATACAAAGAAATGATGGCAAAGAAAAAATAAAATGACTTCGTGCCATCAGCTAGAATCGGAACCAAAGAACTCAGCGTTACACCACATTCTCTACTAATGTTGTTATCGGGAGAAACATAATAAAGTCGAAACAATAACACATTTGAAGAAGCACATTTTATGTGACAGTGCGCAGAAAGAAGTAAAACATACCAGTTGAAATGAACATTTCGGATTTAAATTTGCCAATATATGTCTGTATGCGGTGCGCTTGAAAGCGAGATGACAACGCAATATTACGAAAGAAACCAATAAATTGCTTGCTTGAAATTTATAATTTTACTTGTTAATTCCGCGTAGCCAACGCACCGTTCCGGCATTTCAAAATACAACCACTGAGAGACAAAGCGCGAATCTTCGCTAATAGAAATTTTCGTTCTCCAACTTCATAACATGGCATGAAAGAAGAAGAAAAAATGTACAAAACTCTGAGGATAAAATTTATAAATGTATATATATATATATATATATATATATATATATATATATATATATATATATATATGATAAAAATAATGAAAATAGTATTCCGACAAAATAGAGAAATAAAAAGGAACAAACCGTATTATGTGTTCATCAACATTTCGTCTTTATTTCATTCATCCAGAGGAAGTCTCAAAATAAAGACGAAACGTTGATGAACACATAATACGGTTTGTTCCTTTTTATTTCTCTCTCTCTCTCTCTCTCTCTCTCTCTCTCTCTAAATATATATATATATATATATATATATATATTTAGATATATGCATAAATTATTATATTATTATACTTTCGGAAATACGCTCGTACTGAGCGTCTGATGAAATGAATGCATGGTAGATAATTTGATAAAATTAATACTTCGGTTTGAAATATTTACAAGAATTTATCAGAAAGATTCAGCGTTGGAGTGAAATATTTCCAAGTTCGACAGAAAGACGGTCGAACCCTTCTACATAACCCCTGAAGACCGAACGTTGTATGAATAAAACTCAATATTACAAGAGTAGTGCGAAGTAAACAAGAAAAACGTCGAATAATCAATCTTCATCTCAAATATTAAAAAAACACGTACGAGTTCCTCGAGCTGCTGAAATTGAATCATTACAGACGACTGAAAGAAGAACACACGAGCATCCATTGAAAAGAAACCAGTAATGTTTATTCATAGCATCACAAAAGAAATGATGAATAATCAAATATGATGAAGAACTATGACAAAAAATGTTATCTGAATTTCGATTACAATGCTGGTTTATACAAACAAAGCAAAATAAAAAAAACGTTCTAAAACGCATCTGTTGACGCCGGAAAATAGTTTACGGAAATTGTATACAGTTAAAATTTAATTTTATGTTCTGTCACATACTTACACAAAGAATGCTTGACACATTGTATTTGATATATATATATATATATATATATATATATATATATATATATATATATATATATCTGTATGTGTGTATAATGCTATATATATATGTATATATAATAGTATATATACATATGTATATATTGTAGCATAAAAGATATAAATATAATTGTTTATATAAAGATTATTTTATGTATTTATATAGGACAATATATATGCATATTCACCCGCATAAATATATATATATATACGTAGTTTAAAAGGTCATTACCTAAAGAGGATATAAGTTCCCTCTTTTCGCATTGAACTGATGATATAATGAAGGCATACGCAACTTTTATCTCTTATATTTTATTTAAAATATTATGCATATATGTATACATATATTATTTCTCTCTCTCTCTCTCTCTCTCTCTCTATATATATATATATATATATATATATATATATATATATTGATGATACTGAATGCATAAGTATAAATGTTTAAACGCATGCATATATACACACATAAACAGAAATAGATATAAAAAATATACATGTGCATATATTATTCTCTATATACATATACAAGTATAATTATTCATAAATATGTATGCATATGCATATATATATATATATATATATATATATATATAGTCGGGTTTTTTTATTCAAAAGTAATGGACTAATGTATTCAACGAGGTTGTTAGATAGTGCTCAATAAAAAGAGCTGATAATACTTGTTTATTGTTATATAAACATGGTTACATCCTGCTGCTACAAATAGCCACTTGTTTCAATCAAACAACAGATATCATCAGGCAGCGACTTGACTATTCAAAAGTTCAATGAATAACCTATTCATTGAACTTTTGAATAGTCAGGTCGCTGCCTGATGATATCTGTTGTTTGATTGAAACAAGTGGCTATTTGTAGCAGCAGGATGTAACCATGTTTATATAACAATAAACAAGTAATATATATATATATATATATATATATATATATATATATATATATATATATATATATATATATATATAATACAAAATATTAGTATAGTTTCATTCCAGGATGTAAATAATTATTTTACATGCAAAACGGGTTCTCCAGCATGTTAAAATTTAGGTCCATTTTTTTCACAGATCCATTTGATTATACAGAAATAAACGGTTATTTTTATGTCAATATCACCCAAGTTCGTGCATGCACTTTTCAGGAAAAACAATGAAAATTTTTGCTTAGATAGAAAAATACATAGTAATATAATGTTGCAAGATGAACAAAGTTTCTGAAATACTAAACATTATGTGTTTGGTTCGGCAGCCATTTCTTTTCTTTTTATATGTTATTTTGTTAATTTTTACATACATTGAACTTCTAAAAAAAAAGGGTTTGGTTTACAAAAAGATTGGAATATTATTTAAATACATATTTTACCAAAACAATCACTGTTTTACCTTATAAGGTTTGTCTTGCTATTCAACGTTTTTTTTTAATTTTAAAGCTATTAGTTAAATAGTTTTCTATCTAAACGCTAATATTTTATGTGGTGTATTAGTGGTATGTCTCAGATTAAAGTTAGTGGTGGCTTTAACTTTTATTGTTGGATACAAAAGACGAGGAAACGGAAAGACCGACAAATAGAAAGAGAAGGATGGATAACAGATGCTTGTGATAGGCTTTCATAAATTATTGTAGAAGAGTGCAACAACATATTATTACTGCAATCGAGAGGAAATCATAGAAACTAAATAAGTTCGATGGCTAGTGACGTGCTTATCACCGGTAATCAGACGCAAAAGTGTTATACTCCAGCTTTCATAATATTTATGTCCGCTAGCCCCTCGTAATATTTTTACCTGGCTATTAGCACTTGCTTTCTGACTGTTTTTGATGTTTAACTGTTGATGTTTTAAAATATTTATTTTTACTGCGTATACTTTTATGGTTATATAACGTCGTATGCTTGTTATGTGATTCCGAATTCGATAACCTCGTTTGTTGTCTCTTTGTTATTTGTTGATCAATTTCAAAGAGCTTTCTTTGGGATGTTTTTCGTATTCGTGTTTTCCATGAAAATATAGTCTCGCTTGGTCAACTATGTCATTGGTCAAACGCTTGTCTCGTAACGGACAAAGTGCGTGGCCCTTACAGTTAGATGTTTTATCTTTATTATGTACTTTCGGATTTCTATTTTAGTATGTAATAATCATGAAAGGGTTGGATCAGGAATCATCAACTGCGCAAAGATGAAAGTTTCTGTGCACTGGGAAAGGCATTTCCGGAGTGAAAACACGAAATCACATTAAATGGTACTAAAGTGCACAAGATGTTAAATTGACTTGAATACAATACTTTTATGACGATTAAACAAATCACCCACAAAAACTTTAAAGTGAACGAACAAATACCTTTATGCATGTCTGATCTTGATTACATTTTTATAGCTTAATGTATGAATCGGATTCACAGTTAGTGAATACTATGAGGATTATTATATCATGAACACCTCATTAACTGTTCTGTTTCATGTATTGTAAAACACATACCCATAATTATGCTATTTTAAAACGAAGCAACGTAGCAACTTCAAACATCGTTGACTTAACATATCTTTTTACCTATGTATCAATAAGTGACTTTACATCTTTTTTCAATACTTTTAGTGCATACATGACTTATAGATCGACGAGTATTATTTTACTACAGTCACTCCTGTTATGATTTGTATTTGACGAATAAGACACGTACACTCGTTATTTCTATGTATTCTAAATATGAATCAGCTAAATAAAAGAACGAGATAACTATATTTAGACGTGCGTATATCACTTGTTAGTTTTCCTCATTGATTCTTTTAAGCGTCATTAATTAATTGTATTCGAATCCATTACACATTTTCTGCACTGTCTCGACAGTTAATGTGTTTTCTTCTATTTCTGACAAGATATCTTTAAGTGCGAGAATATTCTCATTGCGAAATCTAGAACTTCCGCCCACGTCGGAAAGAGATTGGCGGTTTCTTACATATACAGAGGAAAAAAGAAATTAATTTCTACTTCGGTTCTATTTTTTCCAACATGAGAATTTATATATTTTATAGTCGACACTGACCCGAAGCGCAACTGATATAGAGTTATTAATGATTACTTGTAAATAACATCCATTTGAGATTAAGGATATAATTCTTGTATGATTATTGCAAAACCGCACTAATATGCAATGTTTTTCTGTGTTGAAAAAATTCAAAAGTTTAATTAATGCATCAGGTTTGATTATTTCGTAGTCTACCATAAGAATTCGAACACAAATCCTTACTGGCAACAAGTTATTTAGAACGAAATATATATTGTTACCTGAAGTCTGTCTGAACATAAATCTTCCCAGGTGTAAATTCCTCACTTCTTTCTTTGATAACAGTTACGAAAAGGGTCTGCGTTCTCGCAGCTACTGTTTATTATTGAATTCTTCTAGCTAGTAGCCTTTATATTTACGTGGAAGACTCGATGTACTAAACCACCTTCTTTATTCCAGTGCTATGTTACTCATCCAGTAGAAGTCAGGATGGGTCGTTCTTTTTTCAGTGTTTTTATCTAGTTAAAACCCTCAGGAATATTGCGTGCAGTTTTCACCAATGAATGTGGAATCTTATTTTTGTGAAGAAAGTATGAAAGAATATGTGATTACTGTGATGTAGTATTGTTTCTTTGTTATTTCTATTCGTTTATTATGTTGCCGTTTATAACTGTTACTATTGCAGTTAATAATAATACACAGGCGGCGAAAAGAAAGTCCGCACTTGTAGTTTTATCAAGAATTGCAAATTTAAACTAAATGTTATGTAACTGTTTAAACAGCCTATACCTTATTTGATTCGCCTTATTATTCCTCTATAATTTTACTTGTTCATATTTGACTTTTAATTGAAATATTCTAGTGTTCACGTCTATTTAAAAAAATAAATTCAAATTGAGGAGGCACAAACAATTTCCGCTGCAACAAATTCGCTTAAAACCAGCTAAAATTATCGCCCCTAAATCAGTTTAAAATATCCACCAACCGGCAACAAAGCATCTCTAATCGTTATTGGCATTCTGTAGATGTTAAGTGTAAATGAAGACGCTTTACAGCTTTTTTGTTAAAACTGCAAAGGTATTTACCTAAGCTAGTACGAACGCCCGATAAAGCCAGATCGTAAATTACGCTTAAATATGATATTTTAATTCTTGCAGATTTAATATATTTTATTATATAGTTAATTTTCTATCGATTTTTATATGTTATAAAATTGCGATTTCGAAATTACAAGTATTATATTCATATGATTTGGGTGCATTACTTTGAATCGAAACCGAAATAAAAACTTATGAATATATATATATATATATATATATATATATATATAACTTTATTTCGTTCAGCCAAAATTGAAACCGAGACCAAATATTATTAAGAATTCTTGAGAAAATGATTTATAAAAAATAGATTAAGTGCCATCAGCTATAGACGACACCGAAACCAAAAAAAGTCTTGATAAAATTATTTATGAAAAGAAATAGAAGAACATAACAATTAAACAACCCGGATTTAAGAGTGACACGCTATCATATTAATATATAGATAACCATGGTATACATATATGTAACATTAAGAAAGCTAGTTTCAATTAAACCAATAAGAACCTCCACGTTTCACAGCCAATTTTACCCAGTGGCAGATTTTAGGATAATATAAATATGCAGTTCTAAAATGTAATAATAGCGATTAACCTGGTGTGGTTTAATTAAATCTGTAATAGAAATGTTTAGACGAAGCAATAAAAGTGAAAATGCATTCAAAACAAAGCGACGGTGGTATGGTTTCTGATTGTAGCGATAAGACCGTTATCAAAGACAATTTCGAAGAACTCTTCACAAGTGGACATTAGAGGAATCATTGAATTCTTCAGATGATAGCACAGCGAAGATCAAATTAATTACTCGGATGACCTGTGTAAACCATACGGTTGACTTCGATCAAATCATCTCCAGTAAAACTAACAAGAAACCATTGCTGAGGTAGGATTATTTGACGCGAGCAATTATCTGCGATTGTTCACTGAAAATAAAATTGCTATTTCATGGCAGTGTGGGGGACAACAAGTTATCCAACTTTCAAGTATGTTCCTCTTCTTCAGATGATCGTTGCAAATGTTTTTCTTTCGTTCGCCTTGGTCCCAGAGTTTCTTACCATTTCCACCTCTTTCGTCCCTTTGCTTTTTGCAGCGATTTTCTTTAAAAACTTTTTTTTAAAGTTTACCTTAGAACATTTCGACAGTTAATTTAATTTTATTTTTATTCTACTTGTATTTATTCATGTGTTTACACGTCGTTTTAATACTCTTTCGCACAGTAAATATAATTCTCACTTATATTTAATTATTTTATTCTTCAATTAACTTCGTTATTTAGCTGTTCCGCTTGCCTGTTTCTCTCCCGACTTTAACCTGGATGTCTTCAAGTCCAACACAAACAAATTCCTGATGAACCGCCCCCCTAAGTAATGACACCTTACAAATTCTCCAATACTATTGCTACACTATCCTTTTGACTACTGTACACACAATAACCCTTATCCCTGAGTGGCCATTGGGCCTTGATAAGTGGTGAACTCCATGTAAAAAAAAAGCTTTACTTATTTATTAAATGTAAACTTTTTCATTTATTTGATTATCAGATTTTTTTTATTCTTTTCTCCGTCGTTTGCTTTAGTCCCAGGGTTTTTTTCCCATTTCTACCTCTTCGTCCCTTTACTTTTCACGGCCGCGTCGGTGGGGCATTAGAATTGCAGAGGGTAAAAGTCCCTCAATGGGGGTCCTGGATATGACCATAAACTATATCCAGTAGTGAGGCCCCAGGTTGTGGGCTTTGGGGAGTGTGGAGCCACCCTTTAATTACCATTGCTCTCAGATCCACTCTGACCCGGAGTGGTAGTACCTGTTAGGGTCCCAACTATGGGTTGAATAGAAACCGACGTGAAAACAACAAATATATATTCTATTAAAAAAAAATTTTCTTCAGAATCTTTGGATTCGGCATTAAATAAGCCGAAAAGGGTTGATATGCCGTAAAACAACCAACAACAAACCAACCATCGTTCCTTTACTTTTCGCAGCGATTTTTTTTATTCTACTTGTATTTAGTAGCATATTTACGCTTCGTTTTTACCCTTATACGCACATTATATATATTCTCAGGAGTATATAGTTATTTTATTTTTCAATTGATTTTAATTATTTATAAAATTATGATTCATGCGGTAAATTTCCAAGGTTTAGCTTGACGATGTTTCTTTTAAAAAAGAATGATTTGCATACGGTTGTCCGTGTGTGTGTGGTTGGTCGTATGCATCTATATAGCCACCTCTATTATTGTTGGGAAGGATTGGATTTATTTGTAATTAATTCTTCTTCTTCGTAGATGGTCTGAAGTTTGTTTGCTTCTTCTCTCATTGCTATTATATTGTTCGTATACTAAAACACGCGCCATTAGAATTCAGCCAATCCGATAAACCAGGAATATTTTATGTGGAGTACAGCCGCAATTTAAACAGTGCCTGAAAGCGCACTTATGGAGAGTGAACTAGAGACCGATCACCTTTGGTCTGGTCATGCGCGGAGAGGAAAGAAAGACCCGAAACATGTCCATGATCCGCGCCGAACATCACTGACAACACACTCCAGCCTTTCTCGGTTGTCTCTCCTCCTAAATATCATAGTTTTCTTCCCGCTTTTTCACTTGACCTCGAGGTGGTATTTTTCATCCAAAGACTTTCCACGGTTAAATATTTTTTTATCTCTATTTAACGCATACTCATCTGATGCTCTTGCAACCATTTGGCAAGAGCGTATTACGATTTCTGGCTCTTTCAGTTTTTTTTGTTTTGTTTTTTGCCTGCGTGTAATCATTCGCTCACCTTTTCTATTTCTACTTAAATATACCTGCAGAGAATAAATATAATCTCGTGATGTGGGTTAGTATTATCATTGTATTCATCAGTGCAAAGTAATATATGGTATTAATATTTTACTTGTATTCCAAGGTGACCATGGTTTCTCTAGGCGTTCAGACCAGTTAATAATATAATGATCTTGCAGTCTTATTTATTACAGACATTTTCTACATTCTAATATTGCTTTTAGTACCATGCAAACTTCCCTGCATTTGTTTATATTTTTTTTATTTTGCTTGTGAACTACTAGAATAGCTGAATTAATTTTTATCTTTCACTAATATTATCACGTTCGATAATTGGCAGGAGTTGGTCTGTCCATTTCTATTTCCTTGTTCAATAGTATCTTTTGGTTAGTTTTTTTTTTATTTTGTACAATCGGTTTTAATTTTTACATGCATATTGTTAGTATGTTAAGCATGAAAGCATTCTAATAGTTCTTCCTTGAATGGATTTTATTGCAATCTTGCTTGTTTTAGCGTCTAACTTTATTGTTTTCCTGGTCCTCATGCAATTTCCTCTGTACTATTTCATTTTTCGAGCCATATTGCTGTAAATCTCCGCTCCGTTTTGATAGTCAACTGAAGTAAACCGGCATAAATAGGGAGCGTCGCCGAACAAATATTTACAATTTTAGGAAACAGAAACTACCAACATGCATTGGATGCGATTTACAATTTGCGACGAGGCATATCTAGAATCAACGTTACTTCTGAAAATTTCTATATTTCATATTGGGTGTTTTCGTCATGACTGTAATAATGTATTTCATACATTTTTAAAATTGAATTCAAAAGACGGCTTACCATGCGGATGATATTTAGGGAACATCATACAATCATTTGAGCTTAATTGAGTATGGCTTTTTCCGCAATCATCCATGTTTTACAAAACAGTGAGAAGATAGTTCATTATCATTCAAAAGCAATGTACATTGTGTAGATGTAAAAGAAATATTTTTTAAAAATTATATCCATTCTAACTTTACAACTATGTTGGCATTAATGTTGCTAACAAGGTAATCCCTGATAGTTTTCTTACAGTTAAATTCATGCAAATCATTCTCTACTGATTCTGAAACTACTAGTTCTGCTTAAACAATACTTGTTTCACCAATATGGCTAATATTAATACTATAATAGTATAAGAAAGCACATAGCGTTTAAATCCAAGAGTAAGGCATTGCTAATTAAATAGTCATATTAATAAATAGAAAGTCTCTTTTAATGAACAATTACATGGGTATTTATAATATAAAACGTAAACAGTACATACCGAATAGAAACATTTGGTTAAAAGGGGGTAATTTAAAAGGTAAATGTCATAGAAATATCCCATTAATAAAACGGCATATTTTAATAGTGTGCAAATAATCAAATACTTCAGCGTCTTAATTCTGAGATTTTTACATACTTTCTCAAGATATGGAATATTAAACCTAAGAATATTTTTATTAAGTGTATTGTATTATTTTCTATTTCTGAAAATATGGGGTTTTGTTTTAGGGAAACGTATTGCCGGTGACGCTTATACCGTAATATAAAAAGCTACATTTATTTTGTTTATTAATTGGATTCCTCAAATAAATACATCTCTTTGAAGAAAAAGATTTTGAAGATATCTCGTTACGTTGGACTTTATTTTGCAACTTTCCTTATATGCGTTTTTCACACATTTAAAATCGACCTGCTCTAATATATATATATATAACTGTTAGACTTCCAAGTAAGTTGAAATAAATATAATCTCTATGAAACACTTTAAAATGTTATCCCTTGAAATGCCAATACATGAATAAAAAAATGTAAAAACTTAATTTATTCAGATGTATGAAATGTTGTTTATATATATATATATACATGGCTGTACCTGTGTTAAATCAATGCGTAATTTTCTTTGTTAGTTGTTCCCATTGATTTGCTGGCAATGTCTTCTCGTTTTCTTTCACTGAAGATAAGTATGTATTAGGTTACGCACTGTCTTTCCATTCAACTCCTTGCGCATGCGTCTGATTGTCTCTGAATGCCAGGTTTAATCTAAAGAACGCAACAAATGCTTGGTGTACGTATATATTGGCTTTTGTACAAGTGGAATATTTCCGCAACCTTTCGAAAAGTAAATAGCACAACTCAGAATTCAAATTACTTTAAATTTATATCAGGTAACTTACCATAATTAACCGAGATATTATCAGTAATACAATAAACTATAGTGGTGCTACCGGGCTTGTGTTAATATGTCTGTATGTATAGATCTTAAAAATATATTTATGCAAATAAATACTTTACTAGCGATTTTATTTGTTCATTCATTGGTTCACCTATTTACCTTCTGGTTTATATATTTGTACGTAAATCTATACAATTATAAAACTCTCTGGGCCGTGTGCCCTTTTCTTGAATCTTGTCTTAAACTAGCGAGCGATTACATAAATCTGAACTGTCCGGCGGGACTTGCTAAAATCTTGTCTTCGGCTATCAGGTGATACCATCTCTTTAACAAGGGCCGACAGGTTAATATATATATATATGTGTGTGTGTGTGTGTGTGTGTCTAGCTGCACATACACGTTCAATTTTATAGATATGCGTATGAGCGCGGCTTAAGAAAGAGGCTAAGGTATGAGGTAAATAGATGAGTGTGGAGAGTTAAATGTTTTAATTTCGATTCTAGCTGATGGTCCCTATGTCATATATATGTCAATTTTCAGTATACAGAGTCGAAATTTGATATATAGGGTACTGGGATTTGGGAAAATCTTTATAATCTGTTTCCGGCCAGAAATTTGGCGGTTAAGGGGGTCAAAGTTCAACGATTTGATCTTTGAGATCTCTACCAAACTGCCCCGACAATTTTGAGTCTAAACACTTGAAATTTTAGATGTATATACCTTGGACATGGATCTAATTTAATAACGTTATTTGAGCCCAAAACAATAAATGTAAAGTAATCATAATAAGGGTCAAAGTTTAAAAAATTGACTTTTTTCTTTTACTCAAGATACACCTCCAAACCGGGCTTAACTGCTAGTATATATATATATATATATATATATATATATATATATATATATATATATAATGATGAAAAATGAAGTCACAAAAAATATATATTGGTTTATATAGAATGGTTCATATAATGGTATACTATTTATTTATTTCGTTCCTTGTGAATCCCTCGCTAGACGTCGAATCCTCATTATGTTACCTAGCATCTTTTCTACTCTTCTGATGAGAAACATTAGGCTTCGAAATTATTTAGTATAAGAGTCCTCTTTGTCCCCTAACTAAATGTATGTATACCTTTTATTAAATGAATCATTCTATATATACCAATATATAGTTTATGCGATTACATTTTCCACCCAAATTTTCTGGAGCTTTCTATTATCCCGATAACCCTGTTCTTATAGTAAATCCTGGTTCGGCAAAATATATCTGCTTAAAAAAACATGTGTCAGATATATATTTTTAAAAATATCTATTCAATAATAATTTGATGAATAGAAAATAAATAACCTGATAACTGATGCATACACATTTTAGAGGCAACAGTTTACTTACCCGTCTTTTTTTTAATTCTAACTATAAATGTTACAAGAACAGCAGCCTGTTCTTGTAAGTGAGTAAATATGAACTGTGATAGTCAAGTATTAGAAATTTCGAAGGTACATTTGGAATTAAGAATTCCAATTATAAGTTAAAATAAACCCATAATGTTATAAAATGGAATGCAGACTTACCATCGTTTAGATCGCAGAAAATAGTTAGATATCTGTTTATTGAAAAAGGAATGTAATGATGAATTTTGTTTTCGTTATAAAAATGAAATTAAAATAAGGAATTTAAACATGGACAATGGAAAATGTTATTTATGAAGTGGGTTACGTAAATTAGGTTAGAGAAGGCATGTCATGCCATGTGTCTGATACGCATGTGCTCGTCATGTAATGAAGTCATGAGTTATGAATTTAAATGAATCAGGTGAGATCAGATCGGGAGAAGATCAGTCACATCAGAGAAGCAGAGAGGTTCAGACCTATTCTCAGTTAGAGTCAGGGCACCCTTTTGGAAGCAGGGAGATTAGAAGGAACCATGTAACAACTTTGAATCCCTGAAGTACAGAATCAATTCCGACCGGTCGAAGAATAAACTATCAACATGTTTTTATACCTGCCGTCTTTCTGTGTTCATCATTCCAACGAGAAAGGTAATGTGTTTATATTATATGTACAACTGTCAAATGTAAATGCCAAACGCACTATCTCTCGGTCTATATGTCAGTGTATCATAAATCTCCTCTCGTTGAATTACATGCTCGGCTGTCCTGTAGTAACCTGTACCCTACCTGTCGGTCTCGTTATATATAAGACCTGTCTCCATCTCGCAACAATATGAACGCTCACAATGAATAGATGAATATATATAATATCTAGCATCTCACAACATGATCACACACATGAACACACTAAGACTCTTACTAACATGAACAACAACAAATATATAACATCAGTCCTATTTTAATAAACCCAGTATGCAACATAAATATCCCATATTTGCTTGCATGGCAAATAAGAGACAAGTTAAATTTGATAAGTTTTCATCTAGCAGAAATTACATTTCTTCTTTTGAAATCATCCTTGCTCTGCTTGACAAAGACGTTAAACATATTTATTTGTACGTTTGCACAGATAATGACACGTTTAATAATACGTAATAACTATGTTCACAATCGTATAAAATAAATGAAGTTACAGATATACTACACTATACGAAACAAACTGCTTTTCATCCATACACTAACCTTATTTTTTACTATTAAAGTAACCGCAAACTTAGTTTTAGATTTTGTTTAGTCGGAATCTGTGTGATTTGGTTCATACTGTGTAGAAGCACAACGTTACATTTAAGTAAGTAAAGTATATATTTTAATAATGAAAATGTATAAACAAAACAATACTGTGTACGATATTACATGGAACGACATATTTAATAATGCTGTAGTGTATTTCAGAATTTTTTTAATAAATTATGTAACGTTATAGACGCTTCTTCACAATACAACCAGAACAGCTGTTTAAACCTTACTCGAAATTCAGCATGCGCATATAATAAACTTATGTATTTAGTTTAGTTAAGTTTGTATTGTGTGCAATACTCCAGTACCTAAAAATTCAAAAAATAAAACTACTTCAACGTGCCATATGTTCGTTGATAAAAGATATTAGGAAACGACTGACTTTTTGAGAGAAATATTTATTTTCTAAAATCGATGGTCGAAGAAAAAAACAAACTGGATCATTTCAACGGATTATAAAACGTTTTATCTATTTCCAATGGCGGAAAAGCATTAAATATTTGAATAGTAGCAAAAATAAAATGTTTTTATGTATGTAAATAATAACAAAATTATTATTAATATATGAATTTATAATAGTTTACATAGAGGAAACTACACGCAGAATCCGCCATGTTTGAAAATTGAATATTGATTATTACATTCTAACCTCTTCCAGAATGTGGAAATATGCATGGCATATCGGACGATCTACACAATTAAGTATGTGTATCCGAATGAATCTGAATTTTCTGTGCTTCACGTAAATAATAAGAGAACAAAATACTAAAGAAATAAAAAACATATATATAAGAGGAAATAAATAATCGCAGACAAGTCTTGCTGACTACAGATGGCGGATCGTTTATGTAACATTTAATCCAATATTTCAGGTTTTTTTCTCTTTCAGAACGTTGTGAAAGAAGGAAATCTAATTCTTGGAGCGTCTGCAATTATAATTTAAAATAGTGTATAGTTTGTGAGCAATAATCAAGGTTAAATAAAATAATAACGGTGATTAAAGTGTAATATTGAGAACAGTCTTCAGTGAATATAATGTGTGTAAGAGTATATACTTTTATGGGTGTGTATGTCTATTCCAATTTCTTTGCGGAATACGTAGTCTGGAAACACGCATAATATAGTCTTCTAATTAAAAATTCAGACAACTTTAAGGCGGCAGTTGAAGATGTGTTTGTTTTATTACAAATATAATGCCATTCTACTCGTCAATAATTAGTAGACAGTTCCGCCCGCATGAAATATAATTAAATATTTATTCAGTCACTGGTTGATAGAGAGGTTTGGTTCACTTGTTTTATTTTACGGAAAAATCATTCTTTTTGTGGTTTATTATATGTCAATTCCCGAAATCTTGGTAAAAATTTCTGCTTTTATTTTGGTTTTCTAGTTTATAGCATAAAATACACTTTTAAGGTTGTTTAATGCAGAAACTAGTAATTTTTATGAATTTGTATGCTTCAAGTTATATATTTTTTAAGTGTTTATCTTAGGTGTTTGATTTGGTGGTTTTGTAGATGAACATTTCTGTTTAACTCATCAGAAAGTGATAACTTTTTTTAAAAAGAAAACAAAACAACAATTTTAATGCTTCATGCATTTCAGTAAAACAGCCAGTATCTTCAAAGAGCATGATCTGGTAGCACAATGTTAAATAGAAACAATTTGTCTTATGATAAACATTAGCGAATCGTAAGAAACTAAACGAATTTTCCAACAAATCAGACGACTGTACCGAAACCAATATTGTTTGTTAAAGTTTTTTTCCCCCAATTTGAGATTATCTTCCTTGCAGAATATGTGTAATGTAATTTCGTGCTTTACATACCCTCGAATACACCCTGATTGTTAATGTTTACACATCCAACAAACAAAATTCTGCGCTATTTATTTGTACGTAAATCGCTAATCTCAGAAACTGACCAGATTATAATTGACACAATATGGGGCGAAGATCAATTTTGTTAATAAGTGTTTCGCCTCGAAAAAAGATCTGTGGGTTAAGACTAGCTTTAATGGCGATTATTCAACTAATACCTAAAAGGTGAAATTCTGCTAGAAATATTATTTTGAAAACCCGAAAATTCCTCCGGTCAGGTATTCTGAACCGATCTAAGACCTTGTCTTAGATCGGTGCACGCATGATTACCGTTTCTTGATCGCGAATTATAAAACGTTTTTCTACTTCAACAATCATTAATGGCACTAGCAAAGAATTGGCACTATTTTTGCTTTTCAAGAAGATTCAATGAGATTAATCACAATATTTACCGACTTTTGGCGCCGCTCTATAAATAAATGAACAAATAAGAAGAAAAGTTATTACAGAATATAGCTTGGACTCTATTCTATTCAATGTTTTGCCATTCCTCATGGCTGACTGTATGATCACCCGGTCGTTCTCAGAGTTCTGTATGAGTAAAAAAATCATACATCTTTTATATGTTTAAAATAACAAAGCTGTTTGTTTCTTACGCTACGTCTGTTCAATCTGCACGATCAAAGATGAAAAGATGATATCGCACTACAGTATTAAAGCCAATCTTCTACGCAAGCGAAAATGTGAAAAAATATAAACACGCGTTCAAAAAAAAGCAATTAGAACCTCCAAAAAGACGTACTCAAATAATAATAATAATAATAATAATAATAATAATAATAATAATAATAATAATGATAATGTATGCATATATGTGAAATATCCACATTTACTTAATTTTAACTTAAGGGATGATGAAAATCGTAATAGTATCATCTATAAGTCACTTAAACATATAACTTTTTTTATAGATTTAAAAAAAAACATAGAAATTTGTTATTTTTGGACTCGTCTTGTCAGGTTATAGAGAGGTTTTCGACTAAAACTTTCAAACACAAACACACCTACACATACATATATATAAGCTTTGTGTAATAATTTCTAAAAAAAAAAAAAGAAGTTTAAATTCCCCGAAAAAACCACTATAAGTAACCTATCGCAGCACTAGCACTTGCATTAGCCGACCTCTGAGAAGTTCACAATTACAAAATAGAATTCAATTATATAAGTATAAAAAAACAACTTAATTAAATTTGTTAAATAGAGAATAGGTAAAAATCAGCTGCCGACCTGTTTCAAAGATTTCAACTAACGACTGCTGTAAATTACACGTCGCTCCTATGGAAAATATCACTTCCCAATAAAAAAGGCAGATACAATACAACCACATAATCATTTAAAGAAAGGGCGTTGACTGTCATTTTGGAACGGTGATTTAGCTAAAGATGTATTCAAAGAAAAAACAATAGCAGGATTATTAATATTATTTCTGTATTTTTTTTCATTTTTATAAGCAAAGCAAATCAATCTAATAACAGAGGAAATATTTATATTTTGGAGAATAAAATAAACATGTTTCATAGGGAAAAGACAAAAAATAAAAATGCAAAGAGCCTCATCGCCATGTTATGAATGATTTTCTAAATATTAACAGGGTTATGTATAAATTCATTTTTGACATGGTGACAGGGGTTTATTAATTATTATTGTTCATACACTGTTTTCCTATTTTGCACACTGATCCTTCATTCTTTTAAATTGTTTATGAACATTTCAAATATTATTAATGACGAAGAAATGCGACCCTTCCTTTGTTTTTAAGGAAAAACATCGTATTTCACAGTTTTAATTAATCAAAGGAAAACTACTTTAGAAAAATATTTTGTAAGTGCTACAACTGTAATAAACACCCGCCGCTCCCAACTGTATTTTTTTCGATGTCCAAAATATACGCTGACATTAAAGAGTTGTACATTTATTTAAACATTTCTAAAAAGCATTTGCTTATATATATATATATATATATATATATATATATATATCAAACTTCATGTTATTGAATACTCTCATGACTGCATATAATGAGAGCCAGCCGGTATGTCTTTATACCTGCCTTATTTACTCCCGTCTACATTTAAATTACGATACTAATGCAGTAAAAATGTTACACCCAAAGCCAATGTTAGCTTTTTAGATAATGTTTGATCTTTCCGATCAGCCATAATTATAATTTCCTTTACTGATGACTATATAAGCATTATGCACTAGTGTCTGTATGTATAAACTTGTGTATATATATATCTTTCAAAAGTGAATACAGTAGCACCCCGGGATATGGCATTAAAAATTAGTAACAAAACACAGTACAGTTCGCGCATCTCCATCTCCTGCTTGAGGATGTCCCAAAGATGTTCTTTTGGGTCAAGTCTGCAAATATGCTTGGCCAGTCCATCACGTTTACCCTGAGCCTCTTCAGTAAAGCAGTGAGTGTCTTGGATGTTTGTTTTGGGTCTTTGTCGTGATGGAACAATGCTCCTCACGCAGTTTCTGAAGGGAAGGGATCATGCTCTCTCCAATATTTGACAGATGTTGGATTTCATGTTTCCCCAATGAAATATAACTCCACCTACAGCACTCATGCAGCCCCAGACCATGGCATTCCCATCATTATGCTTGACTGTAAATATGACACTCATCAAATTGGTGTGCATGGATGTCACCAAAGTAGGAAGCCTCTGCTGAAGGCAAGACACAAGAAAGCCCGCAAACAGATTACTGACACCATGGCCTATGGTCTGATGAGACGAAATTTAATTTGTTTGTTTCTGACGGCTTTAAGCATGTTTGGCGGCGACCAGATGAGAAGTAAAAAGATAAGTGTGTCATGCCTACAGTCAAGCATGGTGGTGGAAATACCACGGTATGGGGATGCGTGAGTACTAGGACAACATGAACTCCAAAATGTACTGTAAAATACTGCAGCAGAGCTGGATACCCTCCCTCCATAAACTGGGTCACAGAGCAGTATTCATGCATGACAATGACCAAAAACACACGTCCACGACAACCACTACTTTACTGAAGAGGCTGAGAGTAAAGGTGATAGACTGACCAAGCATATCTCCAAGTTTTGGACACAATAGGTGATATTTGGAGCATCCTTAAGCAGAAGGTGGAGGTGCGCAAAGTCTCAAATCTCCACCTGCTCCATCGTAATTCAAGAGTGGAAGAGTGTTCCAGTAGCTACGTGTGAAGCTCTGGAAAACTCCGTGCACAGGAGAGTAAAGATAGTTTTGAATATTGATCGTGGACACACAAAATATTGAGAGTAAACATGTTGTATCTTAACATTGATAATTTTCGTTAGGGGTATACTCACTTTTGTTGGCAGGAATTTAGCTTTTAATGTCTATATTTGGAGGCAAAATATAACTCTGTCATATATGATGCAGAAAAGCCTACTTTCCATCTTGTCAAAAAGCCATTTTTAGTGTTGTCCCATGAAGAGATATACTTAAATATTTGAGCAAATGTAAGGGGTGTACTCACTTTTGTGATACACCGTATATATTAGTTGAGAGAGATTATGATTTATAGAAAATCATTTACTTAAGCTCCAAGAATGCAATATGAACAAGCATCGATTTTTTCTGACATGATACAAATATTTATTTTAATAACGTCAGTCTATCAGCATAACGATTTGCAAAGAAATGGAACATTTAATCATAATCTAAACTAATTGATTATAGTTAAAGTTTGTACAACAAATTATAAATTGATATGGAAAAGTGGAGTTAATCGCAAGTTACAGAGAAATATTGGCATAATGGCTATATCAAAGCAAGTCAACATATTAGATAAACAGTGGATTGCAATAACTAATGCATTACAAAGATGTTTAAATGTTTAATAAGAATATTGAAACATAATGACATATTGTGGATTAATGATAATTTTTCTGAACGAAACGCCAAAGTAATAGATACATTCTTTAATAACTATTATAAGGAAGTTCTCAGTTCACACACACACACACACACACACATATATATATATATATATATATATATATATATATATATATATATATATATGGAAATGCTTAAGATAAAAGGTTATAGAGGGACAAATCCAACGATCCGTTACTTGTTAAATTCTGATCAATAGTCGGAGAGATTTGGAGCTTATACCATTGCCTAAAAGTGGGGCATATATATATATATATATATATATATATATATATATATATATATATATATATATATATATTGACTGTACTTTGCAAAGGAAGTTTCTAAGTGGCTAAAGAGTCCGATGATTGTTAAGTTTTGATCAATAGTAAAGGAGATTTGGAACATATAACATTGCCTAAAAGTGTTGATGTCACGAGCGCGTATCAATTCGTCTACGAATTCATCGACTCTATATTGGTGTTGATAGGTATCGAATATGTAAAAGGTCGGATCTTAGAAAGAGTCTTTATTCTTTTCTAGATGAGAATCAATTGTTTTTTTTTTTTTGTTTTTTTTTTACAAAGGCATCACCACATTATCAAGGCCCAGAGGCCACTCAAGGATAAGGGTTAAAGAGTGTACAGTAGAAGTTGGTCAATATAGTAATCATTAGTAATGAAAATTTGGTAAATTTAATAACTTATATGGAACGGCTCATCAAGAACTTATTTACCTTAGACTTGAACACAACCATATTGTAGTCAGCCGGAAAGCAGGAAAACGGAAGACAATTCCACAGGCGTGCAGTTCTAAGAAAGAAGCTTTGTTCATGGAATCTATGTTTAGGTTTAGGCACAGATAAAGAGTGGGGGAAATTATTGATAGTGTTTGCAGCTAGACGAGTGTTTCTTGTGAAAGTTTGGCGAGGGGGGACCATAGATTGAAGTTCAGTTGAACACTTTCCATGAAAATAACGATACATCAGAGACAAACTCGCAACATCTCTTCTGTGAGATAGAGGTTGTAAGGAGGAGAAAAGGACATCTCCTACGAGGCTACGAAGTCTATTTTGAACTCTATCAAGGCAGGACAAGTCCTTTCTAGCAGCTCCTGCCCAGATGTGGCAACAGTATTCCATCCTTGGACGTACCTGGCTCTTATATAGATAGAGAATAGCATCAGCAGTGAGATATCTACTGGATCGATAGAAAGATCCCACCATTTTCCCATCGGCCTTGGCAACATATTTGATATACGTGTTCCATTTAAAATCAGGAGTAATGGTCAAACCCAGAAGCTTGTCAAAACTTGAGGCCTCCTGAAGACGAGAGCCATTCATTTCAATTGATGACAAATGTGGATAAAATGTTGATGATGTAAGGAGAGAAGCTTGGTTTTAGATGCATTAAAAGTAACCAGCCACTCCTTTCCCCATTGTACTACATGCTCAAGATCAGAGGAGAGAGAATTGGAGAGTACTTGCTCGTTTACTGTCTTAGATGTGGTACCATAAATAGTAGTGTCGTCAGCATAAATGTCTACAAATGATGTAAGGATATGATTTGGAAGATCATTAATGTAGATCAGGAAAAGAGTTGGGCCCAGGTTGGATCCCTGAGGGACACCGGCATTAATACTGTGAGCTTCTGATTTTTGCCCCTCAACTACTACTCTTATGAACCTATCAGAAAGAAATGATTTAATAATTGAGAAGACTTTTCCAGCTATACCATAGCTAGCGATCTTATGAAGTAAACCTTTATGCCATACCCTATCAAAGGCTTTAGATATGTCAAGAGCAATTGCCCTAGAAAGATTGCCACCGTCGAGAGATTTGCTAATCCTATGCGATATAACTGTAAGGACATCTGCTGTAGATCTAGCAGAACGGAAACCATATTGAGTGTCACTAAGAAGGTTATTTTTGTTGAGATGTTTGATTACTTCTGTATTTAACACAGATTCTAGCAACTTACTCATGACGCACAGGAGACTTATTGGCCTGTACTGAGAGGGGGATGAGCGATCACCTGAATTCTTAAATACAGGGCATACTGATGAGATTTTCCAGGGAGATGGGAAACTATTCTCCTTAAGACAACGTTTAAACAGTTTTGTAAGTATGGGCGCTAGTTCAGGTTGAAGTTTTTTGAGTACTATAATTGGAATACCATCAGGGACAGTTGCTTTACTGGAATCAAGGTTTTTGATTAGCTTGGCAACATCACGTACAGATATACGTATATCACATAGCGTGTTTTCTGATACAGGAGTAAATATTGGGGGTTGGCGGTCTTGGTCGCAAAGGGTAGAATTAGCTGCAAAGTTCTTGACAAAGAGTTTGGCTTTGTCTGATGCTGACGAGATTACCTCAGGTCCATTGATAATAGTTGGGATGGAGCACACGCTTCTGTTCAGGATTCTGTTTGCTATTTGCCAAAACTGGTGGGAACCAAGCCGCTGCTCAGCTACTTTGGACTTAACAGATTGAGCATACAACTCTCTTGCGTTCCTTATTACTTTCTTACAATGGTTGCTGGCAGTCCTGAAAACGGCTTTAGTTTCCATACATCTATTACGTTTGAAGCAGTGGAAAAAGTGATTTCTGTGCGCAATGGCAGCAGCACATTCTGGAGAGAACCATGGCTGGCTGTTAGGTTTTTGCTGAAACTTTTTAGAGGGTATGAAATGGTCAATACCTACAATTAACCATTCAGTTAGGTCTAATACTATAGAGGACACATCCTTTTTAAACATGGAATGCAGAGGTAGATCAGATATAAATGTACGGAAGCTATCCCAGTCAGCCTTAGTGTATCGATATACTGTACGATGAAGTGGTACGTCTGGGGACTTATTACATTTCATTTTTATCTTAATTGATACAACAGAGTGGTCGGAAGATCCAAGACGCGACAGAACAGAAACTGAACATAGTTCAGGGCAAGTTGTGAGAAAAAGGTCTAGTAGGCTCGCATACTGGCCGTCATTATCGGGCACACGGGTAGGTTCCTGAACAATCTGAGTGAGGTCATAGGCAATGGAGAAATCATGACAGAACCTCCCCTCATCATCGGTCTTGTTTGAGTGGGTCAACCATTCGACGTTGTGAACATTGAAGTCTCCACATACGTGAATGTTAGCTGAAGGATAAGTAGAAAGGACTTGGTCAATTTTCTCAGATATGCTTTGAAAGATAGTAACTCCGCTGTTGTGGGGGCGATAGCGAGTAAATATAAATGCAGTAGTGTGAGCTAAAGCAACCCGGAAGCACATATAGGGTAAGTTAGGATCTTCCCTGGAGATGTCCCTCCCACATGGAAAGCTATCTTTAATATAGGCACATATTCCATGCCCATGGCGATCTTGGGGGTCAGATTTAGAAGTTAAGTTAGAGTATCCTGTAATTGCAAACTCATCTAGGGAAATAGCCTGTCCAATGCCAGTTTCACTTAAAAATAAAAGGTCTGGTTTAGTCTCCTGTAATTGGGTTTCAACCTCTACAAGGTTAGAACGTAGACCCCTTATGTTGGAGAAGGAGACATGGTAGTAGGGGTCTACGTTGGAAGTTGGAGAACCGGGTTTAATCGTGTATTTTTTCTTGAAACTTGTCATGATGAAATTTTGGAATTTGTGGACTAGGTCGACAGATTTACTTAGAGCAGGACAGAGAGGGGAAACTAAGAGAGAAAAAGAAACGAAGAATTTTTTTTTGTACCACATGATAAGGTAAAGCCGTAACAATTACCCACTAGTATGGCATCGAGAGGCCCCACCAGAAGCTACTGCATGGTCCAGATTCCATTCACCAAATGGCAATACAGCAGCCCCAGTACTTTGCACCTGCTGATAGGACAGCCTCCTTAGTGGTTAATCCAAGGTTCGGGTCCCTGACTATCAGGCGGATAACGTCGGCCCAGACAAAACGTTTACCTCCAGCACCCTTACTAGTGACATGGCTACAAGGATAGACATAGAAACAGAAAATGTCCACCAACTCTGCCAACTGTTCGCGCAAAAATACTGCCAACCTAGAAAACAGCTTTTTCTTCTCCCTTTGTCAGAAAAATCACTCATTTAAAAAATGAGGACTGAGGGACAAATAAGAAGAAGCGAGAGTAACAGGATCTGCCGATAACGCATCCACAATGCGTTTTCTACTCTCCATTAAAAAAAAAAAAAATAAATAAATAAAAAATAAAAAATAACTATTAAGTATTGTACTTAATAAAAGTCCAACGGACCTGTTTAAGGGAAAGTATGGTGATAGATTCCCCTCCCACGAACTAAAAATGAGTACAATTAGGTAATCTATTTTTGCAATCAACTCGGTAGATAAATAAACATTTATGGACGAGAGAAAAAAAAAGCTAGCATTTAATACAACAGAAATACATAAATTAAATACTGAAATAAAATGTAGTTATTAATATTTGAATCTTAAAATAAAAAGTGCGAATTAGTAGAGAAAAAAATCACTTATCACAACAACGCATTCCGTCTCCAAACTAGTGAAGAATTTAACTTTTAATAGCGTTCAGAAGATTTTTTTTTTTTTAAATTAACCGTTAAGAGAAAGCGTGATTTTATTCTGAACTTTAACTAATCACGTTTTAAGCAACTTATGATATAAAACAAAATCGGATGGGGGGGGGGGTTCTTCCGAAGTTAGTTGGTGACGTTATAAGTAATTGCGAGATAAGATGGGAGCCAGAAATTAGGGGTGGGGGTGGGGGACTGAAAATGATAATATAATAGATTGATTATACAATATTTAAGATCAACTTGGTAGATAAACATTTATGGACGAGAAAAAAAAAGCTAGCATTTAATACAACAGAAATACATAAATTAAATACTGAAATAAAATGTAGTTATTAATATTTGAATCTTAAAATAAAAAGTGCGAATTAGTAGAGAAAAAAATCACTTATCACAACAACGCATTCCGTCTCCAAACTAGTGAAGAATTTAACTTTTAATAGCGTTCAGAAGATTTTTTTTTTTTTAAATTAACCGTTAAGAGAAAGCGTGATTTTATTCTGAACTTTAACTAATCACGTTTTAAGCAACTTATGATATAAAACAAAATCGGATGGGGGCTCTTCCGAAGTTAGTTGGTGACGTTATAAGTAATTGCGAGATAAGATGGGAGCCAGAAATTGTTAAAGAATAATTTACATTACACCGGTGTAAATTTGGCTGGTGTAACATAAAATCTCCCCCGCATTTTTTTCATCTGTAAAGATCATCAAGCCTAAATATAAGGTGACGTGATATTGAAAACACACACACAGACCGAATTTGATGTGCAATATTATCATTATCATAATGATTATTTTATTATTTGTATTTATTTATTTATTTGCAAATTAGTTTACCGGAGAAATTATTACTCGTGACACATAATTATCAATAAAGGATAGATTCTATACTAATACCTAACGAATCTGCATCAATTAAAATATCATGTTTAAGCGTGTTTTACGACCTGGCAACAGCGAGCACCCGGCTAGTATACTAATATATCTTTTATGATGATTCCATATTTCTGTTTGTTGTTTTTGTTTGTATTTGTTAGCAATGATGTCATTATATATATATATATACATATATATATATATATATATATATATATATATATATATATATATATATATATATATATATATATATATATATATATAAATGTAATTCTTGGTTCGTTCAAAGTCCATAAAACCATATTTCTACATTACCAATTTAATTGAAATTTTCAGAAAATGTATGTGTAAAGTCACGGAATGTTTGCATGTTATTAAAATGAATTAAGATCGTTAAGATCGCAAATTATAAAAAATATTTTAAATAAAATAAAAATATTTTCGTAACTGCGAGACTGCCCGCCATATTTCATTTCCGGTAGAAATTAGCCTTTCACGATCACCACAGGTTGACGACTTTCGAATTACAACATTTAACTATCTAATTAATAGATGGGTAAAAAAACAACCCATTTTTTTTTAATTATATATATATATATATATATATATATATATATATATATATATATATTGTACTTTAACCTTACAATTGAATAAAAAAACATATCATAAAACTGTAATTAAACTTGGAAATACGATTTAGAAAATAGCGCGGATCGGTAACTGCACTAGCACCATTTGCTTATCTTATTTTTTTTATTTTTAAAATCCTACCTAAAATAAATTTGTATAATTCTGTATTTCTTATGTTATTGGAAAAAAGGTAAATATTAAGAATTGCTCCACCCTCGAAAATTCCTTTAAAATTACCACTTTATAGGTTTTCGGGGCCGCTGAAAACGAAAATAACATTTATAATTAAGGCAAATGAGTAGTTTCCAAGATATGAAGAAATGTTAGTTTAAAAAAGTGGAGGATCACTTTTCCATAATAATTTAACGTAAAATGACCACCTACTTTGTGGCCACGAATTCTTTTGGGGGAGGAGGTAACTTTCTTTCTACCCTTGGAAAATCCTTTAAAATTACCTGTTAAAATAGCAAAATGCAAAAGAAATCATACAAAAAACTTTTTAGCCAAGAAACACACACATTTTTTTTTTAAATAGCATCCATTTTTTCCTATCGAATTCATTTGCTGTTTTTATTGAAAACTATTTTCTCCCGGATTTTTGATAAAATTTTCCATAAAGGGCCGTGCATCTCACGTTCGTATATAACAAAAAAACATTTTTTAAGATTTCCGTGTGCTAAAAATGAATCCGCAAACCGTTTCCGTCGCAAAAAAACAGTTTTTATGATATGAAGAAATTACTTTTTTCGAAAAGTAGGCGATCACTTTTCCATGTAAATTTAACTTAAAATAAGCACCAACTTTCTAACCAACTGAGAGAGGGGGGATTTTTTCCCATGTTTATTGGCTAAACAGCTTTCGTTTATGCTCGCGCGTAGCATAAACAAAGGCTACGGCTGTGAAATGGGAAATAGTCCCAGAGTCCTGGGGTTATTACCATGCAAAAGAAATCAAACAAAAAAAAACAGTTTAGCCAAGAAACACACAGAAAAATGCCCCTTCCTCAGGTGGTCAGAAAGTGGGTGCTCATTCTAAGTTAAATTTACATTGAAAAGTGATCGCCCACCTCTCGAAAAAGTAATTTCATGAATATCATGAAAACATTCTTTTTGCGACGGAAACGATTTGCAGATTTGTTTTTAGTACACTGAAATCTACAATAAAATATTTCGTTATATACGAACATGATACGGGCCTAAAAGTAAAATAACACCGGATTTTTGGGGCAGATTTGCCGTTTATTTGTACAAATATCCTCAAACCAGGAAATCACGAATCTGTATCGAGCAAAAGTTTAAAACCACTGATTATATGTAAGCCTAGGTTACAGTAACATATATTGAGTGAGTTCCTAACAGTATTTTGTATAGTTTTTGAGTTTAAACTCATTTTCCCAGAATGTCCCCAAACTTAACGTGTCCGATGCAGTCTGCCGCCATTTATATTTTTCAAATATACCGATAAACACTGCATGTTTTTGAACCGATTAAACATTATACATTACATAAAAACACTACAATCTTATCCAGTTAGGAAGAACATTTACTTTTCTTGCCTTTGATAAAATGTATTTGTTATATATTTATTTTTGACAACTTCTTTGTATCTGTGTTTAGTAATACAAACCCTTTTGATTTAATGTAACGTTTAGTCGGCTCGAAAAACAGCGTTTATTGGTGTATTCGAAAGATACAAATAGTGGCGGACACTGATGATTACTTTAAGTTTTAGAAAGTGAGTTAAAACTAAAAAACTATACAAAATACTACCACAAACCCACCGATTATGTCAACCTATGTCATGGTAACATATATTCGGTGGGGCTTTGACACTGTATTTTATAGTTTCTAGTTTTCAACTTACTTTCCCAAACTTAACGTATTCAACAGAGTCTGCAACCATTTCTGTTTTTCGAGCCGATTAAATATTTTACATTACATAAAAACACTAAACAATTATCTAGTTAGGTAGAAATATAACTTACCTTACCTTTGCTTTCATTTATTTGTTTTTGGACAACTTCTTCGAATCTGTGTATAGTACCCCCCCAATCACTCAAATATCAATTACAAACTCACATTTTTGCATACAGAAAACAACAAAAAAAACATTTAGCGTTTCAACATTTTTGCTACGTTCAGCTTTATCCACTGTTTGTTGGTCGAGCCCAAGCCATGCTTGACGGTAATCCCGAGGATCAGGATAAAATTCTGCAAGAGTACCTTTTTTTATTTTCGTTTTTTTTTATTTTACTTTTTGGAATGGATTGCTGTACTAAGATTATAAGAAATATGCATTTACTCTTTTTATTAAAATTTTCCATTACACCAAATTAAGCCACAGCAATGCGTGGCAGGGTACAGCTAGTATATATATATATATATATATATATATATATATATATATATATATATATATATATATAATATTGTTTTTCAAATATAATTGTTTATTTAATTAATTATATTTGAAACATATATTTAAAAAATTATATGTTAAAAACAAAATTATATTTTAAAAACAAAAAATATATATATACTATAAATTGAATGACGAAATACATGACGTCATAGTTTTTTACAAAGGGGGAGTAGCAAAATATTTTGGGGAATCGTCGGTTATATATATATATAGTATTCAACAATGTCAAATCAGGAGAGGTGTGGTTAGAGATTGCGCAACACTTGCCACAAATATTTCACGCGCAGGCACCCTTTACTTGGGTATCCATTGTATGTTAAGACTGAAAGAGCCTTGCATTGATATTTATATATATATATATATATATATATATATATATATAATATATATATATATTATATATATCATGTGCGTGTGTCTGTGCCTGTGTTTAACACAAAAGCTAAATAGAAACTAACTTTAAATTAATTAGGAAAACAAAATAAAATCATAATGTTTATTTTGCTTTTAATATGACGTAAAAGTTGTAAAAGATAATAGACGAAAATGAAGTTATGTATGCGTTTGTTGTGTTTGTTTCGGTAAAAAAAAAGAAACATGATGTTTATTTTCATTTTTTTTTTTTGGCGATATTACAGGAAGACGCTGTAGATGTGTGAAAATCAACGTACGTCTGTTTGTTGATTTGATATAAGTGTACAAAAATAAATTAACAACTTCTTTTTTACGATATGGCAAGAAATGTGTTCATCGAATTTAATAATGATTGACACATCTTGGGACAGATTATAATACTGTTCGAGAATTTAGTCGAAATTTTTGTTTAACAATAGGACGAATCTGAGCAACACATCAAATTATTTGAAGCAAGAAAAACCGAAGTCTGACGGAGCGTCAATTATTTACATGTAGGTTTAGCATTAGATGACTGACAAAAAAAAAAAAAAAGAAATGAGATAATCACAGATGCGTGCACTAATCAAACTTTATGAGATATTTGGTAAACATTTAACTGGCGTAGCAGGAGGACAACATTGAGAGAGGAATCATAGTGCTATCACAAGGCCTATGACAATAGACTATTCTTTTCATTGTTTTGACTCTCGCGTATATATCCGACAGATTAGACACAGTTAATTAAATAAGAACCACATCAGTCTATATAAAAGCATATAAGATATCAACGTATACACACTCGAGAGTCAAAATAATGAAAAGATCATGCTGCTGTCCTACGCATAGCTATCACCTGTACAGAATACTAGTTTTGGAGAGTATTCTCCCACAATTCACTGTAAGGTTACAGTATATTGAACTATTATGCTTAATAATCAGGAAATCAGGCATCAGCGATTCGCATGGTGGCGTTGTCATTTTGAAACAATGTATTTTAGTTTCTGTACTTACATTTTAGAGATAAGATAAACCGTCTAGGTTTATACACACACATATATACATATATATAAATATATATATATATATATATATATATATATATATATGTATATATGCTAGGTAAATAAGCAGAGAAACGTAGATTATGCAGGTGAAGGAAATAGATGGAGAGAGAGACGTTAATTCGAAGGAAAAAAGGATATAATGTGAGAGGAAAATATTTAGGTGAGTGCAAGGTGCATGTTTAGCTATGGTCGATGAAATAATTTTTTTTTAAATTTTATTTATAGCGATTACCAGATATATTTGAACAAAAATCGCTTCAGTGTTTAATATATACATAAAGTTTACAATAGATCTTGCTTTGCAATTATTTGGTATCATATTGCCAAATGCAATTTTTATTACGTTGAATTTTATAAAAGTTTATTATTATAAAACTAGTTTGTTAGTAAGAATAATGGTTCAATTGATAGTTTCACATTAAGGATTCGTTCTAATGTATTTATCAATAATTTTGTTTAAGAGTGTTTCGTTTTATCAATGTAGAAGCTATTTAAATAATAAAGGATATATTTATTGGCAGTTATAAATATAACACATTTTGTGTTGATGATTAAAATTAAAAACATTACCACTTGGCAAGCGTAGTAGGAAGTGATGCGCATTTATAACGCATGCGTAGATATACATTTATACGTTTAAGCCAGTTTATTTTTAATGTTTATATGCATGTTGCTTTAGCTCAGATCGTAGGTAATAACGCCGTAGAGCTAATAGTTTTGTTTTCAATTCAAACTAATGCCATCTAACTCATTACTTTGTTGTCGACTTTTTAAATAACTATTATACAATAGAACAAACAATAGCAAATTAACTCTATGAACATAAATACGAAATATGCATGAGTTAAACTATTATATTTATGCGTATTATACGACTGTTAGTGTATATATATATATATATATATATATATAGAGAGAGAGAGAGAGAGAGATAGAGAGAGAAAGAGAGAGAGAGTCACAAAAGTGGGTACACCCCTCATATTTCTTTATGTATTTAAATATATCTCTTCACAGGACAACAAAGAAAAATATGTTTTTACAGAATGAAAAGTAGTCTGTGTATTAAGCTGGCGGATATTTGAGACTCTGCGCACCTCCACCTTCGGGTTGAGGATGCGCCAAATATGTTCTATTGGGTTCAATCTGGAGACCTACTTCCATCAAGTTTACCTTCAGCATCTTCAGTAAAGCATCGATTGCCAATATTTGTTTTTGGTCATTTTCATGCTTGAACACTGCTCTTCGACCCAGTTTCTGGAAGGATGGATCATGCTCTGTTGCAGCAATTGACAGCACATGTTGGAGTTTATGCGATGAAACTCATTAATACCTGCGGCACTTATGCAGCCCCAGACAATGGCATTCCTACCACCATGCTTGGCTGTAGGTATGACACACTTAACTTTATACTCTTTACATTGTCTCCGCCACACATGCTTAAGACCATCAGAACCAACAAATTAAATTTCATTTCATCACACCATAGGCCATGGTTTCAGTAATCTATGGGTTTTGTTGACATGTCTTCACCAAACTGCTTTCTTGTGTATTGCCCTCAGAAGAGACTTCTTCCTGGGGTGACAGCCATGAACACCAATTTGAAGAGTACAAAGATAAGTGTATCATGCCTATTGTCAAGCATGATGATGGGAATGTCATGGTCTAGAGCTGCATGACTGCTGCAAGTATTGGAGAGTTACATTTCATTGAGGGAAACATGAACTCCAACATGTACTATCAACATGTACTGAACTTTTTTCAGAGTGCTAATTTGCAAATTCACAAACAAAAAAGAAAACAAGATAATATAATGACAGGGGGCGACTGATTAAGATAACGTCAAATCGGGGCAGTAAAATTGTTCTAAAAAGGGGGTTCAATTTATTAGAATGTTGCATGTCAAAGTGAACCCCATCCAATTCTTAAGTTATTGATTAAAAATATTTTTATAATCTGGTAGCTTAGTGTCCAATAATCTGCAGAAAAAGAAAAAAAATTGTAAGGGGTTGCCGATTGTTTACGTTCATCTACATACATCTTAACGATAGTTTCTTGATCCAAGTTGTGCGTGATTAAAACTAAGACGTGATTTAAAGAAAAAAAAAAAACGTTTTATTGTCCAGAAATTATTTTCGATTATTTGATTAATTTTTTTCATTGCAAGTTTGATTTTTTTAAACAAAGAAAAAAAAAAAGCAAATATGATTTTTCTAGTGTAAAAAAGAAAAAAATACTCGATTAATTTACATATTTAAAAAAAAATATTTGGGATTTTTACGACCTAATCCAACGCAGTTTTGTTATATCGTATGTGATGCCCTAAAATGAAGTCAAACTCAACTTTCTTTGCTAGTAGGTTTCAACGGCCTTTATTTTAAAGATAAACGGAGACAGTAATAAAACTTGTTTTGGCGTCTTCATTCTTAATTAATGGCTAACTGACTTTATTTTAATGCACTCCAATAAATATTGATGAATAAACAATAAGAAAGTCAAACTGACTATACTTTATCCATTGTTTATCTATTACTCGAATAAGAAAGTTTTCATTTTTTTTATAAATATTGTTAATTTTAATCAATACGTGCAACTTTTAATCATCGTCGTTATGCGTTTTATATAGCATAAGATTTTAAACTAAAAAGCCTTTGGCATATGTTTTAAGACGCGATATAGAATATGTCGTAAAATAAATCGCATTTATCTTATGTTGCTGGCAATTGTTTTCTTTCTTTTATTAAACCTTGTATTAAAGGACTTTCCTATGCTTAATACATATGTGCGTTGTACTTTGTTGCAAGCGTCAGCAAAACAAGGTTTACATTTGCATTAAAAAATAAAATCAATAACCTGTTTATAATATAAAATATATACAAAACTGGAATTTGCAGAGGCGACATGACTGAAATGGTATGACTACATTGAGTCAGGTAGTAGACATGGCAGGGTTAGCATTTTAATTTACACGGCTTACATTTTCTAAATTATTATATTAACCGTTTACTTTTATACTGGGAGACTATTTGGGAATTCCAGGTTATGTGTGTGTTCCCGGTTTACATCGGCATTGTTTCCAGTCATCTACCACTTCTACTTTCCATTCAACTCAAATTATGCTGTGATAGGTTATTTCGCCACACTTACCTAAACATTACACGAGCATTTACCATTACAGGAGGTATCCATTGTCTATAAAGACTAGACGGAAGCATGAACTTTTGTACTGGCAGTAAAACAATGACCTTGAAAAGTCAAATTTCAACTTCATTTTTCGTATACATTCGACGGCTTTCATTTGTCATACAGAAATTATAGTGTTTCTTTATCTATCGAGTTATATTACATTTAATAATTGGTAATTTATATTACATTCAATTGCTAATGTTGCTAGCCAGAATTAGATAATCGGAATCAATTCTGGTCAGCAATTGAGGTGTCGATTATTCATATAAGGACACGTAGAAATTCTTGGAAAACACACTGTAAAAGACGCACAGAAACACATTGCTGATATATCGACAAAATAGTATAAACCCTATATTTCAAGATGATTCAAATAATACTTGGTGATTCTCCCATTAACGTGAACATTTTATCACAGTTGTTTTTTAAGGTCGATTGAAAGGGAAAGACGTCTTGCATAATGTGGAATATTGTTGCTATTTTATGATAACGAATGTATTTAATAAATGCAGAATACAACAATTAGTAAAATTTAAACATCACTGAAAGATTTTACCAGCAAGTTTTAAATTTCATAAGATCAACGTTTCATCGGATATTGCCGTGATACGACAGGTCGAAAAAGGCCTAATGCCTTATCTTGGATACTGTTTATAGGCGATTGTTTGCATAAGTAAGTAATTTCACAATGCTTCCCGGTGTGTCGTGTAATTATAACGCGAAAGCAGTTGGAGAAATCCTGCGCGCTTGTTCTATTTTATTTAATCGCCTCTAAGGCGATTGGAAGAAATTGAGTTTCATGAAAAGATCAGCATTTAATTGCTCAGAGTCCTTCTTTGATGCTCTCCCATATATCGAGTCCGTCGCCAATTACGTTAAAAAGTAAAAGTGAAAGTATCGTCACACATCTTATCCCAGATTATCAACTTACTGTTTGTAAAGTTAAACACCGTAAGATGTAAAATATTTACATATATAAAAAAAAAACTATTTGCAATGCAAAGACAAACTATTTCTGCAACTTGCATAAAAATCTATCAGGCCTTTAATACAACAGATTAAATCGAAGCTTCTATTAGTTCACTATCGATTATTTAATTTGCGATGATTCAATTTGATGATTTATCAGACTAATATTGCAAGCATAAACGTGAAAGATATTTCGTTTACAAATTTCCAGCCTTTTAAAATATTTATTCTTACTAGAACTTGTTTTATATTTCAGACCAATCACGCAACAGGACTTATGAAGCAGACGAATTGGACCAAATAGGTAAATCCGAATTGATAACAGGAAATGTTTTATCACAGTTTACCATGACGAGCCACAGTAATGCTGTCAATGTTTCTCGAGTCCAACATTTTCGTCTGTAGAAAACCTTTTGTCACCATACAAACTTGTATATTGAATTTGACGGTCGGTATACCGGTTGGGTGTTAAATATTGATTCGATTATAACAAGATTGGTGATGATGTAGCCTCTTTAATAACTCGATTCTTCTTGTTGAACACGCTAAGTTGAAATTAAAGTCGGTCACTTAAGCTCACATATGCAGGCCATGATGTAATATTCATAAGATCTCTCTGTCTCTCTTCAGATGTACGCTTTATATATTATATTTGCGCTTTACATATATATATATATATATATATATATATATTAAAGCAAAAAGCAATGCGGAGGAAGACCGAAAAAGATGAAGTAAAAAAGAAAAACAAACAGATGTATACGAGTATGGTAGAGTAGAGGAGTGTCTAACCTTTATTTGACTATCATTCTTCACTTCAATGTATAATTATTTATAACCAAGTTGCTGGTATGTCCGGTGTATGTAAAGTCCGTAGGTGGTGTGGAATCTTGATTAATTTCGAGAGAAAGTTACCTCTTTTTTTCAAAATAGAAGACAATAGTGGAGTAAAGATGGCAGAGAGAGCGTGGCAGTCCTGCAGAAATATTTTAATTTGCTTATATATTTATTATATTATTTCTGTTGTAAGCTTTGGGTATATATTTATATATATGTATTTTTTAAATTTTATTTTGTACAATATTGCATAATTTATTATTATTGTTACTGTTGTTGTTTGTTTTTGTGTTTTACTCGTTTATCCGGTGCTGTTGTTGAAGTTTTTATTTATTTATTTATTTTTTGTGTTCTGTTTTTAGTTGTTTTTAAATGTTTTTATTTTGTTTTACCTTTTATGTATCTGTATTCGTGCGTTGAGAAGGTGATACTACTCATTTATAATATGATAGTTATGATCCTCTGTCTATGTTACGTGTATAAGCGCTTTATATATTTTTTATTGAAATATGTAGTGCCAGCTAGAATATGGTCTAAGGGAGATAATTCTGTTTAACTTAGTGCAAGCACTCAACTCTTGCAACTCCTACCTCCTCTTCACGAGATATATAGATGCTATCTTCATACTCACATGCTCTCGAGAAGAAGCCATCGAAATCTTCAACTCATTTAACAACGCTGGCCTACAGTTCACCATAGAACACCCAGACAACTCTTGCTTTCTCTCACTCCTTGACTTCAAACTTAACATTAAAAAAATGCCTCTATATACACAGAATTCTATAGGAAACCTGCCAGCAGACGTTTGTTTGTACACTTTAGATCCGCCTTACCCTTCAAAGACAAAATGAGCTATGCACACGCAGAGATTACACGCATACTCAACAAGTGTACCAATACACCTGATAAAATTCTGCACATTAACAACTTCCTACACACACTCCATAAACGGCTATCCTAATTCCACCTTATCCTCACTCAAAAAAAGAAAAACATCCAAGGGCAAGCTCTCTCTAATACCTGTTTCCTCAAGCCCCCCTTCTTCAATGATAGAATCTCCACTGCTATCCGCAGAGCCATACACCACGAAGAGCTAGACATACAACTTATCTACACCGGCACCAGCTTAAGACAGCACCTAACCCGGAAACACCCATCACGTACACCCGACGCTTGCTCCCTATCTAACTGTCCCATCAAAGATACAGGCATATGGTTGCGCACCCACGTGATCTATAACCTGCAGTCTACTAAATGCAACAAGTCATACATAGAGAGTACCACTAGACCACTACACCAACGCATTAAAGAACATATAAACACCAGATTCTCATCATCCCACAAACATATAATCTCATGCAACAGCACTAAACATAATATTCGCGTTTATATCCTCGCCTCAGTCAGAAACGTTGGAAACCTTAGAATTGTAGAATCTCTCCTTATCTCTAAACACAAATCCTCCTTGAATAATAGACTAGAACTGATCTCTTCCTTTATCTTTGACCCCTCCATTACAAGCGAACCAGAGCAACGACAATACACAAACTCTATTAAAAAAATAAATAGGATAAAATAAAAATATACGAATATTATAAAAAATACACACATATATATATAAATTGAAGTATACAAAATTAAAAAATAATACGGTTACCCACAACAACAACAAGATAGAACATAAAACAATAAAATAAAATATATATGTAACCCTAATAAAAAAATTAAGTCCGATAGAGTTATCCCCCTTGCACTAAGTTAAACAGAATTATCCCTAAAGCTTACAACAGAAATAATATAATAAATATATAAGTAAAATAAAATATTTCTGCAGGACTGACATCTTGAATCCACATTTGTCTTCTATTTTGAAAAAAAGACGTACCTTTCTCTCGAAATTAATCAAAATTCCACACCATCACGGACTTTACATACACCGGACATACCAGCAACTTGGTTATAAATAATTATACATTGAAGTGAAGAATGATAGTCAAATAAAGGATAGACACTCCTCTACTTAACCATACTCGTCTACATCTGTTTGTTTTTCTTTTTTACTTCATTTTTTCCGGTCTTCCTCCACATTGTGTTTGGCTTAAAGAAAAAATATATATATATATATATATTTGCCAACAATGCTTCAAGCAAACTACTACCTACTCTTATATATATATATATATATATATATATATAAGAGTAGGTAGTAGTTTGCTTGAAGCATTGTTGGCAAAGATATATATATTTTTTTTTCTTTAAGCCAAACACAATGTGGAGGAAGACCGGAAAAAATGAAGTAAAAAAGAAAAACAAACAGATGTAGACGAGTATGGTTAAGTAGAGGAGTGTCTATCCTTTATTTGACTATCATTCTTCACTTCAATGTATAATTATTTATAACCAAGTTGCTGGTATATATATATATATATATATATATATATATATATATATATATATATATATATATATATATATATATATTATATTCAGCTACAGTTCTAGCGGTTTGCGTTGGCCCTGCGGCTTGTTCCTTGCTAATGGAGTCTAAGTTAACTTCGTGGCTGGGTCCGAATCTCTTTACCAGCTGTAATCGTAACTCCCTATACTGATAATTCCTAAAATGATAAAACCCTGGTGTCTGGAGGTATAAAAATTATTATAAATTATTGTATATTTATACATATATATATATATATATATTATATTCATGTATGTATTTATATTATATTATATATACATATACATCAGAATAAAATAAAATACATGATTTTTAAATTTATATGTTTCTTTTTGAGTATCCTGTTTAATAATACTTTTTTGTAAATTATTTTTACAACCCTTTCATTGTGTTCTTTTATTATTAAATAAATTTCCTATTTTTTTTCTATTGAGCTCTTTTATTTGGTATCGATTAGAATATACATATTATTTATATTTACTTTAAGTTTACCGAAGCTTTTGGTGTGTAAACTTACGTGCTGCTTTTTTATTATACATACATATATATATATATATATATATATATATATATATATATATATATATATATATATATTGAGAATGTGTGTGAAGACAATTCTCAACCTATACACCAAACGAATTTTTTTATCTACAAACTTTAAATTTGATGCATAATATATTCAGATATTTGGAAAACCTTTTAATAGACGTTCATCAGGAAAATAATCCCAACTAAGGGGTCAACATTTTAAACGTGGTATGTGGAGCGGTCATCGGATTTTTATCCGTTATGCGCATATTACGGATTTATTATAATATTATGAATAAGTAGCTTAAAATATAATTTTTAAGGAACATATCCAGATGGTTTAATATTTAACGTGCTTGATTCACTGTATTTAGGGTTGGGTTTCGATCTCAGCTTGAGTATTTTTTTAATAAGAAGTTTACGCTTTGGAAAAAAATAATGCACAAGTCTTAGGTTTTTTTTACTAATTAAAATATATTTATATGTATTTCACAACACGACAACCATGGAAGCCTACTAGTATACACACACACGCACATACACACACACACACACATATATATATATATGTGTGTGTGTGTGTGTGTGTGTGTGTGTGTGTGTGTGTGTGTGTGTAATGCTCACTATCAGGTTGACCATTTGGGAAGTAATATACACATTACCATTAGCGTATGAAACGATGCTGTTTGTGTAAACAAATTGAGATTAGGTATTTTAGACAATGTAAAAGCATTGTTAATTCACTGCCCTCATAGCAGCAGCCGTATAGCGTTAGACGTAGAAGCTCCGAATGTCGTTTGGGCGATCGGGTTTCGATCCTGGCTTGAGGTAGTAGCTTTCTAGCTGCACTAATGAGCTGTGAAACAGCGAAAGAGTACTGTATGCGGATGACTATATATATATATATATATATATAAATATATATATATATTTATATAATATATATAATATATATTATATATTATATATATTATATATATATTATATATATATTATATATGTATATATATTATATATATATATATATACATGTAATTCTTGATTCGTTCGTTATAAATAGTCTAAATAACCACTGGGCCGATTGCTTCAACATTTTGGTATAATATGTTTACTGTAACGATGTGTGTTTTTTATATATTTCTTTTTAATTATAACATTATACCTAATTTTTCTTTAATAAATAGGTGCTTTTCTTTGTTCCGATGTTGCCATTGTTTTATTTGGGGACATATTTATTTATCACTGCCTGCTGTTACGTGACATCACTTAAAGGAATTTTTGGTCTCACCACGACAGGCCGTGGTCTAGCTTTACGTAAACAAATACTTATGTTATATGAAATAATTTTTTTAATTATCAGATTCTAATCGTTAAATTTTAAATTGATTTAATCACGTTATTATTTATAATCTAACCATGTGATTAAAATTTAATTCAAATTATCTACATGTGGTCGCTTTCCTACGGGCAAAATGAATGCCGACGATCAAAGTGTATAAACATTTTGACCCCTCGCTTTAGTTAGAAATTCATCAAAAATCAGAAAATTAACCAAGTTTAATGAAAATTTCAGTATTTATAAAATAATAATCGCGGAATTATTTTTTATTTAAATCTTAGTGAAAATGTATTATTTTGTTTAAACAAAAATTACTTTACTTAAGTTATGGTTTTCAGTATTAAATAAAAAACGCAAGAACTTATTTTTGCTTTTTTTTATATAAATAAAGCATCGTAATTTGTAACAATAAAAAACAATAATTTTTACAAGCATATTAAGAAAAAAAGCCCTAAAGTCCGTATTAAGGAATTCTATATAACTCGGAGAAAAATAAATTTCTCGAACTACCGATATTAACATTAAATTAAGCGTCGTGTATTTAATATTTTACAAAAATATTATAATAGCAAAAATATTTCTACTTTTTTTAATTACAGATTTCGCAGAATTTTTATATGCAGGGGTTTAATAATTTCCATGCTTGCTCGACTGTCTCAGATTTTGGGCGTCTGTATATTCCGTATTTCCAAAAGTAAGGTTTGTTGTGCTTATGCGAACGGCAAAAACACTCGGTTGTGGGGCTAATTCAGCTATTTTTAGCACAAACAACGTGTTTTTTATTTAATTCAATATCTTAGGTCCTTACTTTACTAATTATCTTTGAAATCGACCCAGAAAACTAATATTTATCTTTTAAAGTATTTTTAAAATGAATTTATTTAACTTCAAAATTTAGCTGAATTGGTAAGTTCGCCGCGAAAAATTTTTTCATAACCTTTTCCTCATGTGTGCAAATATTTTTTTTCCTTTGGGAAATTACGTTTAGTCCTTAATCTTTCAAATACAATCAAAAAATTTGCGGAAACATACAGACAAAATATGATGAATCGGCTTTCAATAGTTGGTCCCCCTCTTCTTCGTTTATTTTTGCCGTATGGACATTAGCAGCAAATCGACCATTGTGGATCATCTTTACTATTCAGGAAATTAAAGATTCAATTAGATTCCTATTTCAGTCATCTAAATTATTTAGTGTGAAATGAGTTTAGGAATTTTGCTTAGGAATAAGTTAAAAGTTTACAGTAATTTGTGTATTTCAAGCAAATTAAACATTTAGAATATTCAGAGTAATTCGAGATCTTGGCTTTTAATGAGATATAAACAGTTGGTGCCGTTTTAAGATTTAAACAATATTGAATACGATGGTGATCTCTGAGAATGCGAAAAATGTTATTCTTAATAAGTTTTATGTATAGAGTTTTGAGAGTATCACCTCTGGAAAAATGAATTAGTGCTGAATCTGTTTATATTATACAAATCGAACTAAATTTATACGACGTTTAATGTTTATTCGGTTTAATGACTTTTAAAAAATATTAGTTGTAGAATATTTAACAGCTTTTCAAATTAAAATGTTTGGAGATATTTTTATATTAAACAAATGTTTAGATTTACAAGTTATGGAAAATTGTCAAATTTATAAAATGTATATGCTTTATTTTTTTTAAGATTTGATATTTTGATAATTTTTTAGGCTTTAAATATTTTAAGATTTGTAGATGATTACGACAATAATAATGACGATTTAGTAAAGCGGTTTGCGAATCTATTTTCCTTTGCTATTTTGAAACAAAATAGCTGAACGTATAAATACGTGTGCTATATTTTACAATTTAGCTGGCATGTCAAATTTGAAATAATTTAAAGATAGTAAATATAATATTTTCAAAACAACAGAAGCATATAAAATAATAGATTTTAATTGGCTGTCCAAAAGTCTTTCAAGCGTAAGTTTGAAGTAGATTTTTTTGTTAAATAATGAATATGTTAGAAATACAATATATTCTTTTTAGAGGGAGATGAAACATAAGAATAAAAGCGATATGTGTGTATATCATTCAGAGTTGTGAATAATGGTTATTATTTAAATGCGTGCATTGAACTTTGTTTATAATATCAGGCTCTTTCTTTAACGTTTCCTTTAAATTAAAACATATTATAAATAATATAAAATATCAGAGGTTGTCAAGCTCGTAGAGGAAGATGGAGATTCCCCAGTGTCTGTCGAGAGAAACGCGATATTTTCCCCTACTTCTTAAAGGAATAATTGCCTGCCAACATAAACCGGAAGGTTTCTCAAAAAAAATATTAATAACATCTATTTCACAAAACAACATATGGAATGGAATTCCCCAAAATTCTGAGATAAAATGTAATAAATTACGTACACTCAAACGTTGTATGTCGAATAATATTTGTCAACGCGAGCGATAAAAATCAACTGTCTGAAGGACGATATTCCAGAACTGTTAAACGCAGAGTGGATATGAAATATTGATTTCAGTTCATAACAGGACTTGTTCTTTTATGCAATCTCGTTTG
>NC_136501.1:29758107-29820607 GCF_053919585.1 Euprymna scolopes
TTATCCTGTATGGAAGTGAGATTATCATCTAAATTCCGACCAAAGTAGGGTAGAAAATGTTCAGTCAACATATTAATGTACTTGGTCGAATTAATTCGACCTTGAAAGCGAGATATAGGCCATGGAACATTGGTACTAATAATGGCCCACACCAAAATGTAACCTCCATCACATCGCAGCGTTGAAACTGAGCACCTAGGATTAAATTCTTCGTCTCTCCTCCGATGGACGTACTGCCTACCATCACTGCCTTGCCTATCGAACTTGCTTTCGTCACTAAAAAGCACTTTTGACTAATATGAAGAGGCATGATCTTCATTGCATCTGATGAATTCCCAACGGCGTTTTCTGTTCTTTACATAAATCATTGGCTTGCATTTGGTAACATATCCTCGCAAATATTTTTTTTTAATCTGTTCTTGACAGTAGAAAGAGAGCATTCTTTAACAATATTGCACTGTTGTTGGATTTGGGGTGCCGTTTCAAATTTCTGTCTAAGGCTGCGGATCTTGATAGCAGTGTGTTCCCTGTTAGAAGTAACTCTATTACGACCAGATTTTGGGACAACACGAACACTACCGGTGTTTTGGTGCTTTTGCGCAGACTTTCTTACCGTTTTCTCATCACATCGCAATCTGCGGCCGATTTTTCGATTGGAAAAACCAGAAAGGTGGAAATTATTAAACTCCTGATGATTACAAAAAGAAGATCGTAGCATATGGACAAAATCTTACGTGGTATAACCTGGAACAACAACAATTTCGATTGGAGATGCTTTGTTGCATGTTGGTGGATAATTTAAACTGATGTAGGGGCGTTAATTAAAGCTGGTTTGAAGCGAATTTGTTGATGCGGACACTGTTTTTGCCTCATCAATTTGTAAGTTATTTTTCAAAGTGACGTGAACACTAGAATATTCTAATTAAAAGTAAAATATGAACAGGTAAAATTATGGAGGAATAAAAGGCGAATAAAATGTGGCATAGGTTGTTTTAAAAAGTTACGTTAAATTTGAAGTTTGTTTTAAAAAAATAACAAGTGCGGACTTTCTTTCTGCCGGCACTGTATATATATATATATGTATATATATATATATTTATATGTATATATATGTATACATGTATATGTATATATATTTATATGTATATATATATATATGTATACATGTATATGTATATATATGTATATGTATATATATATGTATATGTATATATATATTAATATATGTATATGTATATATATATGTATATATGTATATGTATATATATATGTATATATGTATATATATGTATATATGTATATCTCTATATATATGTATATGTATATATGTATATGTATATATATGTATATGTATATATGTATATCTATATATATATGTATATGTATATATGTATATATATGTATATATATGTATATGCATGCGTATATGTATATATGTATATGTATATATATGTATATGCATACATATGTGTATATGTATATATGTGTATGTATATATATGTATATATAAGTATATATATGTATATGTATATACAGATATGTATATATGTATATGTATATATATATGTATGTGTATACATATATATTTGTATATGTATATATATGCATATGTATATATATGTATATGTATATATATGTATATATATGTATATGCATATGTATATATATGTGTATATATGTATATATATGTGTATATATATACATATATATGCATATATATGTATATATATATGTATATATGTATATGAATATATATGTATATATATGTATATATATATGCATATGAATATATATATGTATATATATGTATATGTATATATATGTATATATGTATATATGTGCATGCGTATATATGTGTATATATGTATATGCATATGTATATATATGTATGTATATGTATCTAAGTACAGTGCCAGACATATAAAGTGCTTCATTGTAGAGTTTGATAAAAATCAACTCATCCACTTCCGTGTCCATAAAAAACGAATTCGCAGAGACAGAGACACATTTCTTTTTATATAATAGAAGGGATTCCTCCTAAATTTACCAAATAATTATCTTTTCAGATAGACTTGATGGAAAAATAAGAATAGTGATTGGATTTTTATGTTTAAATGTTGATAATTAATACACTGTTAGTAATTCACATTGCGTAATGTTTTGTTTAAAAACTAGAAGGGCTGCCCCGTCGTAAAATACGCATAACTATTATATTTTAATTAATGCAGATTTCTTATTTATTATAAAAAAACATAACGTATTCAAAGTAACATATAATTCCTTTATAAAATCAAAAACAAACAAACGAAAAAAAAAAACAAGCCGCGTGCATGCGAGTATTGTCTTTCTAAACAGTCCACTTCTTGAAAGTAAAAAAAAAATATGCTGGAAGTAAGACCGACGCCAAAACCTAAAGGTAGGCCAGTGCGATAACCATTAGGCTAGCTAAACAAGCTCATCAAAATGTAGTTTCAAACCTACTGATTTTAACATAAGAAAGCCGTCATTTTTATTCGACCGCTTATGCGCAATAGTGAAACAGATGACAAAAAAATAAAATTACGATCCTCCCACCCCAGGTTCCAATTTTTTTTTAATTTTAACCCTTAAGCATATCTTTTTCCGGATGAAAACCGATTACAATTTTTCTACACGTCTAAATTCCCTCTATACCAAAGTTTACGCCTGTAGATGAAAATTCCGTAATCTTATATATATATATATATATATATATATATATATATATATATATATATATATATATAAAGCTGAATGTCTGTGTGTATGTGTGTGTGTCTGGTCACGATAGGCTCCTATATGATTGACTATTTAAATAAAAAACTGATTACATATAATGATAGAAGATGTATCGAGACATAGAAATGGGTATGTTTGATCTGGCAGAACAATGGTTCACTAAAATTGTGGGGTCTGCGTTCGCGCCTGGTTCATGAAGTATGGAAATAAAAAAAAAATTAAAAATTAAAAATAACGTTTACAAGTGTTTTGATGTGCATGTACATAATAATACTTTGATAAGTATGTTTTAACTTTAATAGGGATGGTATAATAAACTTGTGGGGTCTGCGTTCGCGCCTGGCCTCCATAGAATAGAAATAGGCACACACTTTAATAAAGACGTTTCATATCTATCTGCGTAAGTATATTTTGGTAATTATATTTCAGTTTGAAGAAATATGGTATAATAAAATTACGGGGTGTTCGTTCGCACCTGACCTCCATAGAATGGAAATATGTCACAAAGTTTAACAAGCTTTTTTTAATATAGATCCACAAATTTTGTGATAGGTGTTTTAGTGTGAGCAGATATGGTATAATAAATTATGGGGTTTATCTATTTTATTTTGACTTTCATCATATTTTGCTTTGGTTTCTATTTACAACCCTTCCTTTTCATACTTTCATAAATCAGAGTCCATTTTCTGTAGGCTGTTTTTGAACATTTTATATATATATATATATATATATATATATATATATATATATATATATATATATATATATATATATATATATACTGATGAGGTAAACAGTAAAACTCTTTGCTGAAACGATCGCAATGGACTATATTTACACACGGTGTTATAATATATATATATATATATATATATATATATATATATATATATATATATATATATATATATATAAGAAAAGCGAAACGCATGTGAATCCAATTATGGTGCTTCCTATTTAAACAGAAACATTTTTGTTATGCTTGTCATCTATCGTGTTTTGGAAGCTGAAGCAGTGAGGAGAAATAAATAGATTAGACATACTAAGCAGATTTGGCCTTGTGCCGAACTAGAAAAATTTTAATAATTGCTAATACATTGTTATTCAGTAGTAAACGTGGGCGAGTGAACGAAAAGATGTATTAATTTCTCGGGAAACTAAAATGGACGAGACTAGAAAAAACGGCAAACTGTCCAAATGGCATGATTATGTCTAGGTTACTGTTTTTCTAATCATAAGTGAAAAACATAAGAATAATTGTGCATTGGTATCTATAATATAAAGCTGAACGTCTGGGTGTATGTCTAGTCACGAATAGGCTCCTATATAGTTGACTATTTTAAAAAACTGATTACATATAATGATAGAAGATGTATCAAGGATCAGGAATGGGTATGTTTGATCGGGCAGAACGGTGGTTCATAACAATTGTGGGCTTCGCGTTCGCGCCTGGCCCCCAAAGTATGGAAATAAAAAATGAAAAAAGGAAATATGACACACATTTTAACAAAGACTTTTCATATCTATTTGCGTGAGTATACTTTGATAATTATGTTTCTGTTTGAAGAAATATGGTATAATAAAATTATTGGATGTTCGTTCGAACCTGAACTCCATAGACTGTAAATATGGAACAAAGTTTAACCAGGTTTTTTAAAAAGGGGTGAGGGTCTACAATAATACCTAACTTTAATATTAATTCACGTTAGCTTTTATTTATTTTTTATAATTGAATCATAGTGTCGAATAAATTCACCTCATAAATTCACGTTCTTATTAAAGTGAAAGCAAAAAAAAAGTCGGAACTTTAGACAATTGTCTATACAAATTTTGCATAAATCTGTTTTTCTCCTTCTCCACTAGCACGTGACACTCTTTTGAAAATATATACGTAGATAAATCATAAAAAATAAGAACGTTACTTCTTATCGTGTCAAAAGAAGGAAAAAATCCTGCTCATTTGATTACGTGTCATTTTAAAAACATTTGCATTACCTGTTTATTTTTATTTATATATCTGTTTAAGCTATTTTTATCAGTATACTAGAAGGAATTCAGTTGATTACAACCCTTTCTGTGTATTCTTTACATTACAATAGTACAACCCTGAATCCGACAGCGCAATACTACACCGTTTAATACGGTAACACTGTAACGAAACGGTTCTGCTTGAAAAATGCGCCGTTTTCTTCTTATTCATATTTATATCGAGTCTTTGCCTTAAAAAACTAAAGTAATTACGTGTTTACTTTTTTAATATCCCATTTTGCTGTTTCGGATTATTTTCCTAAAGTAAGTAAAGCTTCATTATTTTTCAAAACTGTTTTTGTTTCTTTATTTTTAGATATTTCGTCGATATTATTTAGTAAGAGTGTTTAGCAAAAAAAGCCAACAGACGACTACTAGAAAAAATAAATATACAAGAAATAAATGTTACCATAGTAAATAAAAGTTCAGTTCATGTTCTTTTTGTTTTGAAATAGTTTTTAATGCTCTTAACTTGAAATAATTTCAGCGAACCGAATTTAAAACGAAATTTGAGGCGATAACTACTAAAACGAATTTTTATATAAACTACACATGCCATAATCGAATATTCCTCAAGCACAAAATAACGGAAAACATTCAAATATGTTTATAAATATTCCTTACGTTGACGGAACTCTCTTAAGTTAATACAGAATGCTCAGGTTCCCCTCCTTCAAATTGAAAACGGGGCTCTCCATTTCAATGTCGCTGTTATTTTGACTTTTTTTTTAAACCGGTTCGTGAATTAAAAAAAAATTTACAAACTACTTGAAAATACAAACCAATGAACTTTTCTACCATAAAAGTAACTTTTATTTACTATGGTAACATTTATTTCTTGTATATTTATATTATTATATACATAACATTTTCTCTTTGTATGGAAACATCATTTTGTTGGTTACTCTTGGCTAGGAATGGAAACAAAGTTGATATAAAAATATATTTTCGCGAAAATTATCTTTACTTTCATCATATTTTACTTACGTAAAATTTTTGAGTATCAAAACCTATCTCTTTACAACCCCGTCCTTTCCATAACCTATTATACTTACATCAATCACAGTCCATTTCCTGTAGGCTGTTTTTAACCCAGTCAACGAGGGGTACTTCTGCTAGTATATCTATATATATATATATATATATATATATATATATATATATATATATATATATATATATATATATATTCGAGGGGCGTGAAATAAGTATACCCCTGATCCATTTCCCATAGCAGTAGAGCAACGAAACTTGGCACAGTTATTCGGCTTTTACTACATAGGAACCACCCCGAGATATGCATTTCTCCCATCGTTTGATGCAGCTCTGGAGATCGTTTTTGTAGAACATCCCAGGTTGGTTCTCTAACCACGACTTTACTTCAGAAATCAAGGCTGCATCATATGGGAAACGCTTCCCTTTCAAAAACAACTTCATGGCTGGGAAGATGTGAAAGTCAGATGGTGCAAGGTCAGGAGATTAGGAAGGATGGGGGAGGATTTCATAAACACACGCCTGTGCTTTTTATCTGTCGACATGCGAGTTGTGGACTTAAGCGTTGTCCTGCAGGAGGAGGGTACATTTGCTGATCTTGCCCCGCCTCTTGATTTTGATAGCTTCCCTTAATTTACTCAAACGTGAAGCACTACTTCGTCCTGGTCACAGAAGACTGTGAGCATGACCTTGCCAGCGGAGGGATGCACCCTTGCCTTCTTTGTAGGTGGTGAGTCCAAGTGCTTCCACTGTATTGACCGGGCCTTGGTCTCTGGATCATAGTGGTGGACCCAGGTTTCATCCTGGATAATCAGTATTTTGAAAAATCTTTGACTCATCTTCTTTGAACATCTCCAAATTCATTCTTGAGCACTCGACGCGTTCTCGCTTCTGGAATTGTGTGAGCAACATGGGAATCCATCTGGCAGACACCTTATGCATATGCAATGGCCATGAATAATAGTTTTCACAAGACCCTGTACTAATCTTGACATCTTGGGCTATTTGGCGAATAGTAATGCGCCGATCTTCCAAAATTGCAGCCTCAACTTGACGGACAGATGCCTCATCAATGGCAGAAGGGGGGGCGACCGGGTTTGCGAGGTTTCCACAGACTTCCGGTCATGTTTGAATTCACGATGCCAGCGTTTTACAAGGTCATATGACGGGGCATTATCACAATGAGTTTCTTTCATTTCATCCAAAGTCTGCCGTGGTGTGCGTCCTTTCAAGTACAAAAACCGGATCACTGCTCGACATTTAAGAGGCTCTAATAACCACAGTTAAGTTAAGAGCTGTAATTTGCCACATAATCTGTAGAGATATAAATCATTGCACATGCAAAATTTCAGTTAGAGCAGACAACTGGAAGTGGGTCAGGTGCATTTATTTTGGAACGCCGCTCGTATATATATATATATATATATATATATATATATATATATATATATATATAGAGAGAGAGAGAGAGAGAGAGAGGGAGATAGAGACAGAGACAGAGACAGAGAGCGAGATAGGTACTACTTTAACGAAGTAGACAGGATATCAGAAAAAAGTACATATGTATATGATTAACGTTTTAGTGTATATAAATGCAGGGATTAATTCAACCTCTCCACACGCACAACTGTTGAGTCTTCCCAGAATGGGAAGGATTTTAGGACTTTTTTCATGTTCACTCCCATGCGATTTATGATAATTCTTTTCTACATTTTCACCTCGAAAATCCTGAAGATGTCCCCTGAAATAGAAACGAAACGTTGATTAACATTATTTTATAAATTCTCGGTTTTTCTTAACAAATAATCATCTATATGTGTGTGTTTGTGCGAGTGTGTGTGTGTGCGTGTGTGTTAATGTAGGTATATATATATACATATTAATGCAATATTTATATAATTTATATCTATTATTGTATTATAAAGTTATTTATATAATATATATTTAAAAAGTTTCTGTGTTTACTTTTATATGTACATGATTCACACCTAAACTAATTACCTAATCATTATAATTTCCTCGCGCAATTGCAATGCGTATGTAAGTAAATATTGTGTTATCTGCATTTTAATGTAGTCTTATATAAAGAGGGACTAATGTTTCAATTCTTCTTTGAATTACAGATATGCTCGATAATTACGAAATATTAATATTTATTAGAAATTAAATAATATGAAAAACACCTACATGCTTATAATCTTAAAATTATAGATTTAGATTATATCGGCTCTAAAGTAACAGGACTGTAAATAAGTAACATTAATTGATTTATACTTTAATTTTAAAAACTAATAAGTTCATTTTTAATCCTAGACATTTGGATTAATTCAATCCAGATAAGGATTTTTATTAAAATTAGAATAAGAATTATAGATATACACATTAGTCTCCTTATATATTTATGTAAATATCCTTAGCAGGATGATAATTTGGAGCAAACTTTTTATCAAAATATTTATTTAAACGTTATATATATGCATAAATATGATATATATATATATATATGTGTGTGTGTGTAAATATATATATATATATATATATATATATATATATATATATATACTGCGTATAAAATTATTAACGTGTTTACATTTTTTTAATATTTAAGCAACGAGTGAATAAACATCCATGACACTTTGAGATAGTACGTACAATACTATTACGCTGCTACACTCATAAAATAAAAGTATTTAAATAAGTAGTAACGAAACTATGGCAGAAGATAGGAATATCTGTTGATTTCAGTGTGTCAAATTATTAACGAAGTTCAGAAAAAAAATACAATACATCCATATCTTGTTTCTTGATATCATTTTCAAACATTGGATGAACTACGAAAAATGCTTAGAAAACAATAACTACATAGCAATTTCTACGTTGAAATAATTAGTAGGGGGTATGCAATACTTTTTTATGAATGGCTTGTACAACACGTTGGCCCACAGAATTAGCAAGAGGTTTCATTTCAGGCTCTTTATTTCAACTTTTAGGACAGCTTGGATTTTTTAAAATTACATTTTCACCCCAAACAAGGCACATTGCAACTTTGGTGTAGGGGGCTACTATCAGGGACAAAAGCTACTGGGGTACTATGTAGGGAGTTGGGAAGTAAGTTGTCGGTTCACGTTACACTTGAACTTCTACATGCCAGTACACTTTGCGGAGCAGGGAGTCGGAATGGAATTCCAAAGTTTAGCGGTTCTGGGAAAAAACTACTGGAGTAGAATGCTCTCCAACATCTAGGGATCTTCGCTATGTAGGGGTGGGATTTAGCTGCCTGTCGAGTTTGTCGAGGGTATTTACGTCGTGGGGGCACAGGTGCTTGCAGTTCGTCAGAGCATTCACCGTTATAGTACTTGTAGAACAGGCAAAGGGATGCAATATTGCGTCGGTGGGACAGAGGGGGAAGCTTAGATGACAGTTCGGGACCTATCAGTTTGGAGACTCTATTCTGAACCTTGTCTAGGTGTGAGAGACTAGTAGCAGATGCACCAGCAAAAAAATTAACAACAATACTCTATACATGAGCGAATGGTGGCCTTATAGAGGTGCAGAATATTTTCGGGCGTTAGTATCTTTCTAGCACGGTAGAGAGAGCCTACCTTCTTCGCAGCGGTCTTGAAAATGCTCTCAATGTAATCGTTCTAACTCATGTTTCCTGTGAACGTTAGGCCAAGAAGTTTAAAAGAATTCATTTCAGATAATGAATTTTTGGCCATTGTTATTGGGGGTAGAGAAGGTGCCTTGGAATTATTGAAGGAAACAAGTTAAGTCTTACCAGCATTGAATGTGACCATCCATTTTTGTCCCGATTCCACTACAGATGCCAGGTCATCCTCTACTGTTTCTGCCATTTCCTTAGATATGTGTTCATTTGTTTTCCTGTCGTGCCTGTTATAGAGCATGGTGTCATCAGCATATATACCCATCTCAGAGGTAATTTATGAATATTAGGAATAATAAAGGCCCAAGGATAGACCCCTGGGGCACAACCGCATTTATATCATATTATTTAGATGTGCGATCGTCGAGGACAACCAAGATTTGTTATTTATCCAGGAAGAATTTAATTATGTTATGTATTCTTCCAGTGATACCGTATGATCTGATTTTCCTGAGAAGACCTTCATGCCATACCCTGTCAAAAGCCTTAGGTATATCTAGAGCTACCGCTATACCCTCCCCTGCTGTTTTCAAGAGAATGGTATATATGTTCAGAGATTACAGTTGTGGAACGTGTAGAAAATGTGTAAAGAAAGTCCTTTAAAATTACTGCGCCCTCAGTAGTTGTATGAGGAAAATACTTTAAAAGTACAGCGCCCTCTGTAGATGTATAATGTTGCAGCAACGTAACGCAATTCAATAACCAGTAAACACCGGTTCTGCACGGAATCCAACTAGCAAGGTACCTAGACGGACACGAACGGTTACTCAGAACGGGACCAACAATCGGTTACTCAGAACGGTCCCAACAACGGTAAGATATGCTCACACCCACATGGCACGAGCAACAATAGCAACACGATCCCCGACCAAGTCACTCATCGTCCTCCCAACGTCTTTCAATCACCCGCTTTTATGGCGTTGCAGGCCGGCTAAATTTGCATATTGCGAGAATTCATGTGACTTTGCGAGATATCATCCTTTACAAAAGACGGCGACCGCCATCTTGATCTTTCTTTCTCTATTTTCGGTCGGCGACGCCGAGCCGGCCCCGAGGTAAGTCTTTGCTTTTCTTCCGTCTGTCTTACGCACCCACACCACACACAAACACGCGGGCGCTTGTCTCCTGGATGCACATTGCCCTCCCCTCCTGATCTGATGATTACAAAGGGAGCATTGTGGGGGTGGCCTTTTAGTGCGTGTGATTCTGCGAAGAGATACATTCACTGTTTCAGATTCGGGCTCTGGATCTGGTTCCGCCTCATCAGACGAAGTATTACTATCAGTCTCTGGAAAGGGGCTCACTGAATCCGTGTATCGGCAGCTCATCACTGGACGCTTCACTGCTTTCTTCTGTAGTTGTGTGACGCGCCTCTGTAGCTGGGCGAAGATCTCGCACATGTCGTGGGGTTCCATCGACCAAAACAGACTGCTGGCTAATCACTCCAGATATTTGTCCTCGCTTAAACTTGTCGGTGCACCGATTTCCTGGGGGCCGCTCCCACAATGGATCTCCCACTTCATATCTGTTACATGTTCCCTTGTCGGTTGGCTGCGTAGTGTTGATTCCCTTCACTCCGACCCGGTATGTGTAAATAGCATTCGCAGGTGCGGTTGAAGGAGACGTCCCGTCCTTTGGCGTAATCTTATACCAATATGTGGCTTCCGTAATAGTACATCGCTTCCTGGCAGCAATTCTCTTGATACTGCGATGGCTTCTTTCAGCAATGCCATTTCCTGACGGCACATGCGCACATCGCAACCGTAGTCGGCCGCCCCACTCATCTAACAACTGCCGGACTTGCTGGCTACAAAACCCTGCATCATTGTCAGTCAGGAGCTCTTCCGGCGCACCTCGCTCAGAAAAAATAGATGGTAGGTGGCGAACAACATTTGCGGAATCTTGTCTGGTCATCTGCCGCCACACCGCAAATCTCGTAGGCCCGCAATAAATGAGAGTTAGAAAGGGCTTATCACTGTAATGGGTAATATCCATGGCCAGCCGCTGCCACACGCCCTCAACTTCCAAGCGACCCTTCTGCCATCGCTCTGGTGCAGGATCAATAGACTGGCAAGCCTCACAATTTCTGATGATCTGTCTGACATCCATCTTGGTCACTGCTGGGTATACACGCCTCACAAAATAAAAGATCCTCCTGATACCCGGATGTCCGCTCTGTGCATGATTTTTTTGTATTTGCCATGGGTCGATTGCAACTGCACAAGATCGAGCAGTAATCTCCATTCCCATCTTCGCGGCTTCATACCATTTGTGAGGTACTCGGGTCAGTTGGTCAGCACGATTACAATGTGATTGCACCAGAGTGACGCTCAGTGATAGTCCATACTCAGATACCATGTTTTTTAGCGTGTCTAGCCTTCTTCGTATAAACATTTCGCTTGCTGCCTTGGTATGAATTCGTGTCCGTCCTGAAAGTGTGTCAGACACCCAGTGGTAGACACAGAGAGAATCTGTGTACAAGGTCAACTTCTTAGACTGCCATTGCAGGGCCAGATTTATCCCCTTTACAACGACGTCCAGCTCTGCCAGGTTGATATGCTGAGAATCTGTTACGGGCCGCAGCCAACATGCATCTTCGAACACGTTTCCTCCTTGCTCCAACGATACTCCCAACACCAAAGAACTGGCATCAACCCACACACCTACGTTGTCTCCGTTAACACACCACCACCAACAGGCAGGGCCCTTCTTGTTCACTCTCTCCAGTGTTTCTTTAATCATCACAGTTAGTAGGACATCATCGGATATGTCATCCCAACCCGTGGTTATTAAATTTGCTCTGCGTTTAATTACACCAACAGCTGCGCGGAGCCAGCCACAGGCCGGTAAGTGACCAACAAGTTTTCCACACCAAGAAAAAACGGTCCGCCTTGTAACGACGTTGGGGATGCTTGGAATTTCACTGCCACGCCTCCACTGTAGGTTGCCGTCTTCCTTATAAACATCCAATCCCAATACACGTGCTCCTTCCCTTAAACGTTCGGGATTCTTGCATTCCAGACCAAACTGAGTCAACTTTTCTTTGACACACGACGCAAACTGTACATCTTCATTGACGTATACGTCATCAATGTAAGCTGACGTTGTCCCTCATGGGCTTTTCTTGAGACAATACTGTGTTGACAATAGTCTTCATGACCTGTGGTGCCATATTTAGGCCAAAGCCGAGGCGTGTAAGGCAGTACCTCTGCCCCTGGAACCAAACTGTCTGGAACGGCCACAACGTCTCATCAACTCGCACCTGTGAATAGGCTTTTTGCAAATCCAATATCGAGACATTAGTGCCTTTCTGACGCCATTCCCTCAACTTGCTGGCGCATATGTCAGCATCGGCAGTGTAGGCTTCAATATGCTTGTTAAGCTCCCTATAGTCAACCACCGGCCGTACCTTCGACTTGGTATGCTGGACTACTGCCATCAAGGGTATTAGACCCTTGGGAGGCCCAAGCTTGTCCTCAGGGTAGGGGATTAACCAGACATCTTGGATCCACGCCTTTAGTTCCTTTTCGTATTCTGCTCGGGCCTCACTGGGTATAGGGTACTCTGCAACCCCATTCTTGAGTTTAGTCGGTGCCCCTCCCTCGGTCCACTTCCAAGATGCAATCCAGGCCCTATTGCGAGAGTCGTAGTCCACTGTAAAATCCGACCGATCGATGTGGAGCGCTGCACACACTGGGGCCTCCAAGAATCGCACTTTTCCATCCCGATGAATTGCGACTGCCCCCAGCGGCTTGATGGCATCGTATCCGAGCAACAGGTCAAACCCCGGGGGATTTCCTTGGGTAACGAGCACATTGATCTTAGTGGCTGCACCGGTGTCCGTGTAGACTTCGACAGTTCCAGCTCCACAGCATGTCTGGGTCTCGCCCCCTATCGTGGTGACTTTGATCTTTCTCTTAGTCCAACTTGGACACAGCTTGGCGCTCACTATAGTATGCGAACAGCCTGAGTCGAAAAGTGCTGAGCAGGGTATCCTGTTTACGTAGACGGTCATCACTGGTTGCGCCTTGTTCAAATTTTGCTCGGGGAGCAGGGCGGCGCTGACGTCCTCTCCCCTGAAACGTTTCCCGCACAGTTTAGGCTAGATGCCCCAAACCGCCACAATTAAAACAGCGTACACGCCCCCTGTTGGTGCAATTCCTTGCAATATGTCCGCGTCGGCCGCAGCGAAAACATTTACCATTGCTTGCAGGGTTCTGATTCGGAATCTCCCGAGCGCCAATCTGGCCTATCTGTGTCGCCATCACAACTGGTTCTCCAGGTCCTCCTCATCTTTGATGATGGCTCGAGCACGTTCCATCAAGTGTTCCATGGGCGTTGTTGAAACGCTAGTTGAGGCTCTACATAGCTGCTTTACCCGAGTAGGAAGACCCGCCACAAACGCGTACGCGAGCGTTTGCTCCGACACCCCTCCACCGAATACGACTGCGAGTTTCTTTAACTCTGCGAAGAAAACGTCCACGCTTTCCTCCGATAGAGGTTTTCGGGAAGCAAATTTTTCATAGGCCGTACAAGGATCCATGGCGAATGCCTTGTACAGCGCAGCTTTACTTGCAGTGACATCTCCCTTTTCGGCAGCACTGAGTTGCTGATACACACTCAAGGCACCCCCAGCCAATCTCAGGGGAATCACAGTGTGTACCCTTTTTACCTCACAAAGGTCGCATGTCAGCTCGACCCTTTCAACCCAGACGACAATGGACGTGGGCCCATCAAACTCGGGTATGAGGTCATAGTCCTAGAGGGCAAATAGCCGAAATAGCTTGTAGAAAATGTGTAAGGAAAGTCCTTTAAAATTACTGCGCCCTCTATAGATGTATAAGGAAAATTCTTTAAAAGTACTGCGCCCTCTGAAGATGTGTAATGTTGCAGCAACGTAACGCAATTCAATAACCAGTAAACACCGGTTCTGCACGGAATCCAACTAGCAAGGTACCTAGACGGACGCGAACGGTTACTCAGAACGGGACCAACAATCGGTTACTCAGAAAGGTCCCAACAACGGTAAGATATGCTCACACCCACATGGCACGAGAAGCAACAGCAACACGATTCCCGACTAAGTCAATCATCGCCCTCCCAACGTCTTTCAATCACCCGCTTTTATGGCCGTTGCAGGCCGGCTAAATTTGCATATTGCGAGAATTCATGTGACTTTGCGAGATATCATCCTTTACAAAAGACGGCGGCCGCCATCTTGATATTTCTTTTTCTTTTTTCGGACGGCGACGCCGAGCCGGCCCCGAGGTAAGTCTTTCCTTTTCTTCCGTCTGTCTTACGCACCCACACAACACACAAACACGCGGGCGCTTGTCTCCTGGATGCACATTACAGAACGGGCTTGCTTAAATCCATATTGTTTGTCGGTCAGAAGTTTAGCGTCTGCAAGTTGATGGACTAGAGCTTGGTTAATTATGACCTCAAATATTTCGACGATAGTGGGAGGATGCTAATGGGAGATAATTTAACGGGTCAGTACTTTCGCCAGAATTCTTGAAAACTAGTACCACAGAAGTAGTTTTCCAGCAGTTCCGAAAGCAAGATTCATTAAGGCATTTGTTGTAAAGTTTGGAGAGAACTGGAGCTACTTCGGTGGAGCATTATTTTAATAGCACAGCCGAAATGAGGTCAGATCCACCTGCTTTTGAAGCATCAGGGTTTTGGTTCATGATAGCATGCACCTGAGATAGGGTGATTTCAGATCTTCTAGCGTGTCGTCTGTCCGAAAAGGAAAGTCAGGGAGGGGGTGATAAGCAGAGCCCAATGTGGAGTTGGAGGCAAACCGACTGTCAAGCATGTTAGCCTTCTCGTTAGCTGAGCAAACAACCTCATGATTGTTAGATAGTGCGGGACTTGTTGATTGCCAATTATTTACTACACTGTTGTAGGTTTTCCAGCATTTTCTAATTTCCTAATTTTTGTGCTTCGATGCGTTTTTTGCTGGTTTCAGTAAATTCTCTCTTAACTGTCGCTATTTCTTTCTTGCAGTAACTCCTGACTTCTATATACTTCCGTCTGTTTGAACTGAACTTATGTCAGTTAAATTTGTGGTACACATGCTGCCTTTGCGTGATGTCAGATACACAAGTAGAGGTAAAACATTGGAGAGAGTGTGGTTTGCTATAAAATTTCCGCGTGGGAATATGTGCTTCATTTGCTGTTTTGAACCATTCAGTGGGTTGATTTGCGCACTGTTCAGCAGGAAGAGAACATATATTTTTCCATAGGGCATCTCTGATGGCTTTCATAGTCAGCCTTTTTATAATATCTCGTTGTTTGGAGAAATGGCTCTTCAGTTTTGGGTCGAGAATTTAGTGCGATTTCGACCATTCTCACTACATGATCAGCGTTCCCCAGTAGGCTGTGGGCATTCGTTATACAATTATCTGGAATTCTGGTCAGAAATAGATCTAGAAATCAAGAGTGTTGTTCTTGCTGGTCGTGGAAATGGGTTGGAAACGTAACCATCTGTGATAGGGAATGTGGTATAGATAAGCTATGTTTTGTGCTACCAGCTGCGCCTTTGTAAGTAGAGAATCCAGGCCAGTTTCTGTGGTGGATATTGAAGTCACCAAATACATGTACTTGTGCACTAGTGTCGGGGGAGTTCTGTATCTATGCTGTCAGAGACTTTGTTTATTATGGTGCAGTCCTGGGTCGAGGGAGAGCGGTAGAGAAAATACAAGTAGCTAATATAATGTTTGATGTTAAGTCTAAAGCACATAAATGCTTGATGGTCGGATTCTAGGTGTGGTTCTCTAGTCCGGAGGAGGGTATTATGAATATAGACACCAAGTCCGTGCATATGCCTGGCAGAATGGGAGATATCCAGTCATGTTAAAGTAATTAGAGAGGATGGAGGAATGTAAGTTAGTCTCACTTAGTGCTAAGATGTCCGAGGTGTTTGTTAGGAGAAATACCTCAACATAATCTAAATTAGTTCCAAGCCCACGGATGTTCGTGAATGCAAGTCTCAACGGAAAAGGCAAGTTGATTTTGTTTGAACCTAAGCTTGATTTAAGTGTATTTTTCATTGTACTGTCATTTTTTAAAGAGTTCAGTTTAGGTAAAGGGCTGCTGAACAAGTGGTTATGCAGAACACCAGTCATGTAACACAAGCAGACCATCAGCAGACCTTTCATTAACTAGGATTGTGGTTTCAGGAAAGCCCACCGGATATGAGTGCAAGGTCCTTTTCCATGCCCGACGTGGCACTACAAACATCCCGATATTATACAACTGTTGATAGAACAGCCGCTCTAAGCGCTTCCAAAGAGTTAGGGCGCCGTACTACCTGTCAGAAACAGCAGCCAGGAACTGTCAATCCGGCACCCTCAACCAATCAAACGAAGGTCAACCTAATCTAATTGCACTGGCATATGTGGCACTCTAGCACTCCCAATGCCCGGTTTAGAGGGGGAATGTGTCAGGAGTGGGAAAGCAGCGTTCATTGCCCTAGTCAAGAAACAAGTTTTACCACTGTGTGTTTCTGTCGAATCACTGTGATAGTACCTCTGCCCCTGGCTAATAGACAAAGAAAGAGTATGGAAGCCGGGTGATAGACAAAGCCTTAAGCAGTTCAGGTTTGCAAACCGGTAATTTGTTTGAGTCACCAGCTCTAGGAAGGTTGTCGTCCAAGAGTGGAAAGGCCTCCCTCTCTTTGGTTTAGTTTCAAAGTTCTCCTTTTCCTAGACGGATGATCTGGGAAGATCTACTGGGTCCATCAGCACTTAGAGGGTTTGCTCCGCGCCTGAGTCCTAATCCAGGAATTTCTGCGACCCCGCGTTGTTAGTTAATGTTTCTGGGTTAGTTTGTAGAGGTTATATATCTACTGAATAGTTACACTCCTCAAGTGATTTAGGGGCATTGTTATTTCATTGTTACTGGAAGAGGGGTGAGTAAAGCTCATGCAGTGGAGGCAACTATATTTGCAAGCAAGCTTGTTAGAAAGGAGTTAATATGTGGTTTCAGAAATTATCCTTATTTTTTTATTTATATGTTAGCTTAGGAAAAGGATAACGTTAAAGTATGACTAGGTATTAAGAATTAAACATTTTTGTGCCCAGACTATATTTTAGGCGACAGGAGGGTTAGGATGTAAGTGAAATACAGTATGGGTGTAACTGGAGGTAAATTATAAGTAATGGCGTATTCCGTATGTATAATTGAAACATCTTGAATAGTTCATTCACATGCGATTCAGATATCTAAGCCTCGCATCAAGGAATGTGGCTGATGCGAAAAAGGCGTAACAAGGAAAATACTCACCTTCATTGAATTTACAATAGCGTATAACAGCCGGGTAGAAAACAACATTAATACGAGACACATGGCATCAAAAAATATTTAAAAAGAGCTGACCCGTGAAGGTTACGTTGCAATCTAGGCGAAAAGGAATACCGCATGTTATGTCCGCAAGTAGTTATTACTGTGAGTAAATTTATATTTTTTATGTGTTTATGTATGCATATATATTTTTATTAATGTTATATATATGTATATATATATATATTTAGTTATATATATATAGTCCTTTTATATTGTTGTTTTATTATTATTATTGTTTATTATTATTGTTACTAATATTATTATCATTATTTTCTTCGATATGTTCGCATCGTAACAAATATATCAGACGTAACCTTTGAACATTGAATGACATGCGCAAAGCCATTGCTCGTAACAACATCCGTTTAATTATCAAATGTCTTTTAATTGTATTGAGCAGATAATTGGGTCTCACATCAGTGAGGGGGGGGCGATACGCGAACAAGCACTAAAGAGAAAGGCCCCGAAACTGTGCGTATTCTCTCCTGATGACTCAATATTATCTATGAGACGAAATACCCCCAAACATGACTATATAAAGTTTAAAAAATATAGGTTATGAAATACCCCCCAAAAAGCACCATCCTATAAACTTGGATGAGGAAACCCCTAGAAATGCGCTTTATCTCTCTTCCTCTCTCTCTCTCTCTCTCTCTCTCTCTCTCTTAACATTAACCTTATCAGAAAAGAAAACAGCTGATAAACATTAGAATATACAAGCCTATAAGGTAAGCTGTTTCTTTCAAATACAACATCTTCTGTTGTTTGCTTGCTTCATGGCGCGTTTCTACTACTGTTTCGGTAGTAATTTTTATCCCGATTAAATCCTAGCTGGTATGACATTTAAAACGTCATAAATAATGTCATATGTTATAACAGAAAGTGGTTACGTCACAAGATGGTGATATTGTTCACCATGCAAAAGTGAGAAGAGACAAATATATAAAATATATTAAGATAACACGTTTACGAATTTTCTACTAGTCAAACCGTATACAAAAACAAGTATCTTATTTAGTATTAAACGTGTATAGATAATTTTTGTCATCATTTCATTTAATTCTGGTGCACAGTGAATTATGTACTTGATAAAACCATCTGTTAAAACAGGTAGAATAAAACTGTTCATGGTAGATTACGTCACTTATGGAGGAGGCTGTCTAATTAAATCGGAGAGTTTATGTAAATACTAGCGAATGAGGTGATACATCGATATGAGGAGAAAGCACGCGAATTTATGACATTTTATCTGAACAAATGGGCGTAGATTAAACGTATTGCTATATAAGAGTTTTTGCTCGCTTGTTTGTTTATCAACGTGCACATTAGATGGCGTTATAAGGGAAATAGAGAGCGATTGATAAATGAAATAAAACATGTGAAAAACATGTTGTAAAGATGTTGTTTCGTTTTCCATTACTAAAACAACGCCAGATATATCACGAGTACAATATGTAAGCTCCTTTGAGTTAGACATATGTGTGTATATTGCCATAGTAGAGTGTAGTAATGCAGATATATTTTGATATAATTTACTTTGCGAAAAAATTCACAATCGAAATCTGAAAGTATGAAGAAACCTTCAGGGTAGATTTATTTATTTATTCTATTTTACAAAGGAGTCACAACTTATCAAGGCCAAGAGACCACTCGAGGATAAGGGTTAATAAGTGTACAGTGGTTAATGGGACAGTGACGTAATAATAGTTAGTAGTGTAAATTTGGTAAATTGGATTACTTAAGGGGAACGACTCATCAAGAACTTGCTTACGTTGGACTTGAAGACGACCATATTATAGTAAGCCGGAAAGCAGGCAAATGGAAGAAAGTTCCACGATATACTTAGCCTTGTGTCACTCTTTGTATTTTAATTGTAAATTGTTTTGAATATTTGATAAACACTATTAATATCATTTGCATGAAGCATTCGTTTCATCTGAGTATATGTAAGTGTATACTGATTTTGTAGCATATCAGCGCTTTTTACTAATTTAATACTGGCGCACATTTCTTAGAGTAAGATATTAAAACAATAAACTCAATTTGCTCTTTTCACAGCTAGTAATGTTTCCATGTTATTCTTACTGTAAACTTCTCTACCTATATAAAAGCCAGGTACGCCCAAGGAGTGAATATTGCTGTCACATTCGGGCAGGAGCTGCTAGGAACATCTTAGAGTTCAAAATAGACTTCGTAGCCTAGTCGGGGATGCCCTTTTCTCTTCCCTGCAACCTCTGTCTCACAGAAGGGACGTTGTGAGCTTGTCTCTGTTTTATTCTTATTTTCATGGCAAGAGTTCGTCTGAGCTCCAATCTATGCTCTCCATTCGCCAAACCTTCACGAAAAACACTCGATTAGCTTTATACTCTATCATTAATTTCCCCCACTCTTTATCTGTGCCTAAACGTATATTCCCTGAACAAAGCTTCTTTCTTAGAACTGCACGCCTGTGGAGCTCTCTTTCTTTTACCTGCTTTCCAGCTGACTACAATATGGCCGTCTTCAATTCCAATGTAAATTATCCTTAAGTAATCCAATTTACCAAATTTACATTTCTAACGATAACTATGATATTGTCCTTTTGACTAATGTACACTTATTAACCCTTATACTTGAGTGGCTTCTGGACCTTGATAAGTGATGATTCCTTTGTAAAAAAATCATTCTGAGGATACAAAAACACACGTCAACATCAAATAAACATATATATCGTCGCCCAATAACAACTTAATTTATATATTATCAATATGAGAGAACAGCAATATGAGAACGAGTAAAAAACACATTTAAAATGCTGGCAATTTAAATTCTAGTGTGTCATAACGACTTCAATTGCAATTTGATAACTTTTCCTTTGAAGGATGACAATTCAAATTTGTACCTTAAAGTCTCAGATACCATAAAAAGTATATGACTTCCGCTTTCAAATGACACATTATATTGATAAAAAACTTTAATATCGGAAACGTAAAAAAAAAACAGAACGTATATCGATTTTTATGGCGCAATTTTAAAATAAATACATACATATTTCACACATAAAAATATATAGTTAGGTATGATGCCACTCCTGCAGAAAGTATTTATTGAAGACCTGGTTTTCAAAGAATCCTTTCAATTTGCTTGTTTGATGTTTTCCCAATTAAACTCAATGTCCAAACTTACATCGGAATTATTGATGCTTAAATGTACCGCATTATTGGAATTTCAATTTAGATGAATTTATGAGTTGATATTTTTTTTCAAATAGTTTGAAGTTTAATTACAGTGCACAGGAACTGCTATATCATTAAGAATGTACCCAATGATGCGCATACCCTTTTGATCATTGTGAGACTGGATTCTTGTGATTATTTTAATTCTTCTTATTGCCATGAACATTAATACTACGATTGTCATTTTTTATGTCATGCCGGTAGTTGTATAAATCAATTGCGTTAGATGTACTTTATCATCATCTTATTTAATTAAAACATCAAATTCATTTTTTAAACTTGCTGTTTGCCCTTTTGAATTCGCAGCCGATATTTTAATCAGAAACAAAAGGTTATAAGATAAGTCCATTCAAACTACGCTATTATTAAATAACCATCTTATTACAATATATTGGCGACATACAGAAGAGAATTATTTTTAAAACTTAAGGCCAAAAAATATAAATATTATTCAGACGACGGTTCTTAGCTTGAATGTTATTTTTCCAAGGTTTCAGCCGATGAAACATCCGATTAGACCTATCATTTCGGACTCGCGAACTTTTCTATCGAATTCGCAAATTTGCTTGGAACCAATGCCGTAATGGATAAACTTCTCAATAAAACAGTTGTAAATTACACTCTTTTGGTAATTGAAAGTTCAACCTTCAGTGCCGACAAAAATAAGAATAAAATTGTGAGATACTTATGAGTCTGCCTTATTATTGCTGATATAACACGAGCGTAATTTCGTGGTGCTTCTCGAGTTTGACAGAAGGACTGCCAACTTAGACAAGATTTAGCCGTTGAATTTCGTTTTTTTTTCATCGGCCTAATCATTCAAAATGACAGAAGTAGTGCGAGTAACACTAATACTACCAATTATCAATTCACATCTCAATAATTAAGAAACGTAAAAGTAAAAATATAACTTTTACTTATCGATTGAAGAACCGTGACTTTTACAGATATATGTTGATGCATAGTGTATTAGATACCCTCATGCTAGGTCTTGTTAAAGAGTTGTGGACCTATCCCGTTTTTGTGTGCATATGGTGTCTGGTTATTTCAAGTAGAGAACTCTACGTGCAACGGAGGTTAGAGACCTTCCGAACTACCAATAATATATTTAAAAAGTAGACGCAATCAAATATCAAAGAATCACAACAACGATTGGGCACATTTAAGCAACGTGCCTTATTTCCATTAACAATGAGAAAAACTATATTTTTATTTCAAAAAATTAAATTTGTCCATACAGTTCGTGGAGAGTAGGAAACGCATTGTGAATGTGTTTTTGGCAGCCACGTAACTTTCGCTTCTTCTCTTTATTTCCTCAGTGTTCAGTTAACAGCAGAGTTTCTATCATTTTGAGTATTTATGAGAAAACAACCCACAATCTGTCTACCCATCCCTTGCCTAACTTCAATTCTGCGTAAACTTCAATGTTCACAATATTGAATGGCTAATACACTCAAACAAGACGAATGATCTGGGGGGCACTGTCCCGATTTCTCAATTGGCTGCGGCATCTTGAGTAGCTACAAACGTTTTATTCGATTTCCCCCAATCTCTATCTGTGTGTAATTCTAAACGCACATTCCATGAACAAAACTTCTTTCTCAGACCTGCCTATGGAACGCTATTCTGCTGGTATGCTTTCCGGTGTAATGTAACAAGGTGACATTCAGATCACGGTGTCTATAACGCTACAATTCGAAAGACTGTCCAGGAGATTCTTCGATACAAATTCTATGTGATAAAGAGATGCTAGTTTTTATATATAAAAATATATATCACAAATTGTTCATGTGTAGGTGTCATCCGCGCTTGGATTCGTCAGGCATTAGGCGGAATATTCTGAGTAGCTTAATATATTTTATAACTTACTCTCTCACTCTCTCTCTTTCTCTCTGTCTGTCTGTCTGTCTGTCTCTCTCTCTCTTTCTTTATATATATATATATATATATATATATATACATAAATTCAAAGTTTCTAGCGTATCTGTAAATCCTTTTAAGATGCTGACACTTATAATATTGATATGCTCTCTAAATACGCCAACATGACGCCACTTTTAACGCTCTTCAGAATATCATTATTATAAGAACTACCAATAATGTGATTGAGAAAATAGTTTTCTGTTTGACATTCAGAACACTTTTATTATTTGCCTCATTTTCACAATCTGTTTACCGAACGATGTGTGAGGTTTTGAAAGACTCTTTTCATAAAACAGATGCTTAGGAATCATGTCGCCACAAACTCGAGCAATGGAGTTTCAGTTGTAGCAAATCTTTATATTTTGATTAGTTCTCTTCTCTCACTAATATATTTAAAACATATATTTACTTTGTTGAATGAACACTTTGCAATGAAATTGATACACACACACACACACACACACACACACACACACACATATATATATATATATATATATATATATATATATATACAAACACCTGTATACAAATGTATATATGTGTGTATATATAAGTTATGCGAAGATACTTCTTTATTTGAATCAATGCTGTTTAGCGTACGATTACCCACATCAACATAAAATCCGTGAAAACAAGATCCTTTCTAATTATGCTCGTCATTGTCGGGTCTCTTTATTTGGCTCTAACAAATCGACAGGAAAAAAATTAACAAAGCGTAACGGTCAAAAATCGTACTGTGTGTAAAAAATCGTTTACAATAAATATCGAAAACACGTCAGTGCCTTACCGTGAATTTTCAATACTATTTTATCCCTAAATATCTTTAGAAACATCATATAAATTTTATATTATTGCATCCTGTTCATCGAAAAGGAATCGGTAACCACGCCGCATTGTGCAAGATAATATTCGTCTCCAACGCAGAGTTTACCATACGTTGCACAAACGTTTCATTTGATCGATGCGTTTATCTTTCCCTCGCGACTAGGTGAATATATGGCACAAGTCTTAAAAGCATAGGGTGTAGTGCAATCTCACCTTTAACCTTACCTGTCAGCTCTGACGGAATTACATACTAAGAACAACTAAAACACTTACTAAAAACTAAATTCATTTGAAAAAGTAAATGTGATGCAAGCCATTGTGGGCTTTCTAAAACAAATTAACAACCATAATAAAGGTAATTCTGCCAAAATGACTCAATCCTTGTTAGCTCAACTATTAAGGCCAGCTCCTCGGCTGACATGATTGGCGGAAAAAAGCGAACAACCTTTATTACTTGAACACTTGAAGCATCTGAAGTTCAGCATGACTGAGGTGATGTATGTCCTTCTGATAAAAATAACAAATACATGTGTAGTTTTAACCTTTGTATTTATCTTATTATTACAGTGAAATTTTAGAATCAAATTTCAATTTCAAGTATAATACGGAGTAAGGTCTAGGATGTGACTCCGTCTGGATCTTTACCAACTGACATATTTTTCGTCAACTTAATACATGATGGGAAAGAAGAAGAAGAAAAATAATAAGAAGAAAAAAATGTATAACATACTAAGGATGAAGTTTGAATCCGAAATATATTTAAATTATAAGTTTTAAGCAAGTGAAATATTTGTGAATATTCGTAATATTGCGTTGCGATTTGGCTTTCAAGCGCACCTGATGCGTATTCGTTTTTTTTTCAAATATAATCAACGCTTCTATAACGGAAGCCACACCCTGTACGTTAATCTCGTGTAGCCAACGCACGTTCCAGCAGTTCAAAATACAACGGCTGAGACAAAACGTGCGGATCTATACCAAGTATATTTTCTTTCTCCAACTTAACATGGCAAGAAATAAGAAGAAAAAAAAAGAAAAAAAGTACAATATATAAGGAAGGAGTTTAACCCCGAAATATGTTTGAATTATAAATTTCAAGCAAATACATTTTCGTTTATTTTCGTAATATTGGGTTGTAATTTGGCTTTCTAGCGCACCTGATGGATCATTTTTTTTCTTTCATAATACAGAAATTATTTTATACTTAATATAGTAGCAATATAATAATAAAAAATCATTGGACGTACCTGGCTTTTATATAGATAGAGAATTACATCTGCAGATATCTACTCGATCAATAGAAGGATCCCACCATTTTTCCAGCGACCTTGGCAACGGATTTAATGTATGTGTTCCATTTAAAATCAGGAGTAAATGTCAAGCCCAGAAGCTTGTCAAAACATAAGGCCTCCCCAAGAGGAGAGCCATTAATTTCAATTGATGCTAGATGGGGACCAGAGCGTTGATGATGTAAAGATAAAAGCTTGGTTTTAGATGGATTAAAAGTAACAAGCGACCTCTTTCCCCATTGTACCACTTGCTTCAGATCAAAGGAGAGCGAATCAGAGAGAACAGTCGTTTACGGTCTTAGATGTGCTACCAATGATAGTAGTGTCATCAGCATAGATGTCTACGAATGACGTAAGGATGTGATTTGGAAGATCATTAATATAGATCAGGAAGAGAGTTGGGTCCAGGATGGACCCCTAAGAGACTCCAGCATTAATACTAAGAGCTTCTGATTTTTGCCCATCAACCACTACTCTTATGAACCTATCAGAGAGAAATGATTTAATAACTGAGAAGACATTTTCAGCTATACCGGAGCTGGAGATCTGGTGAAGTAAACCGTTATGTCTTACTTTATTAAAGGCTTTTGCTATGCCAAGAGCAATTGCCCTAGAAAGGTAGTCCCCGTCGAGAGATTCGCTAATCCTATGATATATAACTGTAAGCACATCTGCTGTATATCTAGCAGAACTTATTAGTATTAATAAAAGATGAAATATAATTGAACAAGTGAAGCATGCATGGTCCACCTGAGTTGACGGTGAACGCGGCATACAAACGACTAAGTTCAACATTTGCCTACTCCGTTAAGCCCCTAAAACCTCCAGAGGAGATCAAATCCTAGTGAAAATGAATGAACGGTTTTGTTTTAGGCCTTAACATGTACATTTGAGTTCTGCACCATGCAAAACAAGAAATGATTAAGTTCATCATTCCCGCCCCCTATTATGATCCAAAAGTCCTCAAGGCCTTAACATAGATAAATTTGAGTTCAGCCCCATGCAAAACTGCAAAATAGACATGCACAGAACATTTTGGACAAATATGTAAAAAAAAGTCCCAAAAGTGGAGTGTTTTCATTAGCTCTAAAAGACCCCCAGGGGCACACCCAAGAGTTATGGCGAAGTATAGACAAGCAAAATTATTTAAAAATCAGTTACTTACAACTTTTCAGAAAGTCGTCTAAAAATTCAAGTCATCATTTTTTTTTTAATGATCGCATAAGTGTACATTTTAGACATTTTAACTCGAAAAGCACCCCTAGAAGAGAAAAAATAACAACAAAAATACTACAACTTAACTTGAGAAACGTGAAACTGGCAAGCCATTTTTGTCAAGTTTTCTTGGCAAATAGTTAACACATTCGACTACAGGTTCTGGGATCATGTGTGCGAGGTATGGCATAGTAAAACGTGGTAATTAGCTAAAATGCGGCGAGACACGTGTTCATGGAAAACTAATCTATAATGAATAACAAACATGTGCGCATCATTTTTTTTTTATTGCGGACTATTGTACGCATATTTTTAGCTGTTGTTTCACGACTTTCCGGCCAACTATTCAGTTGGTAACCGTGACGGGTTAGGAGCGCCAAACCCCTAACTTCACACTCAGCGATTACTGCCATCCATCGTTGTGATCATCTCACCATGTATAAAATTAAATGATCCCTGTTTATTATCGATAATAATCAGGGATCATTTTGTGCATATATTTATTATTTTAATTTGGAAGTCATTATTGAGATGAGTACTATTTATTAATTTTTATTAAAAAATATATAAATTAATAAATAATTCTCATCTCAATAATGAGTTTCAATTAAATTAATAAATATACCATTCGGTACGGACCCGACCATGGGAAATCAGATAGTAAACAAACATAAATTTACTAACGGGTTATACCTTGATCGCCCTTCGGTGCCCGTGACGAAGTTGATAGAGACGTTGAATCTACGATTCCAGGGGGAATTGTCTGAAGATAGCGGTTTCAATCCTACCCAAAAACCGGCCACCGGCTTACTTGGTCAAAAACTTAGTGAGATGTCAACAACCATGGATGGAAGTAATTGCTGAGAATGCAGTAAGGAGATTTTGCGTTCCTTGCTCGTCACGGTTACAAACTGAATAGGTGGCCAAAAAATCGTGGAGCAACAGCTTTACATTATACAAGTGCATATCTTTTGATCAGTTTTAAGATTTAGACAAAAAATAACTGTCATCAATTAGTGTGTTTTCATTCATTAAAGTGTTTTCAACATTTTCCCGGTGACTTATTAAATTAATTTTAAATTAGATATAATCAGTATCTTCCGTTTAATTTATATGAAGACACTTGACTTTAATAAACTCTGCCTTAACCATATTTGGTTAGCAATATCATATTGACTAGTCGGCGAAGCCTAAGTTTTAAATTTATTTCCTAGTCGTCTGTCATGCGACAGTTTAAAATACTATATTTACTTGCATACATTATATGGTGCGGACTTTAAGAAACTAATACCAAGGTCACCATTATTCATCACAACCTCTGCTGAGCAGGCGACCTCCACGGAAGGGATCGATCCAAGCTTCGCAATAAATGGCTCGCTGGCAAGCTAGCGAACGGAACGCCAAGAATAGGTATATGTTGGTAAGGTAAGAGCGCGCCACAAGTGGTCATAAGACCAGCTTAAGCACCCCTGGTCTTAAGCAACATACATGCGTCTGACTTAGAACAGGCTGCAAGGAAGCTAACCCACGGAAAATAATAATGCGTCAAGGCATTGGGAACTTTGAGGAGAAGAGGAGGGAAAATGGAGACTCAATTCGAAAGAGAAGACACCGAGGTGACAAAACTAATTCCTGGTGACATTGTCCGAGCTCATCTACTAAGAAGTTATACTATTAATAGAAATTAATAAAATTGAGATAAACAGAAGAATCAGCTACTCCGGCATAAGAGAGAGCTGACCACGAGGAAGACATTCTGGGTTAGTCTATCCTCATAGTACATATATTTAGAGAACAGAAACACTAATATCGGTTGAATGAATGGAAACCACACGAGAATTATCAAAATCGTAATGGTTTTGCACTTGTGTGTAGTCTTCACTATCTGTGTAACGAATCCAACAATCAGTAATGGTTCCATTTGTAAAAACTGATTTTTATTCACATTTCATGAAATATATGTGGTTATCTTTTCATTTTTCATTGTGAAACATAATTCTCATGAATATCGGATAAAAGGAATAAATACGATTACATTTCTATATTGTTAACGCCTGTATTATTTACCGAACGTATGTCATTTTGCTGATTGACACATGTACCTGTATGGAACCCGATATAAAAGTAAAATGATTCTGTTTTTAATCATATTAATTGTGATTTGGGGGCGATAAACAATAGCAGAATAAATCTGAAGTGTTCACTTTTATTGTAAGAATACGAGATTGCTTTAAAGCTCATTAACTTAGTTGGATTACGCGCGTACACACTCACTGTCATTAATGTCCTGGAAGCGGCGGCAGAAATATGCCATCGTAGATCGTAACAGCCGTCACCATACGCCAACACATTTTATAATGCGGCAAGAAGAAAATCAATATTTTCTGCCTCCTGTGCATAGGCAGTTTCTCTGATCCACAGCTGTCGTTCATCGTATCCTGACAAAACATGAACGCATTAGGTAAAGCTGAAATCGTAAATCAACTTCCAGCACGAGAAAAGCTGCTTAAAGACAAAATCAAATATCATGTGCGTGAGAAAGTTTTTGTACAAGTTGTTGTACATTTTACGTGACCTAAGCGACGTGTTCTACCTTTGCCGAGGCACTATTTTTCATCCGTTGAATAAGCAACATTATTTCCCACAGTCATCATCAAACAATCTTGTATTGAGCGACTAAGTTTACTCATCGTTAGTTAAAATGAAAATATTTAAAAAAAAATAGATTCTACACATACGGCTTGACGCATGCACTCACCTGAAATAGTAAAAAAAAAGAAAAACAAAAATGTTAACCCAATCAGATTTGTTCTATCTGGATTTATCAAATCTGACGTTTTATCAACCCTCATGTATAAAAATCCAAACTGTTCTTTCAAAAGTACATGAAGACAGAATCCATGACAGAGATAATATCTGCCTAACGTTAGCCGTTCCTTGTTTGACGAGACAGCAAAATAGTGTATTTCTCTACACAGACATACACGGACTCATTAGTATTTCGGCAGTACAGAACACGCACACACACACACACACACACACACACAACTCACTAACTTTTTCACGGTGTCATCTGTTCATTAACAATAATTGTAAAATAATATTCATTTAAATACTCCTAACATTTCGCACTGACTATTCCACAATGAAAACTATACACATAAAATGAACATAATAATAAATTATTATGAATCCCCAACGTTGTCCGGGATTTTATGACGCTCAACGAATGTTGTACCCTCCAATATTTTATAATCATAGACGACTTTTCAATCAAATCGATTGTCTGCTCTTCACATGCTATCCCACAATGCCTACGTCCATAATACAGTGTATCTTACATTGCATTATAGAGAACCTTCTTCTGATGTCATAAAATAATTTTTATGTGATGGTTTCAAGTAAAGTCTAACTAGCAAACGGCAATTTGGGCTGTAAACAAAACATTCATTTCGAACGCGAACCTGTCACGTCAATTATTGGTTTTATATGCTGCGCTTTTCTACATGTGTGGTGATAATGATTTTATTATAGTTTAAAATATGAATAACAAGTACCATGTTTCAGTTGTGCTTCAAAAAAAAACGTTCATCTCTTTTTACAGAAATTACTGTTGATTTTATATGTCGTTTTTTTTTGTTTTTGTTTTTTGGGTTTTTTTTTTTTTGCTTATGCGATAATATAACTTCTCATATTCACTTGTGACATTTTTAGCCAATTTTTCAATCTTTGTTCTCCGAAAGGTCGAGCTTCAAAATGATACCAATCTCGGGAAAATCCATCGCCTCTGTCGAAAGTTTTAGACCAACATACATACATACATACATACATACATACATACATACATGCATACATACATGATGGCAGCAAACTCGTTCTCGAGTATCGCCATTACTTAGTACATCTCTGGCTCAAATGAGGCAGACATGAGCATCACTAGCAGCACGTGCCTGACGGTCGCTACTATGAACCTTCTACAGTCCTGCACATCTGCTGATGACCGAGTCAAGGCTGTGGTTCCCTGAACACCTGCCGGTCCAGACCTTGAATGTTCCAGAGCCCATATTAGCATCAGTCCTCATTGAGTGTCCGTTTGCCGTTTTACGCTACAGCCAGCCTTTTTGTTATCGAGATACACACTGATGGTAAAATGTGTATTCCATTGCATATCAAGTAATGCTTGTGCTTGATGCTTTTTATAGTCAGGAAAGACTTTGCACCGAGACAACCCCACTCACTGAACAACTACCGCATTGAACCAAAAAGAAGAGTAAGTCTACATCATTTGATGCAGCAGTCGCCGCAGGTTTTATATCAGGATTTTCCTTCTCCTAGAGAGGTTTCCTTTACTACGGCTTACGGATCCCTGTCCACCCACCATGTCATTCGATCCATGACTGGGACTTAGATTGCTGGGCACCGGACCATATTCCACACGCCGGTGGGTTATGTATGCCGCAGCTTACATGGCCTAAGCTCCTCTGAAGTTTCTGTCAGGGTTATCTCACCCTTAGCCTTTGGTTAAATGAACCTGGCCCCCAAGGCAGTGGAGGTCTAGTTATACGGCGCAGGACACTCGCCGTTCATCAAAGCCCCGTCTGCGTGGCAGTGGTCACGACGTGCACGTGGGGTTGATTTGTCTGGGAGAAGCACAGTCTGACGCTAAGACAGCTGTGTGCTTTTAACACACGTCCAAACCAGACCTTGACCACCTACATACATACACACACATATATACATACATACATACATTGAAACAAACAGGTGATATTTAAATTATACATTAGATTAGATGAGGTAAGATTAGATAGATATATAGGTTTAATTTAATTCTAATGTTTGTGTAATTGAATCAGTAAGTGTGTTATTTATATTTCTGAAACTCATCTATACGCCACTGAATTAAATTATCAATGAAGACATTAACCCAACTAATAAATCCTTTTTATGTAAGAACTCTCAAAATATAAAGAAACATTCTATGTTTTCTTATATATCCAAACTTTTATTTTAAATTCATATAAAATATCACTTTTATGAATTTATGATATTACACACATACATTTATTTGCGTTTATTCCATAACATTTATTGGGCTGTATTTCATATTTAAATTTTCTACATAAAACAAGTTTAATAAAAAGAAAACTTTGTCTAAATCTGTTTTTCCCAAACATGTTCTGGCAACCAAAATCTCTATAAATGATTTCCTCAATAAGTATGCTAGCAAAAAAAAATACTTCGCTCTCGTGTGACAAAGCATATATTACCGACGAATCAAGTAAAAAAAAAATCGTATCTTTTAATTACATGTCGAACTTTATTGTAATTGTGTTGATCTACAGAAGATTGCCCATAATATTAAACACAGAAAATTGTCTTCAACATGCATTGAGCATAGTGTAAAATAACGCGAATGTACATAGGTTGTAGGGATTGAAAGCATGATTTATGCAGGTTGGTCATAGCCACATTAATTCAATACTGTCGTGTATGACAATACGTTAACCTTATATGATACATTTGAATGGAGGCTTCTTGCCAACCATCAATATTCATGCAGGAAAACATGCTAGCTCGCATGAGAAGTAAGGTAAAACGTAATTGCGAGTTCGACACGTTGTATCTATCGATTGACCAAAGGCCGGATTAAATCTGATATAAATTGTACGAAATATGATTGGAAATCTGTCGCTATTTCTCTCTCACTCTCTTTCCTGTCTATCTATCTATCTATCTATCTATTTATCTATTTATCATATATATATATATATATATATATATATATATATATATATATATATAAGAATTTCGCTTTCGAAAGTAAGCGTTGTTACGTGAAGAGGTCTCTAGTTACTAAATACTAGAAGACTGAAACATGCGGAAAAATTGATGACTCCAACAACAATAAACCCAAACTAACCGCAATGCCAACAAATAACTAGTTTGAAAACAATCATGTTAAAGTATTGTTCAAGCTAGTTAGCGGACTTGAATTCAATATTGGATTTGTGGAATATTGTAAAGGTAAAAATTCATTAGCGGCATCTATAAATATCAAGCAATTAGGAATTATACAAAGAAATAATGGGATAAAGTAATTTAGATCAGTGTGTAAAACATGTGGTCAACTATAGAAAGCGACTAGAAGCAGTGAAATAAAACAGGGTACGCTGCAAAAATATTTAATTGATGTATTCAATACTTTTGCATAGAGTAATTTTTAACTTTGACATAAATGGATGCAACTATGAGTGTTAATTTTTTATCCACATGGAAGTAAAAGCACTTTACGAGATATTATTTACTAAAAAATAGGTAAAATAATTAGCATAAGCTGGATTTGTAGCACAAAATATCATGCATTTCATGTAATTATGGGCTCTTTTTAAAAGTGAATCTGAGAAAATAAAATTTATCAAAATGCTTATCTGAACTCAATTATATGGCCAGATCATTATCACTGCTAAGAATTCAACAAAAGCTTTTGTATCGGATATTAATCAATAGTTATTACGCAAATAAGTTCCATCAGTCTGCTCTACCCTACTACTTATATAAATATATATATATATATATATATATATATATATAATAGGACAACAAGAGAATGAAATGAAGACACAAAACTATATATGGGTAACGAAGAGTAGAGAAGGTGCTACCTAGCACCTAGCACCTTCTCTACTCTTCTGATGAGAAGTGTTAGGCTTCGAAATGCCCTGGCATAAAGAGTCCCTTCTATCCCCCAAATTTTTCCTGTATTCAATTATTCAATGAATGATCCATTCTACATCTACCAATATATAATTGTGGGTCTTCATTTCATTCTCTTGTTGTCCTATTTTATAAGCTCCAATAATTATTGTTGAGCTTGGCATTATCCGGATAAGTCTCCTTTTGTGGAATTGATCTTTCTCTTTTCTCTTTTACTTAAAGCTATATATATATATGTATATATATATATATATATATATATATATATATTCCAGAGAATTATTAAAAGTAATGCAATAGACTCGACAGAACTTAAATCTAAAACACAGAGCAACAGTCACACACATACACACGCACACTGACATATATATATATATGTATATGTATATATATATGTATATATATATATATATATATATATATATATACACGGTGACCAAAAAACAAAACAAAAGCTAAATAGAGGCCATCTAAAATATATGGTTTAGAACGGAGAAAAAAACGCCAAAGGGCCTAGTGTTTTGATGTGATGTTTTGAATATAATAAACTAGTTATGAACAAAGTTTCATTTCATTCGGACAAAACAGTGAGAAACGGGGCCTAATTAGAGTTGGGCCCCGTTTTATTTTTGGTGGGGGGTCACCCTGTATATATATATGGTGAAGAAGCTTCGGGTATCTTTTAAAAACTATTATGATGAAATAAAATAGAGTTTAAATTTCTAGGCATCACGTATCGAAGACTTCGGACTTATATGTGCCGAGGCGCTTTAAAAACGTACTTGCATAAAGAGGTCCAGGTATATACCAGTGAAAAATAAAAGCTTTACTCAAATTGTGAAATATAAAACAAGGATCACCAGCTGTTTACTATGTAGCCTATCCAGTTACTTAACAACAAGGCAATTTTTCATTGATGCCTCCTCATTGGAAAACACTACTTCCATGATACTAAAAAAATATTCAGTAACATATACACTCATATATAATAAGAAAAATGATGTAATTGAATACCAAAATCCATGACGTAATTAATATAAATATTTTCTGATCATGCTTCCAAAATCAACATATAAAAACATTGTACAATATGTACACGTACGTCATTAAATTATTATTGTCTCTATTCGACTAGCATATGTTATGACGAATTCATGATTTTAACACTTTAACAAGTATAGTTCTTGATAGAACATGAAACATTAGTCTAATATATAGTGTTTTTAAATATATAGCTAAAATATAGGTATGCTCAGCAAGCTGTTTCGCTTTCTATGTCACAGTATATTCGTTTGACGTAGAACATTTATCTGGGCCAAGATTTCCAAAGAGACAAGATAAAAAAAAGTAAAAAGAATTGTTTATATTTAGGCAGCATTTTCTCATTTAGACAAATATTATTGAATAGCACGGCGTTATTCTGTTTTACAATTTTCCTTTTTATCTGCTCCAATATCCGAATAGTCCTTTTTGTGTTCTTCTCGAAATTGTATAAGTTGGATCCATAATCGCGAACGCTTTCGACATAAGTGTTTCTATCATCCTAAGGCATATTGTAGAAATAAATGTAGAAATCGTTTTTTAAATTACATATATATACATTTTTCATAGTCACGTGTAGCTTATTACAAGTTAGGTGGGCGGACTTTATATATATATATATATATATATTAAATATATTTATATACATATACACACACACATAAATATTCAATATTTACCCTAAATATTTCCAAACGTTTCGGCTGCACTCATAATTAATATTATTTATCTGATACTTCATTGTTTTAATGTACAATGCCTCGAGTATTCTTAGTCTATTTACATTTCTCTCATTCTGCAATACTCTTGCATTTTCTACCATAATTCTTCGAAATTCCGAATGATAGCAACCATGTCACTTCAAATGCTGTGAGATGGAGCTAGTCAGAGAGGTGGAGAATCAATCTTCGCGACAATGTGAAGAACACAACAAGGACTATTCGGAGATTGGAGAAGATAAAAAGGAAAATTGTAAAACAGAATAACACTCGTGCTATTCAATAATATTTGTCTAAATGAGTAAAAAAGAAATAGACAAATAGAATGTTGTTTTCGCAATAAATTGTTCAATTTTTTTACGTTATGGTCTCTCCATATTATTTTGATCTTGAAAACCTGTCGTATAACACACACCTCTCTCTTTCTCCTCTCTCTCTCTCTCACACACTCTATCACTCTCTTTCGCTACTATAACTTTTCTAGAACGGCTCCGTTCCTCTCTATTTCTCAGTCTTACTCCCAAAGTAAGTCCGCGTGTCACATCCAATTAGCTTTTTTTATGACGACGACTAACGCAATATTTTCACCGAGTAAATGCAAAATAACTGAGAAGATAAATTAAGATGAGTTTTTATGCTAATTTCTTTTTAATTCCGACATTGATAAATGAGCTGATTTAACAATGATTGTGTGCGTTTTCATTTTTTTTATCATTTAATGCATTGACTCTTCAAGACATAGTAACATGTTTACGATGCATCAATCGTAAACTGTCAGGCAATTGATAAAATGGGTTTGCTTCATAAGTTCTCCAGGAAAGCGTCAGTGAATTGATTTCGTTTATGATAGCATTGTTCAATTTAAAGTCGACAATATCCTAAGTAATGGCCACATTCAGTAAAAAAAGAACAACGTTTCTGTAACATATCATATCGCACCTCTTTAGCAAACTTTTCAATAACATATCATATCCCACCTTTTTAGCAAACTTTTCAGTAACATATCATATCCCACCTCTTTAGCAAACTTTTAAATAACATATCATATTCCATCTCTTGTTATATAGGAGTCTTATTAAAAGGGATGTTGTTGTATCTTTGAGAGTTCATACTTAGAAGTGTAGATATGACATGTGTATGTAAAGACATTTTAAACCACATTATATACATAAGACATATATAAAAATTTTCACTTTACCTTTTGGTAGAATCACAACACAAAGACGACGTTTATAAAAACACATGATGGGTTTATTTCTTCTCCCGACCGGCCGTGGTTTTCTGATTCAAGAATTCAAAGCTTCACATATTAAGTTTCAAATGTGACCGTCTCGCTTCTAGACGTTCGAATCCCAACTGCAGACTATCGCCTGTCGTCCTCAAACTCCCTCTGGCCCCCCTCAGTTTCTCCTCTGTTAACTCTAAAGTTTTCTAACAATATCGAGAACTTCCCATTTTCCATGACGTCATACACATGTTAACACATGTGTCTTCTTCCACGTGTTCTGGAAATGCGTGTCCAAAACTGTTTCCTTTGTTTACAAAAGGAATTTTAACCTATATTCCCAGTAACCTATATTTCCAATATGTTAAAAACATGTTTATTAAATTATTCTATAGTTGCATTCCTCAATTGAATTTTCATAACAGAATTGACAACGCACATTCTTTTCTTGAAATTATTTTATCTCTAAGTTAAACAATGGTTTGTTTTACATTCCATTGCTAATTCTCTCGTAATCTATTTCTAAACCTAATATACGAGGTTCGAATTTCGTCTAATCTATTTCATTTTCATTTTAACTAAATCTTTCTATTTTTATACTTACATGAAAAGGGGACAGCCCTTATCTTTTAACACTCTTTAAAAACCTTTTCAGTAACATATCATATCCCACTTCTTTAACAAACTTTTCAGTAACATATCATATCAGACCTCTTTAGCAAACTTTTCAGTAACATATCATATCCCACCTCTTTAACAAACTTTTCAGTAACATATCCTATCAGACCTCTTTAGCAAACTTTTCAGTAACATATCCTATTCAACCTCTTTAACAAACTTTTCAGTAACATATTATATCCCACCTCTTTAACAAACTTTTCAGTAACATATTTTATCCCACCTCCTTAGCAAACTGTTCAGTAGCATATCCTATTCCACATCTTTAACAAACTTTTCAGTAACATATCACATCCCACCTCTTTAACAAACTTTTCAGTAACATATCCTATCCCACCTCTTTAGCAAAATTTCAGTAACATATCATAGCCCACCTCTTTAGCAAACTTTTCAGTAACATATCATATCCCACCTCTTTAACAAACTTGTCAATAACATATCCTATTCCACCTCTTTAACAAACTTTTCAGTAACATATTTTATCCCACCTCTTTAACAAACTTTTCAGTAACATATTTTATCCCACCTCTTTAGCAAACTGTTCAGTAGCATATCCTATTCCACCTCTTCAACAAACTTTTCAGTAACATATCACATCCCATCTCTTTAACAAACTTTTCAGTAACATATCCTATTCCACCTCTTTAGCAAACTTTTCAATAACATATCATATCCCACCTCTTTAACAAACTTTTCAGTAACATATCCTATTCAACCTCTTTAACAAACTTTTCAGTAACATATCACATCCCATCTCTTTAACAAACTTTTCAGTAACATATCCTATTCCACCTCTTTAGCAAACTTTTCAGTAACATATTTTATCCCACCTCTTTAGCAAACTGTTCAGTAGCATATCCTATTCCACCTCTTCAACAAACTTTTCAGTAACATATCACATCCCATCTCTTTAACAAACTTTTCAGTAACATATCCTATTCCACCTCTTTAGCAAACTTTTCAGTAACATATCATATCCCACCCCTTTTACAAACTTTTCAGTAGCATATCATATCCCACCTCTTCAACAACTTTATCAGTAACATAGCATATCCCACCTCTTTAGAAAACTTTTCAGTAACATATCATATCCCACCTCTTTAGCAAACTTTTCAGTTACATATCATATCCCCCTCTTTAACAAACTTTTCAGTAATATATCATATCCGATCTCTCTAGCAAACTCAAACCATACTGAAACACTTTTTATTTTACACCATCTAAGTTGCAATTTACCTTGACTTTACTCCATTATTGCAAATAATAATAACAGCCTTTCTAACCTTTACCCAATTATTAATTAAAATATGAAATATTAGTTATTTGGCTTTTACTTCATTAATAATAATAGCAATAGTTATTTTCCTTTACTCCATGAGTAATAATTATTCCTAAAATATACATATATTTTTCTCCACAAGTAATATTTATTATTAACGATAATATCGGTTGCTTATTCAATCTTTCAATTAGTTAAATTTATGTTAGCATAGTTTTCTATTATATTTTATTCCATCAGAAATATTGGTAGTTAATCGCCTTTTTTCTATTATTAATAACTATGAAATAACAGTCATCTCCTTTTATCCCATTATTATTATTATTATTATTATTATTATTATTATTATTATTATTATTATTAATAATAATAATAATAATAATAATAATAATCTTTTATCTATAACTATCATTTCGGCCCGGCGCTGCCCGGGTGTGTGGTTGGTTGGTAGGTTGTTTTTGTCTTACAGCATGTCAACCCTTTTCAGGTTATTTAATGCCGAATCCAGTGATTTTGAATAATGTGTTTTTAATAGAATATATTTATTCAAGTCAGTTTCTATTTAACCCATAGTTGGGGCCTTAACAGTTACAACCACTCCTGGTCAGAGTGGACCTGAGAGCAATGGCAATTAAAGGGTGGCTCCACACTCCCCAAAATCCGCGAACTGGGGCCTCACTGTTGGATATAGTGTTGCGGGGCCAACGTCTGTCGATGCCAATCCCGCAAATTCAAAATTACTAGTAATAAAATCAGCGATGATAATAATATGTGCTAGTAATAGTGATAAGATGGAGATGGTGATAAGAATCATAGTGATGGATCAGGGAGTTGAAACAATCAAGCAAAGATGACTGAGACGAATGGATACATTAAATACAAAATTTATTGATTTTTTTAAAATTGTAAATGAATGAAAAGAGAAGATACGAAAGTTTCTTCTTGGTCGAAAGTGTCTGTGACTGAGATAATTCAATGTTTTTCCATGTAATGAAAAAGTCAATTCCTCATCTGAGGTATGAAAAGATCTGCATGTGATGAAGTAGAAACGTCCTGCGACTGAATTAATTGAATGTTTTTTTTTATGTATTGAAATAATCAAGAAAAGTCCTTCGACTGAATTAATTGAATGTTCTAAAGGGGACAAGTAAGAGTACTTGGTTAGAAATAATCTTTTTACAAAGAATTAAACTATAAAAAGTCCACCGTTTACTTAGTGGGGAGATAGACAAGGGAAATAAAAAGTCCATTAGAGTTGCAAGTCCGTATCCACGTAGAGGAATTAATTGTCGTGGCGAACGCGTGTTTAACGTCCAAACGCGGACGGGTCGATGTTGATGTTTACGCCATGGTGCTCAAAGGTCGACCTGGTATGGGCGAAAAATGCCCTTTTTATACTTGACCGACCGGGACCAGGGAGGCCTTCAGAAAAAAAACAAACATTTTTTTTTACATTTGTTTTCCTTGTAATCCGATTGGATGAAAAGAATAACATTCTTATGACGTAAGATGCTTTAAATGACGTCCGCACGAATAACTGAAATTTCGTTTAAGAACCACTGAATTTGCGTGGGTGGGGAAAGATAATATACGCGCAGCTGAAACGATGTTTATACATCCACGTGCGCGCAACTGGGTTTTACTGTTGAGGCAGCGCGCCTTATTTTGTTTTTGAGTAGATTCGACGCGCGTGCGTCGGGGCTACGACAATAGTTTAAGGTCATATCCAGGACCGCCGGGTGTTTGGAGGTGTACGTTGAGCCAAAAAAAGCGGTCAATTTTTTAAAATTTGACCTCTATTATGGCCCCTTAACATTTATTGTTTTGGGTTCAAATGCATTATTACGTTAGATCCATGGCCAAGAAACCTATATCTAAAGGTTCAAGTGTTTAGACCCAAAAATTCTCGGAGGAGTTTGGTAGAATTCTCAAAGGTCACATCATTGAACTTTGACCCTTAACAGCCTAATTTCTGGCTAAACACGGATTACGAAGATTTTACCAAATCTCAGTATCCTATATATAAAATTACGAGTATGTAAACTGAAAATTGACAAAGTTATTGCGTAAGGAAATGTACACACACACAGACAAACAGACAAGTTCACTTTTATAGATTAAACAAAAATATATACGTATATATAAATATATATGGAAACAATTTTGTGTTTGCTGTAAACATTTTACGTTAATATGGTGCAAGCATAAATCATGTAGAATATCTGCATCAATATAATTACACGTAATAGTTAACTAAAGATGATCATCCCACAAGAAAACCGAAAATAACTAATTGGTAATTAATTAAAATTAATGTTTAAAAGAATATGCAAGTTAGCTAGATCTTTTTGCTAGTACAACCCATATATAAGAAAATTGTATTTTCTTTTTAAATAAATAAAACAGAGGAGTTTTAATATCATTATCAATACACGCAAAAGAAAAACGAATTTATAGGGGTACTAGCATTTCAGCCTGGCGTTGTCCGGGTGTTTGAATGTGTGTGTTGAGCAAAAAAAAAAGTGGTAGTAGAAAGGCAGGCTCGAACCCGTACAGCAAAGGACGAAAATAACGGAGGAAAAAAAACGGACGTCTTTGTCGTTACGACCACCGCCAAACAGGAGGATACGTAATTTTAATTCAAGCTAGACAATAGAAAGAAGATGACTTTCAAAAATATCGGCGAAAAAAGCGACCTCCCTCCTGTAGAAAAGTGCCAAGTTAACGGTGAAGATATTAATGATTTTAGCCAATTTTTCGATATTTGTCGTATGAAAGGTCGAAGCTCAAAACAATATTGATCTTGTAAAAATCTGTCGCCTCTGTCGAAAGTTTTAGGCAGACATGCAAAAATACATACATACATTTATAGATTGGTAACTAAAAATTTTCGACCCAAACCGATTAAAAAGCTTGCCCTATCTCTGAATACCCTTTATATAAAATTTCAAATGTTTAGACGAGAGAGTGTCTGAGTAATTTGGTAGAAACCACAGAGTCCAATTTTTCTTAACTTTGACCCCTATAATGCCCCCTTAAAATGTATTGTTTGGGGCTCAAATAAAGTTATTAAGTTATATCCATATCCAAGGAACCTATATCTAAAATTGTTTAGACCCAAAATTGTCGGAAGATTTTGGCAGAATTCGCAAAGGTCAAATTGTTGAAATTTGACGCCTTAATAGCTGAATTTCTGGCAGAAAACGAATTAAACAGATTTCCCCAAATCTCAGTACCCTGTATATAAAATTTCGGGTCTGTAGACTTAAAATTGACAAAGTCATTGCGTAGGGAAATGTATACAGACACAGAAACACACCCACAGACATACACAGGCACGTTCACTTTCATAGATAGATAGATAGATAGATAGATAGATAGATAGATAAACAAAAAAATGTACGTATACATAAATATACATGGAAACACTTTTGTGTTTGCTATAAACTTTTTACACAAATATTATGCAAGTATAAATCATGTAGAATATCTGCATGAATATAATTACACGTAATCGTTAACTAAAGATGATCATCCCATAAGAAAACCAAAACAACTAATTAGGAATTAATTAAAATGAATATTTAAAAGAATATGCAAATTAGCTAGATTTTTATAGTGAATGCAATCTTACAGCCCATATATAAGAAAAGTGTATGTTCTTTTTAAATAAATAAAAAAAGAGGGGGTTTTATATGAATATCAATACACACGAAAGAAAAACGAATTTATAGGAGTATAGATAGATAGATTAAATAATAGTTATGTAGATTTTGCTCCACCAGCAATAATGATAATAAGAGGTTTATCATTTATATAATAGTGATTTAAACTTAAGGTCTTATATTCTATTTTTTTTATTTCATATAACTTTGTTTTTAATATTTTTATTTTTTATCTAATTAGCTAAATAATATTTTTATAATAATAATGTATCTCTCATCCCATCAGTAATTATAGTAAATATATTAATTATCTACCCTAACTACTTTTCTAAATTATTTACTCACTATAAATCTATTATCCTTTCCCCTTTCATTGAAATAAAAGACCTTATCTTAAATATATTCGACGTATTTCTTCGGCTTTTAAACTGGACGTATCTTTGTCCTATCTACACCCACTACAGTGGTTGATCACTAATGGACTTTCTAACCGATGTATCAACGTTTTAACACGAGCAACTTATTTTATTTTATTTTACCGCTGTCTCGGACTGACATCATTGTGATAGACAACTTTTTCGTATTTGTCTCTTTCGACTTCCACTTTTCTTGCTCTATTAACAAGCAACCTCCTATTTTCTTTTTAATTCATTGTAACTTTAACTTATTTCTAGTCCTTAATCTCTAACTATAATTCCTAACTTCATATAATTTATATTTCCTCCCCACCCCTCTACCTTCTTTTCCATTTCTTTTTCTCCCCCCTCCTCCTTCCCTCCTCTCCTTTCTACTTAGCACTTAAAATCTTGGTTTTCAATGCTCATTTGTAATTTATAATAATCTTTGATTTTTAATTGAATTATCTGAGCAAATCGGAAGAATAATATTATTGTCTTGTCTACAGAAGCAATCTAATGATTTAAGCAAAAAAAAACAAAACAAAAAAAACACCAAGGTCGAAATAATAAAAACATCAATCTCTGCTAAAGTATTGAACACTTTTTCACTGTTTTTTTTTACCAAATATACCTCCTCAGATATATATATATATATATATATATATATATATATATATATATATGTATATATATATATATATATATATATATATGTGTGTGTGTGTGTGTATATAGTTTTTTCTTTGTGTGTAGGGTTCTGCAAAACGGTTGATACCAAACTACTCTATCAATGTTTGGACTACATATTTTAAATTTGATATCAGATTATTGTTTTTATATAATTCGCATTGTTATAATCTACTATAACTAAAGTATGTGGTCATTGTTTGTTTTTTTTTGTATAATACGCATTTTTATACCGTTTCATAACAAGCCTACGTGTTCATTGTTTTTTTGTTTTTTTTTTGTATAATTCGCAGCTTTTATACTGTACCATAACCAAACTATGGGTATATTGATTTTGTATAATTTACGTTTTTTAATACGGTACAATAACCAAACTATGTGCGTGTTTTACTTATTTATTATCTATTTCATAATTCGTATCTTTGTTACCAAAAAGACGTTGATTTCACTAGAAAAAATAATAATAGCTAAGAGAAAGAGAACAATTCATCGATACGTATAAAAATGATTTAGGGATCACACCAGCAGAAATATGGTATGAATAGCATACAAAATTTAAACAGACACTCAAATAATGCATGAATAGTATTCACGAACATATATAGATATATATATATATATATATATATATATAGTCAGTTATTATGTTTGCTTGATTAAAATATTATTTGTTTTGACTTCTATATCAGTATAAACACTATTTATATATTATCTTAATGGATGGTATGAGTGTAAATATTATTATTATTATTATTATTATTATTATTATTATTATGTATGATTATCATTATTATTATTCTAATTAGTATTATTGTTATTATTGTTAATATTACTGTTGTTATATTATTATTGTTATTATTATTGTTATTATTGTTAGTGTTGTTGTTATTATTATTGTTATTGTTGTTATTATTATTATTATTATTATTATTATTATTATTATTATTATTATTATTATTATTATTATTATTATTATTAGCTACCTAGTTTGCATACTTATTTAATGTGTGTATTATCAGAGTATTTTAATAAGATTGCAAAAGAAAGCCATTGAGAACAACGCTGGAATCAGAGAGTTTGGTGAATTTTAACTCTGGCATATATTAAAACATTGCTCGAATAAACATACTGTTTGTAGTGGTGAGGCAACCCCATATTCAGTAAAAGAAATCTATTTTTCTCTTTGAAAAAAAAAACACGACTCATTGGCGGCATTACATTTATAGAAATGGATACTTCTTAATACGTAGTTTAACTGAAGAACTGAATATAACGTTTGTTTTTTATTGAAATAACTACATATTATAATAAACAGTATTTATGAGAAAAACTTGTTGTCACCGTTATATCATTATTGATAATGTAATTACATAAAATGTGATTATCTATAAAGACGTAATATAACGTCTATATTGTGTGTGTGTGTGTGTGTGTGTGTGTGTGTGTGTGTGTGTGTGTGTGTGTGTGTGTACTATAATCTTATATTTTTCCCAAACCTAGCAGATTGATAATATCTTCTTTTCTTTTCAGGAACACGAAAAACCACTCCGGTAAGTACATAGCATAAGTGCTTTTTTGTTATTGCATTTTATAGTGTCTGACCGGGAGGTAAATTAGTCATTCCACAAAAACCAATTATATTCATATTTTCTGAGACAGCTTAGTACAGAGTCAGGGTTCTTGCATTCTTTTAGCTATTTTTTTTTATTTCTTAGAAAGTAATCAACCTCATGCCGTTTTGGAGGAAAACACTCGTAGTCGAATGTAAACTGGATGTTTTTCGTATTTGCTTAAGGTCAAACTTGATTGCGTGATTTTAACTGAAGGTCAATGATAGCAGAGAACGAATGTGTACTTAGTATTTTACACACTAATTTAACATTGTTTATTTTACAGTATATTACAATATATTCGTGCAGTATTTAAAATACCCATTTTATTTAACCGTACCGGCAATGTTTACTGTAAGCTTATGTTTTTGGTTCTTAGCTAAACTTTACAATATGAACGTTGTGAAATGATAAAACAATATGCCATTAATTCAACTACTTACATTTATCATAATCCCTTGTTATTTTAATCTTGTAATGTTCAATGCATATTGGGAACCAGTTTCTTGCACTCAGATGAGTTGCCAGTAACCTATAGGTGGAACTCGAATTTCGTCATGCTTTTTTTCATGTAATATCGCTAATATATGGACATGAGATTCATAAAACCCGTCATATCCACGCATATGCATGTATGTATATATATATATACATATATATATATATAAATATATATATATATATATATATATAGAGAGAGAGAGAGAGAGAGATGAGCTATTGCATTACATCTGTAATATAGTGAACATGAGCGCGTGGGAAAATAGAAGCGGCAGCGAAAGATCGCTGGCTTCAAGGAGATTCATAGCAGCAGTAGCCGAAAAAACGCATATATGCCATTTAGGAAGTGTGTGAGAGAAGGCAAAGGAAAACAGAAAAATGCCCCACAAGGTCGAGAGAAATAAAATGAACGTCTGAAGCCAAGGGCGAGAATGGGCCAGCTGTGGCCGGCATGCGGTCGGAGGAAAGAGAAACGCGAACAGGCTAGATGGACATGTGGAAACAAGAGACTTTTTAAGATGCCGACGCGGATTTTTATTATTTCTTCCCAGTTTTATTATTATGTATTACTAAATTAAAGTTTTATTTTTATGTAATACTAAATTAAAGTTTTATTATTATGCATTACTAAATTAAAATTTTATTATTATGTATTACTGAATTAAAATTGTATTATTATGTATTACTGAATTAAAATTTTATTATTATGTATTACTAAATTAAAGTGTAATGCCACATTGTTACACACAGAGCGACGTATATTTAACGCACTATGGTACAATCCCGCTAAAATGGGCCTGATTATAATGTCATATATAGAGTAACACTATAATTATATAATATCTAATGAATTTTACTCTGATGACAGAATATGATTTTTGAACATGAAGAAAGTCCACATAATACGAATAATTGTAAGGGTACCGGAAACAATATCGAAAACAACTAGAACAAAGACTGATAAATTGGAATGAAAGGAACTGACTACTATCATATAAACAGATGGAAAATATTCTGATGCGTAAACCATCGTACATAATTTGCAAATTCTAACGCATTACATGAATGTTGCAATAAAAATACAAAATAATATAAAAACACCACATGGCATACAAATCACAAAGAAGATGAATGGCCACTAGATTCGAGAAATGAATCGTAAATGGCTGTTACGATAACGTAAAATCATCTGCAAACGTTATCCGAACAATTAAATAAGACTGGAAAATTGAGCAGACTTGTAATCACTTCGACTTCATGAAGATAATCTGTTATTAAAAGCGAGCAGTCTATGGCGGTAACCTATTGAGTTGATAATAATTACCGTCCAGAGACAAGCTGGCAACAATACTGAAAAATGAAAATAACAAAATCTTTCAGATAAACCAATTCAAAGAGGACGAGCGAATACCATAAGATTCAATGAGAAAGAAAAATACCTGCCAAGTTGTGAATTTTGCGCTTCTCCTAGTTCACAGAGAAACGGAAAAAAGAAGCAAATACGCGAAAATTACAAAAGAATCGGTAAAGATGACGAAAGATGTAGAAAGCTAATAATATATTAGTCGTCTTAAAAGCATAAAAAACACGACCCCCCCCCCCAAAAAAAAAATACGTAGAATAAAGAGTTGGCAGGATGGACATTCAAGGGTTGATTGTAATTGTACAGCGGACACCAATGTTGAAAACATTTGTGATCTTTCGCGAAAAGGCTCACATACAGCCAAGACCACTAAAACTGCAATAAATTCTATTCACTGCACCCCTCCCCCAAGACTTTGTAGCATTTGGTCAGCTGATACAACAAAAAAATAAATGATAAAGAGAGCAAGTCAAGATATTAGTAAGTATATTAATAAGTATATTATTAAGTAGATTATGAAGTATATTATTAAGTATATTAATAAGTATACTAGTAAGTATATTAGTAAGTACCTTAATAAGTATATTAGTACATATATTAGTAAGTATATTAGTAAGTATATTAGTAAGTATATTAATAAATATATTAATAAATATATTAATAAGTATATTTATAAATAAATTAATAAATATATTCGTAAGTATATTAGTAAGTATGTTAGTAAGTTTATTAGTAAGTATATTAGTAAGTTTATTAGTAAGTATAGAAGTAAGTATAGTTCTAAGTGAAATAAGAGGTCTGGCAAATATTTTCTTATCTATGCCTAAACGTAAACGTAGATTCCATGAACAAAGCATCTTTTTTAAAACTGCACACTTGTGAAACTCGCTTTCGTATTCTGCTTTCCAGCTGATTACAATATGGCCGTCTTCACGTCCAACGTAAACAAGTTATCGATGAGACGTTCCTCTTAAGCAATCCAATTGCCTTAATTTACACTTCTAACAATTAGTACATTGTCCTTTTGACCACTGTACACACTTATTCCCTTATCCTCGAGTGGCATTTGGACCTTGATAAGTTGTGATTCTCTTGCACAAAAGAAGATGAGAAGACGGTGAATCAGAAATTGAAAAAAAACTAGATGGTGCCGTGAAAATTTTATATTTGTGTCTATTATACTTTGTATATTGATGTCAAACTTAAAACTATATATCTATTTTATTGAGGCTCGGCGTGAAGTGGATCCAACGATATTATTGTGTTATTTTTTACATGGTAGTCACCACTTATCAAGGCCCGGAAGCCACTAGAAGATAAGGTTTATTGTGTGTACAGTAATCAATGAGATAGTATCGTAGTAATCGTTTGTAGTGGAGATTTGATAAAGTGCCTGACTTAAGGAGGCGGTTCATCAGAAACTTCTTTATGTTGGACTTGAAGACATCCAAGTTGTAGTCAGGTGGGAAACAGGCGAATAGTAGAGAGTTCCACAGGCATGCACTTCTAAGAAAGAAGCTTTGTTCATGGAATCTATGTTTTTATTTAGGCACAGATAAAGAGTGGGGAAATTATTGACAGTAGTTTACGGTAGGTGGATGTTTATCGTGAAAGATTGGCGAGGGGGGAGCAGAGATTGGAGCTTAGGCGAGCACTTGTCATGGAAGTAATGATATAACAAAGACAGGCTCGCAACGTCTTTTCTGTGGGAGAGAGGTTGCAGGGAAGAGAAAAGGGCATCCCCCCTAAGCCATGAAGTATATTTTGTACTCTGTCAAGGCAGGATAAGCTGTTTTAGCAGCTCCTGCTCATATGTGGCAGCAGTACTTCATCCTTTGTCGAAACAGAAATATACTTACCTAAACACCTGATATACTTTCCTAATCATTTTAATATTTCAGCTTAATAGTTTTATTATCAAAATCCTTTTAGAATGATCATCTTTACCTTCTACGGACGGCCAGAACGAACCTACACCCTATGATATTATCGTAAAACCTTGATCAGAACAGATAGTATACTCCAGTTCTTGAACGATGGCCAAAAACGTGTGTTTGAGTTGCAGTTTCACGTTCGACACAAGAGCTTCATCAGATGGACGTCTTTAGAAAATTATTGGTTTTGCATTGCATTTTTTGGCGATTATGCGATTTCCTCTGTATTTCGATTTATAACTATGTACAAACATGAAACTGCTTCAGCATATTATGATATAAACATCATGTGATGTCAATTTTCTTCTTTGCTTAGCTTTTTGGGTGTGTTTTATATGTTTACTATTGAAGATGTTGCAAAAACAGTTTTCTAATTTTCGAGCATAAATTGGTTTTCGTTCAAATCTGTGACATAACTACGAATACAAGCACCACCTTACCATTATGCAATATATAATTTTTTTTAGCAGAATAAACGAAACATCTATTGTATAAGTAATATCAGCTCGTATATAAACGGTGACGGATCCTGTATAATTTGGCAGTTTATATAAAATCCAATAATACAAATATTATTTGAGTATATCTTTTCGAGTGAACAGGCTCATATACATATTACAATAAAACCACAAATAAAATGATTTTTTTCTCTAAAGATATAAGAAATTGTTTTGCGTTCTGTTTTCTGTATATTTTCTGAAAGAAACACCAGTTTTCTATTAAGAAAGCAATTTACTATGCGATCATTCAAGCAGAAGTTATAAAGATTCCGTTATTCATTTGATCGTAATTCAAATATTTCCAAAGGAATTATACACATTTCTCCTAAAATAGTTTACAAGAAATAGCGTATAGGATATACTTATTTTTTTTCCTATTAGTATTACTAGGAATTAACTATGTTCAACCAAAAAGAAACATGTTATCACACAACCCAATTATGTTTCCAACCTAACATTTTAACGAAAGTCATGCCTATATTATAAGCCATTAACAACAATAGAAACGTATATTTATCAAGGATTCTTTAGAGACATCGAACATTAAATTAAAGTAAATCAAAGAATTATATTTTTAATATACAAACATGTGGTTTATTAATAATATTCATTTTTGACATTTACAATTTAAATGCAATTTCGGCGTATAACCCCCGTCGTTTGCGCGTATATGGCGTAATCTAAAGGAACAATTTCCACAAACTTTACGCAATAAATTAGGCTATATTTCGAAAGTAATGCATCGAATATCATACTTTTATATAGTCTATTTTGTCTAGGTTTATCAGCATTTACATGGAAGTTAGTATATTAAGAAAAATAATCTCAACGGTTGAACCGCTCGAACGTTTCGGCCAGTTGTCAGGTGCACGTCATGAAATTATTCGTTTATCACCAAGACGAACTTGGAGAGGAATTCGTAAGGCATTGGCAAATACATATATCTAATACCATTTTGTAAAACAGGTGTTTTAAATTCTAATATTAAAGGAAATGATATACTTTAAATCTGGCCATTATTCGGAAGAGTTAGTAGAACGTAAAGAATGTACATATTTCCCGAACCTTTATGTGTTTTGTGCCTCTGTACGAGGGGCGTGCATAAAGTAACGCCCCTGACCCACTTCCCATAGCATTAGAGCAACGACACTTCGCACAGTTATTAGTCTTTCTCTACATAGGAACCACCCAGAGTTATGTATTTCTCCCATCGTTTGATGCAGCTCTGGAGACCGTTTTTGTAGAACACCGTAGGTTGGTCCTCCAACCACTACGTGACTTCAGAAATCAAGGCTGTATCATCTGGGAAACGCTTTCTTTTAAAAAACAACTTCATGGCTGGGAAGAGGTGAAAGTCAGAGAGTGCAAGGTCAGGAGAGTAGAGAGTGCAAGGTCAGGAGAGTATTTCAATACCACACGCCCGTGCTTCTTATCTGGCGACATGTGAGTTGTGGACTGGAGCGTTGTCCTGCAGGTATATTTGCTGATTTTGCCCCGCCTCTTGATTTTGATAGCTTCCCTTAATTTCCTCAAAAGTGAAGCATATAGGCTCCTGTAATTGTGGCACTCTTGTTTTTTACATGGAGTTCACCACTTATCAAGGCCTAATGGCCACTCGGGGATAAGGGCTATTGTGTGTACAGTAATCAAAGGGATAGTGTAGCAATAGTATTGGAGAATTGGTAAGGTGTCATTACTTGGGGGGGGGTCATCAGGAATTTGTTTGTGTTTGACTTGAAAACATTAAGGTTGAAGTCGGGAGGGAAACAGGCAAGCGGAACAGAGTTCCACAGACGTGCAGTTCTAAGAAAGAAGTTTAGTTCATGGAATCTACGTTTTGATTTAGGCACAGTTAGTAAGTGGGGAAATTATTGACGGTGGTTTCAGCTAGTTGGGTATTTATTGAAAAATATTTGCAAGGGGGACCAGAGAATGGAGCTCAGACGAGCACTTGCCATGGAAATAAGGATATAACAACGACAGGCTCGCTACGTCTCTTTTTTGGGAAAGAGGTTGTAGGGTAGAGAGAAGGGCATCCCCACCAAGCCACGAAGTCTATTTTGTACTCTGTCAAGGCAGGATAGGCTGTTTTTAGCAGCTCCTGCCCAGATGTGGCAGTATTACTCCATCTTTGGACGTACTTGGCTCTTATATCCATAGAGAATTGCATCATTAGTAAGATATCTTCTGGAGCGGTAGAAGGACCCCACCATTTTCCCAGCGACCTTGACCACAGGCTTGATGTATGTGTTCCATTTAAGATCAGGGGTAAAGGTCAAACCCAGAAGCTTGTCAAAACACGGGGCCTCACCCAGATGAGAGCCATCCATCACAATTGATGCCAGATGACGATCAGAGCGTTTATGATGTAGAGATAGGTGCTTGGTCTTAAATGCATTAAAGGTAACCAGCCACTTCTTTCCCCACTGTACTACGCGCTCAAGATCAAAGGAGAGAAAATCAGAGAAAACATCATCATTTACGGCGTTTGATGTGTTGCCATAGATGCTCTTGTCATCAGCATTTCCAGGAAATCTGCCATCACTACTCCGTCCTGATCCCAGAAGACTGTGAGCATGACCTTGCCTGCGGAGGGCTGCACCCTTGCCTTCTTTTGAGGTTGTGAGTCCAATTGCTTCCGCTGCATTGACTGGGTTTTGGTCTCTGGATCATAGTGATGGACCCAGGTTTAATCCTGTGTAATCAGTATTTTGAAAAACTTTGACTCATCTTCTTGGCACATCTCCAAATTCATTCTCGAGAACTCGACGTGTTCACGCTTCTGGAATGGTGTGAGCAACCTGGGAATCAATCTGGCAGACACCTTATGGATATGCAAATGTTCATAAATGAGAGTTTCCACAGATCCTGTACTAATCTTGACATCTTGGGCTATTTGGCGAATAGTAATGCGCCGATCTTCCAAAATGGCAGCCTCAACTTGACGGAAAGATGCCTCATCAATGGCAGAAGGGGGCCGACCAGATCTGGGAGCTGTTTCCACAGACTTCCGGCCATATTTGAATTCACGATACCAGCGTTTTACAAGGTCATTTGATGGGGCATTATCCCCACAAGTTTCTTTCATTTCATCAAAAGTCTGCTGTGGTGCGCGTCCTTTCAAATACAAAAACCGGATCACTGCTCGACATTCAACCGGCTCCATTTCCCACCTGACTCATTTCAAACACCTATAAAACAGAAACCACAATAAGTTCAGAGATGTAATTCCCCATATAACTCGTAGAGATATAAATCATTGCACATACAAAATTTCAGTTAGATCAGACAACTAGAAGTGGGTCTCAGGTATTACTTATTGCACGCCCCTCGTACGTTTCATTCTTGTGCAATGATTTTTGTTGTTTTATTGTTTGTTAAGCGTAATTCACGATGCTTATCTTTGGCATTTATTTCTTCGATGGCTTTCTAGGAATTTTTAGGAGCACCCCGTGTATTTAGGGACGGTGTAACATGAAGGTTACTAACGCACCTGAGAACGAAATGAATTAGTGTAGAACGAACTGAATTCGTACTCGGCTCTCAAAATTTGTTAGTCCGCGTCGTTAACCACTAAGCCACCGTAACCTCCATGTTGTTGTTCGTCTAATGCAATATGCATGTAAATAATTCTATCTGAGTACAAAATGAAAAAAAACCTTATTTCACTTATTCTGTTATGGATTATAGTGTGCCAGTAGACTAGCAATTGGGCTACTTATAAATATACTATTATTACTATATTATATAACATATGTTCTCTGTATAATGCTGTTATTAATTGGTTGAGGTTGTTTCTTATAGAACTGGTAATGTAAGTGTTAAATTTATTTAAACTTTCTACTCTTAATTACTCTATTAAATTCCAAGCGAACGATCAAGCACAATCTGAGGAAACCTGTCCTTACAATCAAAGTTTAAAAACCTGCTAAAGAGTGTATCGATTGGTTTAAATACTACATTTTCTGTGGCTGTCTCAATTCATTTGCTTCAAATTTTGTTCATCCTGGTAAGGTTAAATAGAAGCATAAAAAATGATAACAATTGATTGCTACAAAGTATCACATCCATTTTTGGATTTATTGGAAGCATTTTTCCTGTCTGAGATTTTATGCATTGTTTATTTTCGTGCATCTAATTTTGGACTATCTTCTGTTCAGTTCAAATAACATTTTAGTCGTTCGTCAGATTATTGTATTTTTCTTTAGTTTGTATCTGTACTGATTCTTATACATGACATTTTAAAATATAAATTCTATTTAAGCAGCCAGTAAAATTAGAGGGACAGTATGAGACGTTTCATGTGAAGCAGTTTAAAAATTTGACAAAATTGAGAAAGACATAAGTCAAGCAAAAAATAACGCAAAAGACAAAAAATCAAAGGGGGACAAATGACCTGAATACTTTTTTTCGTCTCAGCAAGATAATTGCCGATCGCCCTGTTAATTTAAAAAGGTTCCGCGAGGGCCTTACTTCACTTATGTTCGAATAAGTATTTTATGCCTGGACCCAGCTGTTTATCAAAATATAAATTCTAATTAACATATATATGTGTACAAAGAACTATGGTCAAAATATAATCAACAACGAAGAACACAAAACATAAGCTGTTTTTCCTCTTTCCAATGAGGAAAAAAAGAAACTTATTAATATTTTCAATGGAAATATATGAGACTAAGTGTGCATTATATAGGTCTTACGTTTTCTCTTGATTTATTCCTTTTATTATAGGATTTAAAGTGAATTCTTCGAGTATTAATCAAATGGGTTTCATCGTACGTACATGGAAAATATGTTGGTGCGTAAAAAATAAATGTTGGAAATCATTACAGATTATTGAATGAGTCTGCTGGGTTTTTTTTCTTTGTTAATCTCACGCATAAATAATGCAAGTTAGATTAGAACAGAAAGAATTCGCTCTCTTAACGATGGATTTTTAAGTCTGCATTTCTTTAGTGTTTTTGGATAACTTTATATATCATCAAAGATGTCCTTATTAAAACTTACACTTTTGGATTCATTATAAGTTTTAACTGATTACCGCAAAAGCCCCTTAATATATACACGCATCTTTTGGATTACCGATGACGTAATGAATGTATGGAGTGGGAGTCAAAAACAAAGATGCTATCTTTGTTTATTAGTAGTTGTTATAAAAGTTGAATTAAAAAGGTATTATTTACTAGAATTGATAATTTGTATTATTTGGATAAAGAAGCTAAGCTGACAAAGATATATGCAAACCTGACCTTTTTTCGTTACATATTTTCCATTTCAGTATTTTTATGTAAACCCTAGTCATCTCTACTGTACCATGGGGAAAAGTGATTATATAAGCAATGGTATAGCTTATAAAACGGAATGTGAATACCTTCTATGAATTTAAAAAGGGTTGTCATTTTAAACTTTGTATATATTCCTGATTTAACCGGAAATATCTGTGGGTTAAACATATAGTATCCGAGGCTCGGAGGTAACATCAACTAAAGTTTTGTGAAAATAGCATCTAAGATTAGAAAATTCGTTCGAATTACTTAAATAATACATCAGCGGATCTGCTTATTTTAATTTTTTAAGCTATTATATTGAACAAATTACTGCTGAAAAGAGTGGAGAGGTAAGCATTTGGAAGACATGGGTAAAGGCATATCGTAGCTAGAAAATGCTACAGTTAAAATAAAATGTTTCTGAATTTTTGAGATGAGGATTTTATATTCCTATTATTTGGATTCATTCTTTTCGGTTAATGTAACAACGCTTTAGTTGATATTACGCCATACCTTCATCGGTAGATATTTTTCTGTCAAACCCGAAAATTTAAACGGAATTTTAAAGGAAATAAAGGCTTTTGTTCGCGATACCGTTCAAATTCCCGAGCTCGACAAAAACATTCCCAAGTTCGACAAAATACACCTGAAGAAGATCGAAAGTTACATCGATCCAATCATTGTGAAAATGATACCCGAGATTTAAAAAGAATAATTGATTGATTGGTTTATACAGCAGCTTTTCTGCTTTTCTGCTGATTTTTTGGCCTAACTAGTTTTTAGTCTTAAGTTTTTAAATAATCTAAAGTAAGATGTAACTCTTGCTTTAGGTAAAAATCTTATATTTAAGCGTCTTGATGTCGGAAACGCTCGTGGTTTGTGATGATTGTAATTATTCGTATTTTCTATTTTTTCTATATTTCCTTATATGACCTACGCGGAGTCTAGATAGTAATACTACTGATTTATTGTTGTCATTTATTTGTAAAATGTGTTCGTTTATTTTAAGTAATTTATTTCTGGTGAAATAATTTCACACTTCTTGCCATTTGTCTTTTTGTTATTTGATAATTATTGCTTTAAGTAAAGTAATTTATCTTTGGAGGTTTTCAGTTCTGATTCGCCTTTGTTATCCGATCATGTATAATCAGTTCATTATTTGTGGCAATTATATCCACTCTACATATAGTTTTTACTTATTAAAGGGGTGCCTGTTTTCTTGTGTAATTGTTAAGTGTTGAGAAGCAGTGCAATCCTAATACTGAATGTAAAGTAATTGCTAGTAACAAAGATGGCAGCCAAGAATCAAATGCGATCCGTGGCGCAGTTAACGGAGAACTGATTGAATCCAAAATTCGACAATTTTTATAGTAACTTTGGAAGATTTTGATTGGTTGGTTAGCACAGCTGGTGGTTATAAAAACAACCGTCAAAATCATTGGTCTCATACCCACCATCAGGAGTCAAAAACATTTCACATTAATCTTTTCTATCCAGCACTAATTGTATGGCTAAATACTTCAGCACTGTAAATAGATAATTTATCTTAGAGTTTATTTCTAGTTTCACTTTGTTGTGTACTGCAGTACATGCGATTGTGTTGCAGTATTTAATTGTAAATATGTTCATGTAGTTTTGGTATTTGTCGTTGGATACTTTGAATACCTTCTTCGTATTTAATTGGATTATATTTGTCTTTTTCTGTATTTTCTTAAGTCTACTGATATTTTTACTTGCTTTGTTAATCAAGGTTATTGTTTAATCTTAACCTATTTGTGAACTAAATTTGTACATACTTTGGCTTTATCTTCAGCTTATTTGGTTCGATGCCCATATAGTTTTACGGCTGTGTTGTTGTTTCAAAACAGTTTTATACCTGAGATTCCAATGCTCTGATGCCAATATAATAATAATAAGCATTTCTTCTCATAACAAGTGATAGATTCTACCTCGCGACGGGGGCATGTGCAAATGTTCCTATTGCCAGTCTTAGCCTTTTGCTATAGATAGTGTTGAACTCTTTCATGTAGGATTTACCTTGTTGATCCACGAACGAAGCAGCAATAATCTTGTTTGGATCTTATTAGTAGATACATTTTTATTAGTTGCCCCAGTTTTAATAGACTATGATGCTGTATAGTTATAGAGAATCGTTATGTTTTTACATGCGTGCATTTTCCTTTGTCTATTTAGGCATTCACGCCCATCTAGGAAAAGTGATAACTGATCATTGAAAATTAGAAAAAAACTGATTAAAAATAATCAAATATGATCAAGCTGATGATAATATATATTTACCAGGGAAACGCATGGACCTAATACATGTACGCTTAAGAATTTACTATATTTTCACAGCATTAGCAACGATAAGAAGAGTGTTACACCGGCCTTTCTAACACAAGGGAAATTACACCGGTTCTCACAATACATAGTGCCAGTAATAGTTGAACCGATGGAATAAGCGATAGAACTTACACTGACTAGATTCGTGCAAGCCAATTTTACCCGTTTTCTTCCTTTGTACCTGTGATGTCAAATATACTTGTTCCTATCCTAAAACCAAACTCGACTTGATTTTCGTCTTTTTACTGTTGTGCCAGGACACAGCAAACAGTATCTTATTTGTTAAGAACGTCTACAATAATTTTAAAACAGTATTTGTACATGTAACCACGAATTCTCCTGCTTAAACGTGACCCATTGTGCATAATTTATTCGTTTCGGTTTTAGCTAGAAGATAAAGGGTCGTTTATTTGAAAAATATTTAGACCGACGAGGATCTTATATAGTGTACAACATTATGAAATGTTTTTTTTGTTTGCTTATTGTCATGTTTGGCATCGCATGTTGGATGTTATAACAAATTGACATAAACATTAAAATAATGTGGTATAAAAAGAGATGTGATTTATTTTTGACGCTGTAAATGCAATACGTAAATATTTTTGGAAGGCATTTTTACAAACAAGTGTTGTAATATACAAACTGGTGTATTGGTCGTCTGATGACGTCATGTAGTAAACAACCAGAGTGGTAGATATCGTGATGGCGTCATTGACAATAAAGAAATAACAGCCCTATAGAATACTATATATCTATCTTTATATATATATATATATATATATATATATATATATAGTTATATATATATATATATACATATATGTCAGTGTTAAAAATGGCGTTTATATTCCCAGATCACATAATGCAGAATATATTAATAACTTCAAATAAATTAAGTTCAATTCTAAACCTCTTATAAGAACTAGAGTTTGCATATTATTATTATTATTATTATTATTATTATTATTATTATTATTATTATTATTATTATTATTATTACAGTATTTTAAATATTTAGTATACTTTAAATTTGGTAATCAACTACATTGTATTATAAGAACAAGTAGTTAATAAAACATGTTAAAAAAACTTTGAAAAAGTGTTACAAACACATTTAATTTTAAAAAGGAAGCACAAAATAAGTGGATAGTCCTTAATCCGCGGAGTTTCAAAGAAATAATTTCCTTCTACTCAGAGGGCGGGATTTAGCAAAATGCGGGATCGGATTTTGCTTGCAAATGTGTTTGATGAGACTACACGTAAGTCATAGATCTTACTTGGTAGCAAAAAGTGAAGCAGAGGGAATATGGTGAAGAAAAAGGTGATTTCACGTGAATGGATAGTCTGGTGATTGGTAAAATATCCAATAACGGTAAAATCCAAAAATAAAAAATAAAAATAGTTGGTTAAGTTTCCATTTTTACAAGTAAAATCCAAGGGCATCGCATAATTGGAAGATGATTTAAAAGTAACCCAAAAGGCAGAAAATCGTGGAATAATTCTATTTCATAGTTGGTTTTATCGAGCTATTACATCTGGTTAAGATTACTTTATAAATATTAACTCTTCAATATTTATAATATAATTTAGTTTTTCCATCTTGCATTATTTTGCTAAACTTAACTGTAATGCATATTTAATATATATATATATATATATATATATATATATATATATATATATACTAGCTCTTCCGCCTGGCGTTACTCGGGCCCTATGTATTGTTCATAGCTTTATGTGCATATGTATATATTAAACAGTGTGTACATGTATTGTGAGGCGTTTCTATATAATACGCTTCCTTAACTACTACAGAAAAAATTATTACAGACCACAGACGTCAACGTTTTTAAAACTTTGACCCCAATTTTGACCCCTTTACATATATTTTTGAGCTCAAATGGAATTAAAATGTTTTACTCATGTCCAAGAAAGCCATATCTAAAACTTCAAGTGTTTAGACACAAAATTGGGGAGGGGGGGGCGAAGAGTCTACAAAGGAAAACTTTGTCAACTTTGACCTCTTACTAGCCAAATTTCCTCCCAAAAACTGATTAAAAAGCTTGCTGCATTTCTGAATAGCCGTTATGTAAAATTTCCAATATTTAGACCCAAAATTTGCTTAATAGTTTACTACAGATCGCAAAGGTAAAATCTTTTGAACGTTGACCCCTTAGAAGCCAAATGTTCAGCAAGAAAACGATTAAAAAGCTTGCCCTATGTCTGAATACACTTAATGTTAAATTCCAAATATTTAGACCAAATATTGGCTTAGTAATTTAGTAGAGATCACAGAGGTCAATTTTTTTTTAAAACTTTGACCCCAATTATTACCCCTTAACATTTATTGTTTTATGCTTTAAATGGATTATAATGTTTGATCTATGTCCAAGGAACCTCTAAAATTTTAAGTGTTTGGATCCAAAATTGGCGGAGGAGTTTGGTAGAGTTCTCAAAGGCCAAATCGTTGAACTTTGACGCCTTAACAGCAACATTTCTTGCTGAAAACCGATTAAAACGATTTTCCCAAATGTCAATACCCCTTATGTCACATCTTGAGTCTGTAGACCGATAATTGGCAGTTATGTGGTAGGGAAATATACACAGACAGAAAAAAAGACAGACAGACATTTTTACTTATATATATATATATATATATATATATATATATATATATATATATATATATATATCTTGTACATGCATATATCCTACAATTAATGTATTGATAAAAACATTGTAATTTTCTTACAGTGCTGGAATATAGAAAAATATTTTTAGAGAATAATGAGACTCTACCAAGATGCAGAACTGTACATAAAGACAATATCTTTAATGCAAGAATTCCTCATGACATTTTTAATGCAAAAACATCTTGTCACTTGATAACATATAAACTTATGGAAGCGAGAATAATTCCGAGTTTCTTATCTTACGCGTTATAAAACGTCATATTTCTTTGTTTACCATATCGTGATATTAAATTATTTGTAAACTCGTTATTCGTGGTCTAAACAACAGATGTTGGGACTAGACGAAACATAGTAAAGATTTTACGATACTGTTTTCATGATTTGTTTTGTTTTGTCAAAAACAATCCTATGTTTTATTCTTTTTACTTATATAATATCTCTATTTGTCCATGCATCGTATATTTTTGCCACAATTTTCTTAATATAGAAACCATGGATCTCGTTTTTTCTGTCAGAATGCAAAGAATTTTAAACTTAATAGGTTCACACTTTCTACAATACTATAGCAATTAGCCAATAATCACAATATTTCCACGTGATCATCTACCAATCGAAGAACCAGACACGCAGCAAAATGACATTTATTAACTGTCGAGGTATATAAATATTTTCTAGCTTCTTACTTCTTGCATTAAACGGACTTACTTTGGTACTTAATCGCTGCATACTTTTGTTTCCTAACCATACAAAGATTCTGGGATGCAAATGTTACGTAAAAAAACATCTCACTGCAAAACATTCCAGTTATGATGTCTATATAAATGTGGATCATCATCCAAGTAGCTGTTTATGTCTAGTGAAAATATTCGTTGTTTCGGGTAGACAAATATAAAGAAAGCATATACCCAGGTAATAATTATATAATGGGTTGGAGCATAGAACACTCACAAAGCTAACAATTAGACAAAAACACGATTCGTACCATAGAATTTGAAACACTTTATACGGATACCGTCTAAACAATGATTATCGACCATCTTATAAATAGAGGAAGTAAAATTTGTCCTCATATTGAAGCAATACCCGACAGTATGACATAACGAATGACTGGAAAATATGTGTGTCAAAATAATCCGTATATAATATTGTGTTAAACTCATTTCTCATTATAATTATTTCAGCCACCATTGATAAAATAAATATAGATATATAGAGAGATATGTTGCACACAAGAAAAGAAAAGGAAAAGGCAGAAAAACTGTTCCCGCCATTTTGCTTCCTGTCTTTCAGAAGAAGACCATGATGAAGATGATTCTCTGCAGAGTTTCATGAAGTCACAGTTGGGCGGTGTTACAGTGTTTATAGCACCACCTACCGGGACTTCGTGAAGACACTGAAGGAGGTAATGCATTGCTAACCATTCAACACAGGTGGCGCTGTGAACGCAAAATATAGCATTGGGAATTATAGCTAGCAATAAATTCATATTAATGCAATGATTCAACAAACATAGATAATAAAATTACGTTAACACAGATACACACAATCACGTATTAGTTTTCATTTTAAGATGCCTTGCTGATGTAGTTGCGTTATAAAAGTCTTGAAATCCCTGAATATGAACACAAGGGATGCAAGTTTTCTTAGACTGAACAACTTCAATCAATATCATTCGAACGAAAAGAATATGTATAGCTATATAGCTTTATTTTAAATAAATTAAAGTTTTAGATACGTCTATATCAAAGTAGAGAATTTTAGAGGAAAATATCGATATAACGTAAAACTTTTAACTTCCTGAATTTACAACTGTAATATTAACAAATAAAAATAACAATAAACATCATCTGGGTAGTACAAAATGAAGTTGTGTTCGATGTAAGTAGCGATGAAATAAGTTATATACATGAACTCTTATCTCATCACTACAATGTAGATATCTCTAAATATCGTAAAGCCATATGCTTAAATAGTTTCTTTTTTCGACCTGCGAAACTTTAAAATTCCTTGCTGGGCCTCTGCTTTCCTGACTGTACTGACATGCAGAAGTTCAAGTGTAATGTAAACATGTAAATGTTAATTTGGTCTCATATAGTAACGCTTAAAGTAAATGTGGAACCGTGACTTATTATGGGCAAACAAATGTGCTACACAGTACACGAATATAATAATAGAACTAGGAATATACAAAAGTTGGGGAAAGGTTTACAGTGTATACTTCATTTTTCTTACATAAAACCTATTGTAAGCTTGTTTTTACACACAGAATCTAAGATAGTAATTTATTGAGAATAAACCAGAAATTGCTTTTTCAGCCATCTCATGTTCGTTCGATCTGCAAAAATTTCTTTTGTAAGTGTATATATATATATATATATACATATATATATATATATATATATATATATATATAACGGCTAAATACAAACCAAAAAGCATAATAAATTCAAAAAAATGAAAGTAAAGGTTAGCTATTAGCTAACTAGGTTTCGTTCCTCACTTATCAAAGCTAAATCGAGGAAAATACGATTTAAAACAAACAAAAAAAGTCATGAATATCGTGGGGGTAGGAAAAAAACAGAAGTAACGGGGGAAAAATTACATAGATACTAAATTAAGTCCAAGGAGATTTTCTTTTTGCTTGATAAGAGAAGGTCTCACAGACTTAATCAAAAGAGTCTCTAAAATTTTCAAATGATAGGGAGAGTGCGACTTACTAAGGATCGTAAACATGTCAGCACTGAAATTCGTGACACACGCATGGTTATTTATAAGATGGTCGCAAATCGCAGAACCATACGTATTACTCAGAAATCCGAGGGTGAAACATTTTCATTACCAGTCTTTGAAGGTAGATGCTGTTTCAAACGAAAATCTAATCTTTGCGATGGTCGCCCAATTAGATTTTCGTTTGAAACAGCATGTGCCTTCAAAGTTCGTTATGAAAATGTTTCGCCCTCGGATATTCTGAGTTATCCCCCAAATTATTGCCTGTATTCCCTTACTCAATAAATGAATCAATCTATATCCATCAATATATAGTTGGTGACTTTATTTCATACTCCTGTTGTTCTATTATATGCATATATATGTACACACATACACACATATCTCTCTCCCCTATATATATATATATATATATATATATATATATCTTATGTGTGTAATAATAACATATATATATATTTATATATAAGCTTATGTGTGTAATAGTAATATTATTAAAATACTTTCATAATTACTATAAGTATTTATATTACTTGATGGCATTTTGATGTTGATATAGTCTAATATTCTGTTTTATATAATGTTGGTCTAACGAGATATCACAGAGTGAGCAAATGAAACAAAATTGCAATTGGTTGCGCTGCGACTAGAGCGGATGTCACTTAAACGAAGTATTTCAATAGCAGATTTTTAACGTTGCAATAGAAAATTAACCGCGTCAGTTATTCAAGCATGATAAAAATGTAAAACAAAACATATTTAATACGATGTTTTAATAATATAGACTTGGAATGTTTAGTTCAAATTAACAAATACAATTCTATTCCCAAATTATTTTCCAAAATAAGTGTTTACCTGGATCTGACGTTAGAGAATCGAATAAATCAAAATT
>NC_136501.1:29825607-29853107 GCF_053919585.1 Euprymna scolopes
CACGGAAAAATTGACACAAAGTCAATCGTGAACTCCGTTGATAAATGAGTTGCCGGTGTTTTATTTCTTTATTTTCTGTTGTACCGGTTGGAATTGCGGAGAACACATTTAGAAGAAATAAAGAAAAAATCAATTATAATAAATCACGATTAAATGTTCTTAAACCGAGATTCAAGATTGATCTTCGGTTGAGCCCAGCAGTTGAGTAATGGTTACAAAATAAATGACATAGAATGCTAAGAAAATAATCATGGGAACTATTATATTCAAAATGACAATGCATAATGTGATTTAAAACTTGGAGATTAAAAACGAAACGAAGCATTCATTGGATGATCTGTCAACTTGGGTCGTATTAAATAGAAAAACAGAAAAACGTGAAAAAGTTTAAGTTTATAAAAGACGAAAGAGTGAGATTACCAGCATTTATTCATGATAATCGAATGACAGTTATTTATTCAGGCAAGCCTGGAATAATATATTACGTCATTCTCTTTTTTCCATGTCCTATCATTCTCTCTCCCCCCTCTCTCTCTCTCTCTCTCTATATATATATATATATATATATATATATATATATATTATATATATATATATATATATATATATATATATTATATTATATTTTATAATGTTTTTAGGGATACAAAATTTAAATATTACAATTAGGAAGGGAAGACTTTTATGATCCATGATTAAAAGTAAATTTGTATATATATACATTCCTTTAATCTTCTCCCCCAAAACGGGTAAAAGGGGGAACAGGAGAGGAAATAAATAGAAATTGCGAGTTAGCTGACCGGTTTCGACCCTCGCTTCTCAAAGCTGTATCGAAGGAATTTTGAAAACAAAGAATGAAAAAGCGATTAAAACTGTGTTTTATTCAATTTACGGGTAGAAAAAAAGTGGGAAAACGATTAAAATAAAACGGTGTTATGGTCGAATACCCTAGAGATTAATCACGTTCAAACCAGGAGGCATTCATTTATGTAATTGTACTCTGTGTAGCGCTCGTCCCTAGGACAAGACCTTTTACTACTAAAACACTGTCAATCAAAGCTGTTATTACTAGAGTTGGGCTGGGATATTGGAATCGGAATCGGAATCGGGAATTTGAACGTATCGCTATCGGAATCGAAAAATGTGTGTTTATTTTCCAATAACACAAACGATTCTTTTAATTGTCTGTTTTATTTGATTTTGTTTCACTGTTAGTAGAAATGTAAACAAAAAATAATTGTTTATTTATTTTAAACAAATCGTAATACTAAAAATTTACAGATCACCCCCCCCACAAGTTTGTTTTTACGTTTGAGAAATTAGCTGCATATTTTACATATATTTTTATAGTAATCGGGAAAAAAAAATCAATTCTATGGTTTAATATTTAGAGATTAACAGAATTGGAATCGATAATTGTATTAGAATCAGGAAAAATATTATAATCGTCCTATTACAAGTTATTACTAAACCCTTTTTGTCACGGCGATTTCCAAGTCGGCTCAAAACATTGCATTTCGAAAAAGGTTGAAGGGAACATTGGCGTAAAATTCGTGACAATAACATTCGGGCCAAGATCAAAGCGTAGTGTCTGTTCTGATACTACACGATTTTTTTATTCTCAGTTAGTGAAGGAGAAATCCTTCCACGACTGAGACAATTTTCAATTTTTGTTCCTTCCTCCACATTAAAAAAACGACCTCGGTGTCTAACTCTGCCCTCGTTGGGAAGCAAAGTAAGTAAGAACATTCCAGATGAAAAGAGTAATATGAATAACTCAAATTATCAAACTTTAAAATTCGAAAAGAATAGTAACAATCAAGAAAACAGTCTTACTTTACTCTCATTTGCCTATTTGCATGTTTCGTTTCACTGATTGCTTTCTTACCAGGGTGTCGCCACTTATCAAATCCTGGAGGTCACTCGAGGATAATGTTTAATGAATGGAAGGTTGGTAGTTTAGAAGTCGTCAATGGTGTAGATTAGGTAGAATTAAGATTATTTAAGAAGATGCTTCAACAAGAACGTGTTTACATTAAACTTTAAGGCTACTATATTATAATCGGTTTGAAATCAGACCAATAGACCAGAATCGCACATGCGGGCAGTTCAAGGAAAGAATCTTTGTTAACGAAATATGCGTTTAGAATAAGGCTTATATAAAGAGTGGGAGAATTGTTGATAGTGGTTGTAGCTATTGGAGTATTCTTTTTTTTGTGTGAAAGTTTGGCAAGGGAAGATCATAAATTGGAGCTCAGACTAGCATGTACCATGAAAATAATGATAGAGCAAAGGCAGGCTCAAAACGTCCTTTCTGTGAGATGGCAGGTGATCGGCTGAGCTCCATTCTATGGTCCCCCCTCGCCAAACTTTCACAAGAAACAACCGTCTAGCAGAAAACGCTATCACTAGTTTCCCCCACTCTTTATCTGTGCCTAAACCTAAGCGTAGATTCTATGAGCAAAGCTTCTTTCTTAGAACTGCACGCCTATGGAATTGTCTTCCGTTTTTCTGCTGTCCGGCTGACTACAATATGGTTGTCTTCAAGTCTAACGTAAACAAGTTTTTGATGAGCCGTTCCATATAAGTTAACAAATTTATCGAATCTCCATTACTAACGGTTACTATATTGTCCAATTTCTACTGTACACTCTTTAACCCTTATCCTAGAGTGGCCTCTTTGCCTTGATAAGTGGTGATGCTTATGTTAAAACAAAGTCTGCCCGGAACAGAAAAGGGCATTCTCTACTAGGTTTGATAGCTGGTTTTGGGCTCTATCAAGGCAAGATAAGGCGGAAGTAGACGTGAACTCTAACCACAGTGTTCCTACTCTCTCTCTCTCTCTCTCTCTCTCTCTCTATCTCTCTCTCTCTCTCTCTCTCATTCTATGAAATTCGCTGTATAATTTAGAGTGAGCAATACTCTTGTCTTTATATGTTCTAGCTTTAAAGTTCGTGTATATATCCGGTGATCTCCATAACTTTTGCCTAAAATCGTACCACTAGTATATTTTAATTTGGATTAAAATAATTCGTGTTTAAATTTATCTTTTAATTATCCAAATATTCACACATGATTCGTTGCTTTTAATTAATATTTTTTGTCAGTTTCTCTATATTTTCTGGGACAATCAACATTTTATTATTATCATATTTTTCTCATCTTTTCTCTTTATCTCTCGTATGATCAAAGTTTATCCGCCATCAATTAGTCCCTAATTTTACCTTGCAAAAAAGGCAGAGTTGATATTGAATTACAGTAATATTAATTGCTTTATTAAGGCAATAATCACACCCACTCTATCAATGGACTCAAAACTAACCGTAGCTTGGAGACAGATTTATTACAAGATAAGAAAAATCGTTAAATTTATTAATAAAATAAGACATTCTTAAGACCTGTCCCATTTATTAACAAGATCAAACATTTTTTAGGTGCGTTCATCTATTAAGTCAGACATCCTATAGATGCGTCAAATTATTTACAAGAGCAGACATATTCAAGATGCGTCCACTTATTAACATGATCAGGCATTCTTAAGATGAGTCCAGTAATTGACAAAAACATACATTTTTAGAGATGCGTCCATTTATTACCAGGTCAGTAATTGTTAAGATACGTTCATTTATTAAAAAAGGAAAGGTGTTCTTTAGATGCGTCCACTTATTAACAAGGACATACATTATTAAGATGCGTCCGCTTGTTATAAGACCATACATTCTTTAGATGCGTTTACTTATTAATACGATCAGACATTTATGAGATACGTTTAGTTAATAGCAAGATCAAACATTAATAAAATGCGCTAATCTATATACAAGATCAAACATTCTTAGTATGTGTTCACTTATTAACAGGGAAAGACATTTTTAAAATACGTCTACTTGTAAACAAGCTCAGGAATTAATAAGAAAGCATACGCTTATTAACAAGTTTAGATATGCTTCAGACGCGTCTACCTAATATGTTCAAAATGCGTACACTTATTAATAGGGCTATGTCAACAGCAAATTCTTTTTATTGTTTTGACCCTCGATTATGTATCCGTTAATATCTCATATGCTTTTATACAGAGTGGTGTGTTCCCGGTCGATTAACTGTGTCTTACTGTGTCTGATATATACTCGAAAGTCAAAACAATAAGAATATGCTGTTGTCATAGCTCTATTTATTAAAGAACATGAATTCGTGTAATGCAGATCACTATTAGCAAGATCAGTATTGTTATTTTATAGAATGAATTTAATTACAGATAACAATGTAGAAAACAAGGAAAACGAACCAAATAACAATTTCACATTATTCATTACTCATGCTTCAAACAAAAGGAACTAATACTGTAAAACTCGTTCTATGATGAAACCTAAAGTACTTAAAAGTAAAAGAGAATGGATCGCTTGAATTTCAGTTGGCCTTTCAATCAAAAACCGCGTGTGCTCTGTTCAACGGTCTACTGAATTTTATAGAATTAAAAATAATTAACTCGAAAGCAGCGGTTGACATTTTCAATGGCAGCAACTTAAATCATCTGAAGTATCATTTAAATACAAATTTGCGAAGCCGGATGAAAATAATGTAAGAAAATAATTTACTAGACGGTATGTGGGACTGAAACTCGGTAGAAATTACTACTACGAATTGAACTGTGTTTTACTCAGTTACATAACTATTTATATTTCATTTAATAAAAAAGTAAATATAGGGGAATTATTTATCGCCACAATTGAAACTGTTAGAAAGTTATTAAGTGCAACACGGGTTCTCGCTAATTTTAATAGGGCGGAGAGTGCATCCTTATTTCTACAATCGATTATTGATGAAGCCTATATATGTATATATATATATATACATATATATATATACATATATATATGTATATATATACATATATATGTATGTATATGTATATATGTATATATGTATATGTATATATATATGTATATATATATGTATATGTATATATATGTATATATATGTATATGCATATATATATGTATATATATGTATATGTATATATAGGTATATATATATATATATGCAAATGTATATAAAAGGTATATATATGTATATATATGTAACTATATGTATATATATGTATATATGTATATATAGGTATATATATGTATATATATGTATGTATATATGTGTATGTGTATATATATGTATATATGTAAGTATATGTATATATATGTATATATATAAATATGTGTATATATATATCTACGTATATATATGTGTATATATATGTATGTCTTTATATGTATATGTGTATATATATATGTATATATATATGTATGTATATACATGTATATATATATGTATGTATATATATGTTGGTTGGTTGTTTTTGTGTTACGGCATATCAACCATTTTCGGGTTATTAAATGTCGAATCCAAAGATTTTGAAGAAAAAATGTTTAATAGAATATATTTGTGGTTTTCAAGTCGGTTTCTATTAATCCATAGTTGGAACCCTAACAGGTACTACCACTCTGGGTCAGAGTGGACCTGGGAGCAATGGTAATTAAAGGTGGTTCCACACTTCCCAAAGCCCAAACGCTGGGGCCTCACCACTAAATATAGTTTAAGGTAATATCTATGACCCCCATTGAGGGACTTTTACCCTCTGCAGGGGGGGGGCAGTCGGTGTATTCTAATGTACCACCGACAGGGCCGTATATATATATGTATATGTATATATATGTATATATATATATGTATATATATGAATGCATATATATGTATATATATGTATGTATATATATGTTTGTATATATATATGTGTATATATATGTATATATATGTATATATATATATGTATATATATGTATATATTTATATATATATGTATATATATGCCTATATGTTTATATATATGTGTATATATGTATATACATGTATATATAGGTATATATATATATGTATATGCATGTATACATATATATATGTATATATATATATGTATCTATATATATGTATATATGTATGTATATATGTATATATATATGTATATATATGTATATATATACAAGTCTATATATATATGGGTATATATACATATATATATATATGCATATATAGTAAGTTATAAAATATATATGGCGATTAAGCTATACTGAATATTCCGCGTATAAGACTGAAAGTTCTAGAGTAGATGAAACGCGGAATATTTAGTGTAGCTTAATCACCGTATATATTTTAGAACTTACTAACAAGCTCAACTACGTATTTAGCACTTTTGAAGTAAATACTTTAAGTTTATGCATTAATTTATACTTTCGTATATTAATTTTATGTGGGTAAATTAAGTAGGTATATATATATATATATATATATATATATATATATATATATATATATATAGATAGATAGATAGATAGATATGTTTATATATATATATCTGTATATGTGTATCTATATGTATATGTAAATATATGTATATGCATGTATATGCATATATATGTAAATGTATGTACGTGTATATATGTATATATATGTGTATATGTGTGTATATATATGCATGCATATGTATATATATATGTATATATATGTATATATATGTATATATATGCATATATATATGTATATATTGTATATGTATATATATATTTATACATATATATATGTATATATATGTAGATATATGTGTCTATTTATATGTATATATATGTGTGTATACATATATGTATACATATGTATATATGTGTATATATATACGTATATATATATTATATATATGTGTCTATATATATGTATATATATGTATATGCATATATATATATATGTATATATATGTGTATGTATATATGTATATATATGTATATATATGCATTTTATATATATCTATATATATGTATATATGTATATATATTTATACATATATATATGTAGATATATGTAGATATATGTGTCTATTTATATGTATGTATATGTATACATATATGTATATATATATATATATATGTATATATGAATATGAAAAAAAAGTAAGCGTCTTTATTTATGTCGATTGGACTGTGTTTACATTTTAACTATCCGTCGCAGAGTTTATTTGTGAAAAAATGTGTGAATTTGTTTATATCATCGTCAGTTACTATTCCAAAAGTGTCTGTCTCAAGAAAACGTTTTATTAAAAAAAAAAGTGGGAGACCAGTACCCGCATTAAGCTGATCTGCAGTTTTACTTGTTGCTGGCTATCTTGCTCTTGCTTTTTGCTGGATGTCAACATTTTGAACCGAGAGAGAGATTTAGTTGTCGTACAAAGCTAAATTCTGTAACATCATCTTTGTATAGATACTCCCTCAGGTATTTGTCTATTATAAAAAAACAATTAAAAAAAATGTCCTGTTGCGATAAAAAAGCTGTGACGTGTGTACGCCTGTAATGCTGGATGCATGTAACAATTATTCTGCCATCATTATTTGTATCTATGTAGTTGTATGTGTATTTATATATGTATGTGTGTATATTTATATATGTACATGTGAGTTTATATGTTTTTATATCTATGTGTAATATGTATGTATATGTGTCTATGCGTATATATGTTTGTGTGTGTACATATAAACATTTATAAATGTTTGTATGCATGTATGTGTGTATATGCATGTATGTGTATGTATGCATGTGTGTATGTATATGTATTTGTATGTGTGCATGTATGTGTGTATGTGTATTAAAGCATATATATGGATGTGTATGTATATGTAGGTAAGTGTATTTATATATGTGTACGTATATGTATGTGTAAGTATATGTGTGTATGTATTTGTATATGTGGATGTATATGTATGAATGTGGTTATGTATATGTATGTTTGGGTATTATGTATTGTGTATGTACATGAGTATATATGAGCGTATGCTTATAGACATGTATGTATGTATGCATGTATACATTTATATGTATGTATACCAATGACCGTATTGTTTATGTTTGCATGTGTGTATGTATATGTATGTGTGCGTATCGTGTATTGTGTATGTACGCATGTATATGTGTGTGTGAGTGTATATATATATGTATGTATAACAATGACCGTCTTTAGTGTCATGTCTGCTTGAGCATGTGAATTCGCTGGCAGGACTATATGTCATTTTTCGGACTCATGAACTTTCATTGTCTGAGGGAGTGGCACTCGTGACAAAACGTTTCAATCATCATATATATGCATATATATATATATGAATATATATATGTATATGATGTTTTTCGATAAGTTATATGTAACAGAGACGCTGGCCCTTATATATCAGCAGCGGCATCACGTATATGCACATGACCATATCGTTACGGGAGGTTACGCCACAGCAGAGGAGACGAAGAAAATAAAATGCGGAGAGAATAAATGCACTAAGTGACCATAGACTAGCAAACGCGAAAGGTAAACGTAAGGCAGATGGGTGGCGAGAAAATTTGGAAGCAAAGATTAGTGTTAGAGGATTTTTTTTAAATATGCACTCTAAATCTCTAACAACAAAAAAATAGTGGGCGACCGCCTGTCGTGCAGAGAGCCTCAAACATTACGATGGAAAAAAGGATAGATTAAAAAAACGTGTTGCGAGATAGTGAGGTGAGGAAAAACTGGCGTGAGGCATTTGAAACCTGCGCGGTGCAAGGACAAGAAGACAAGTCGACGCAGGAGACGAAAAAGCATGTGTTCTATACAGCAAAGTTTTATAAAGTAAAAAAGATGATTCGCTTTGTTTGGAAAGTGCCATGAATAAATGCCTTATATTTCAACATAAAAAAGTACGGTTGAATTCCTGTTTATTCCTTTCTGACTGCCTACACATGTCACGTCTGGCTTTTTATTAAAATGTACCTACAGCGTCACATATATCCCTCGGTTAATAAACCCTTTTTCACGGTGTTCGCTTCACTAGAAAAACATTACTGGCAATACTTCTTAAAAATTCTTTGGAACATGTTTTTTCTGAGAATACACTGGCATCTTTATTTTCTGAAATAATTTTGGAAAATATTAAGGAGTTGACTGGACTTTAGACTAACCAAAACGCTGTGAAAGTGCTAAGATCTCATATAGGCAAAATCTTTAGCGTGATTTAAACACGAAAATAATAAAAATATATAGTTTTCGAAATATTCTGGAAACGTTAATTAACAAAATAATTATTTTCAAGTTAAGCATAGTAACATTGCAAGATAGCAGAGAATAGAATGAATGGAGACAAAAACTAGCCATTACTGTTCGAGCCAAGACTTTTATTATCAACTTTCGTTCTTTTTATGAGCATTACTTACCCACCGTCTCTTCCCAATTGATATTTGATTACAGGAATATGACTTTTATGACGCCAGTAATGGTTAGCTATAAGAGTAGTTAATACATCACAAGAGGAGAAGGATTAAAAAAGAACGCAAGAAACGGCCAAATTCAAAACTATCTATTTTATGACGTGTTCGAATGAATTTTGCATCATCTGAGAAAATGATGGAAGACATCTTCCGCTTTATCTAATAAACTTGATAAGTTTCATCAAATTAAGCACTTGATTTAATTATAATTTTCTGTCATTTAAAAACAAACTATATTTCATTTATATGTGTGTGTGCGTGTGTGAGGTAGAGAGAGAGAGAGAGAGAGAGAGAGAGAGAGGTGCTTATTGTTTGAAAGGATGTACGTGTATTGATCGCATGATATAAAACATCTATCTCCTTTTATCTATATTATTTTTATTTTTTTATTTATTTATATATATATATATATATATATATATATATATATATATATATATATATATATATATATATATATATATATATATTTTTGCCTTTTCTCTCTATCGGTTCGTTTAATTTTTTACAGAAACTCCGGAATCAAACTGGCTGAATTTTTTTATTGATTTTTACTATGATAACATGCAGCAACTAAAGGTTATGGTATGCGTTTGCTGCACAGTTAAGACTTAATAGGGATTAGAACTTAATGAAAAATTGAGCAAAATATAATCATGTTCAACATTCAGTTAAACATAAAACACTCTAAAAATTAAACGAACTATAGTTTTTGCCAATTATTGACGGACTAAAAAGTGTAGGATACTTATATGTAGCGCATAATATATGGCATATGCGCCTTTATATATATATATATATATATATATATATGTGTGTGTGTGTATGTGTGTGTATATATATATATATATATATATATATACTGTCGTGCACAGACAGTACTTTCGTTGTATCACAGCTTATCAGTGCGGCTAGTCTTGCGACTACCTCAATCCAGGTGTTAATCTTGACCGCCACTCATAGCGCTTGACCGGCGCTCCTAGCAGTTACTCTATTCAGCTGCTGCTATGACAAGTATGGGACTTAACAATATTACTGTGATGTTGTCTTGTTTTATTTCATCAGTATAATAATGCATAATTGAATAAAATTAAACTAAAATAAGAGAATGCAGTTTAAGGCATAATCTTAAAAAAAAATGAATATATGATAAAAAAGGGAGAAAAAGAAAGTGATAAAGAGAAATAGGAAGCATGAAAAAAATGAAAAAAAATGAATAAAAATGAATTAAAAAAAGGCAGCCACCCGCTGTTTATGAAGTAAAGAAAAATGGGCATTGGCCTACGCTCATGCGCAACAACCAGCTGTATGTTACAGAAAAACACAGAGGCGAAGGAGTCGAATGTGGGGCAAAAGGCGGAAGGTCAGCGCACCGGCTAATGAATAAAACTGCTAAAAGCGAACGAAAAAAAAGCAGACGACAATGAACTGGAAGAGTCTAAAAATATTTATAGAAGCAAAGGAACATTTAAAAAAATATGTGCAAATATTCTGCACATCATGATATCGAGTATTGCTGAATTATGATATCAATCAAATTTATTCTATACAACTAATATAATACTAAACTCAACTGCAAACATTGAAAGTTAGATCACTAGACACCCTACAGACAAAAAATAAATTTAGAAAAGACTTGTAACGAAACTCTAACTCATTACGAATCAAACCCAACAATGATAGATATTTCACAATATATGCGCGAGAAAAAACAGTCTTGCAATCCAAGAAAACTTTCACTCTCTCATCCAGATGCATAATCTATACAATATACATATATATTTTAACTCGGCTGTCGTATATATATTTTTGCTAAACTTCTCGACCAGAATATCATTATTATTTTTAGTTTCGTGCAAGCGACTCTATAAGTCACGCCGTCGGTCGCTCGGTCGGTCGGTCGGTGTGTCGGTCTGTCCGTAACACTTTTGTGCTTGGCCTTTTTGGTTAAGATCAAAGGTCTGTTGTTAATACATGCGGTTCTTAGCTTTTTATACATTTTCTACATTAATTTTATTTTTTTTTTAATTTTTTAACCAGTTCATATGCGTTTTACGTTGGTAAAATTGTAATATTTTATAGCTTTGAATTCTAGTTTTGCTTTTTGGTTCTGATTCTAGCTGATGGCACCCAAATCCCTTTTTTTATAATTTTTAAATCGCGACTCAATAATAATATATACAAACTATCGACAAAGTAAATTACCATATCTAAGTGAATTTTACGTTGGACACATCCCATTATTCTTTATTTAACACATTTTTTATGCAGTGAATGACGCGAAAAATTAACAAGAAATAGTTACTAATTTAACAATAACTAATAACTTTAGAAATTGGAACCTTTTGATGCATAACAAAAATTATATAATAAAAACGAGACTATACATACATATACACACATACATACACGCATATATACACATATATACATATATATATAGATGTACAGCCATACATATATAGACATGTACAAATATATACTTGCTCAAACATGCATATGTATAAGTACATATATAGATATACATAAATATTAACATAGCTACAGTGCATACAATTTCCACCCCCTCATGCATGCATACATATACACTCATACAAGCGTGAATCCATGCTTATACATATAGGGACAACATGCCAAAACTAGTTCAGGTATGATGACTTAAGTGGTTTTGAGCTGGCTATACTTGAATTTTTTCCTGTGCTTGCATAATGAAATAAGATCATTTTTGTTGCTTATCGTGGCTTTAGGATATGTTATTATTGCAACTGCGTCTGAAGTGCAATGGTTGCAGAATTTTGATTTAGGGGTGTATGGATTGGATTTTTTCAATAAATCCCATTTTAGCGAGTACGGAATATTTCTATATTGGAGGTATGTAATCAGAGTTATAAGGGAGGTGCATCTATTGCTATTTGGATTTTCAGTATTAAAGGAGCTTATATGGTTGGAAATTCTCAGTTTAATTAGATTTGCAGTTGCGCCGATATACGTGTGGGATTTTACATTTGCATTAATGGTGTTTAAGTTGTCGGCGTTTCTACTATGGGTGTGGGATAAACTTGTAGAGGGGGGGGTGATTAGGTTTGAATCGTTTTCAGGATGGGATTCCTGAGTAACTTGGGTGTTATCATGTGTCTTATTATGGGGTTCGCATGGTGGGAATCAGTGGTTCTGCCTAATGTTATTGGTTCAGTAGTAATTGTGTTTTGAGTACGGTTTTTGGGTGTTCTATCAGTTGCACTTGTTGTGGTTGGGACTTCAGTGACTGTCAATGTATAGATTACGTCCTTGTGCATCCAATCGTTTCTTAAGTGGCAAGATAGTTTGTTTCGGCAATTACAATTTTGTGTGTGTGGAATCTGCGGGGGATGGGCCTGGGTTTTTCTTATTTTAGAGTTGCTTGGTGTTATAATCGTTTATGCTATGTTAGGCATAGTGGAGTAAGAGATTGTTATTGAATTTTTATTTAATATAGTACTGTATCTATGGGGGTGTTGAAAGGCATGTTCAGTTATTTTAAGCTCCAACGTAAAAACTAATATACCAAATGAATTTATTAAACCATAAAAACCTACACCAAATGAACCAAAATCCCCCTCTTTGAACTTAACTCTGATTAGACACTACCAACACTTACTGTTGGGGTCAGAATGTCTGAGATCACATCACTCTGAAAAACACATTTAGTATCAGCATGTATGTTTGTGATAGGATTTATTTTAAAATTGTTAAGCACATGAGTAGACATTATCAATTGCATTAAAATATTATGAGAACACTACTTCGAAATGTTTGTTTCGATCAGTAAGCTTACTTGCTATAATATATTATATAACTACCATATATATACATGTACACTATATATATATAAAGATTAATTAGCCTTTACACCATTAAATAATAATGAAAATAGATGATTTAGAATTAGATATGCATTGAATAATGTTAATTCAACTGTGGCCTACGCAATTATCACTTTACATATCGAGTTAATATCAGAACAAAATTCACCAGAATTGAAATTACTATTCATAAAATCAATAAATAAATTCACGGAATATCATTGTAAGGGTAAGTAGCGTGAAGTACGCTGGAACATATATTCATTTTTTTTCTTTGACTAAAACAATACGGTAATAATAACTAAGTAAAAATACTGGTTTTTCGTCTTTAAAATTATGGGGAACATGTTCATCTAAGAATCCACTAGCATCCTTTGTACCGCTTCTCCATTAATAATATGCCGACGTATTGCATTGATGTCTAAGAAACCAAATGATCAGCGTCTGACAGGAGGGCACTTCAAATAGACATTAATATCGCTAACGAAAGTCTCGTTTCCATGATGTCTATCGTGGGAAAAAAGCTCCAATTACTATTGTCCCAAAAGAGAAGTATACTCAGGGATCCACCTTATCTTTGGCGTCATTTACTGTACTCCTTGACCTCAGGTCGCCATGTTAGGTCCATCAGATTTAGGATAAATCGATAACGAACAGTTTTACTACACAACACAACGTGCGTTGAACGTTGTTACAGACTGGTTCTTATATATTGGTTTTTATGATTCATTGAGAGAAATTTATCTTCAATTCGTATCATTGTATTTGTGCATGTGTTTTTTTTACTTATATTTTTGTACCTGGACATTTATCTCTATAGGTTACAACAATAGAAAAAAATATATATATATACTACTTAAACCTATTTCTTGTTATCATACTAGTTTTACATTTTTTAATCTTAGGTCATCATTTTAATCTAAGGTCATCCTATCCTGTTTCTTTCGTTATTTGTGATGTGATCCATAAAAACAAAAATGAAGATAACCGTGTATATTAAAGTATGACTTAATCAAAGAATCACATAACTTATTACAATTAGTAATTTACTCAATGGGCTCTTGTTCGACATCGGACCTGATATGAGTGCTAGTCGAGCAACACTGAAGAGCTATGATACAGTGCCAGAATCTTTTTTACATGGTAGTCACCACTTATCAAGGTCCGGAAGCTACTCGGGGATAAGGGTTATTGCGTGTACAGTAGTAAGTAGAATAATATCGTACTAATCGGTAGTAATGGAGATTTGATAAAGTGTCTTACTTAAGGGGGGATATCAGGAATTTGTTTATGTTGGACTTGAAGTCAAGTCAAGTTGTTGTCAGGTGGGAAACAGGCAAACGGAAGAGAGTTCCACATGTGTGCACTTCTAAGAAAGAAGCTTTGTTCATGGAATCTACGTTTTGTATTTAGGCACGGATATAGATTGGTGAAAATTATTGATAGTGGTTTCAGCTAGACGGGTTTTTTTCGTGAAAGATTGGTGAGGGGGAACGAGATTGTAGCTCAGACGAGCACCTGCCTTTCGGTCAAAGGCGTTTTAAAAGTAATGCCTTTTTATATTTTTCTGCTCGAATCGATCAGAGGTAATTGCAAATTGCATTTTCATGATGACTGACCTTATGCATTTCTTATACAGCCTAAATAAGTTTGTTTTTTTATTGTATGGGTGCGCCTTAATATAAGAATAAACTAAAGTTCCCTTATTCTAATGTGCAGTGTTTACGTTCATAAAATGAGACTTTTATTGTATGGGTGTTGCCATTTTTTATTTAAACTGAAAGCTAAAACAATTGTACTGAATTTTAATGATTATCTCTCTTCAAAATGTGGGAAAAACTATTTTCTAATTCAGTGTATTAATTACAACATTTGTAAATTAAGCGCAGCGAAACATATAAGTCATTATTTATTGTAATGAACTTGACTTTTGAATTCGGTACTTTTTTCCATATTTTTAAAACGCCGTTGTTCTAACAATGAAAGTGTTTGTTTTTTTTCACTTTTTATTATAAAAACTTTCATCTTTTCTGGTTTTATTTTACAAAATAAAGGCTCAAAAGACATTCTACCGGTAATAATGTGCTTTTAAAACCCGCTGATGAAGAAATATTGATTTCTTTTTCGGTCTGGGCTCGTTATGGTTTTTGGGGTCCTCATTACTAAAAGAATCAACTCCTATGAACTTCGAGTTTGACATGCCTGCAGTTTCTTCTAAAAATATTTAAAAATAAAGTTAGGTTGGTTTGATAAAGTATGTTGAATTTTATATGAAAATATTTTGTTGATTTTTATATGTACATATAGTTCTATAAGTGTCGTTGTTAGATCACGGATGTTTGTTATTCATATAACAGCTAACTTTAAACAAATGAAATAGAGACATGAGGATACAAAGATTCAAGTTCAATTCAAACTTTGCTCAAATATTTGCAAATTCACACGTCACAAATATGCACGTAAGAATACTAAAGACTTTAATCAAAAATATTCCATGAAGGTTGAGAAATAACGGATTGTAAGCTAACACACCTCCGCTTTGTTTCGGGATGAATAGTTTCTAATGAAGATTGTCTCATTCTGTAATATACAGCAGTATCTATAAAATCCTTAAGAGAACACCTCTGCCTCTGTATTTGGATACGAACCACACAGAAAAATAAAAGTATAAAAAACAGATTTTGCATGACACATGAACACCCAACACCAAGGGCTTATGATGTTATAAACATAAAACGGCAGGTTGTAGGAATATATTCGTGTTCGAAGAGAAACAGTCTTTTAGCAATCTTATCGTGTTTGAGTCATTTATGAAGAACATCGCCAACAACCAAGTTGCTTTGTCATGACTTAAACTAATGGTATCTCTTCGACCTCGCCAAATCAATTCCGCCCCATACAGTGCCAAGTGACACCTCTAATCACGAATAGGTCTCTGATATAAAGTAATTTACACTGTTTCTGTTCGATATCGCTTTGGAAGTGCTCTTGAAGTAAACAAAAAATATATATATATGTATAGTCATCCACATACAGTAATGTTTCGCTGTTTCACAGCTTATCAGTGCGGCTAGACAGGTAACTGCCTCAAGCCAAGACCGAAACCCGACGGCCCAAATGACAGTCAAGGCTTCTCACCATTACGCTATACGATTGATGATGTGTGGTAATGAATTAAAGATGTTTTGACAGTTCAAATGCCTCTGTTCGATTTGTTTACACAAAGAGCGTCGCTTAATATGCAAATGGCAGTTTGTATATCACTTCCCAATATTGTCAACCCAAGATAGAGAGCATATAAGTCATGGGAATAAAGTATCAAATGATCAACATCATAGACTTTGAAATATAGACTTTTGCCATTCATTCACTAGATTGCTCTGTAATTATATTGAGCTTCTTAAAATAGATTTTGTATATATTATAAAAAATAAAGTAGGTTTCCACAGAAATATATGTAATGTATGTATGCACATATGTGTGTGGCTGTGTGCGTTTGTTTGTTTGTGTGTATAGACTTTTGTTATTCATTCACTAATATATATATATATATATATATATATATATATATATATATATATATATATATATATATATATATGATTAGTTTTTTTGGAAAAAGAAATCCAGCAAAGTGCTCAATTAAAAGAAAAATCCGAAATACAAGAGCGTATTTATATTTTGTGTACAGAAAGTTGTTAGATGAGACAAATCATTGGTACCGTCGGTTTCAATCCCGATAATAAGGACCGTTTGAGGTATCCTTATCAAGCTCTCTTCAGCCATTATTCGAGAGACGAATATTGGCTGAAGAGAGCTTGATAAGGATACCTTAAATGGTCCTTATTATCGGTTTTGAAACCGACGGTCCCAATGATTTGTATCATCTAACAACTTTTTGTACACAATATATATATATATATATATATATATATATATATATATATATATATATATAGTAAATGAATAACAAAAGCCTATATTTAAAAATTCACGATGTTTTCTGCTACGAAACAGATCCTGCCAATATTGTAAATGTTAACTGAATTAAAGGAATACATTATAAAATGACCAACATCATAAACTTTAAAATATATCCTTCTGCCATTCATTCACTAGATTGCTTTGCAATTACATTGAACTTCTTTAAAAATGGTTTAGTATAGATTATAAGGAAATAAAGTAGGTTTCCACAGAAATATATATAATGTGTGAGTATGCACGTATGTTTGTGGCTGCGTGCGTTTGTTGGTTTGTTTGTTTGTTGGTTGGTTTTGTATGCATTTCGTGAGTGTGTATACGTCAGCAGTATTTTTTTCTTAAAGTCACATTTCGGAAAAAGTTACGGATTGCATGTTCCTGGAAATTTTTCATGATCCTAACCAGATTTTCCCAGAAGTAAGCGAAAATGTAACACTCGGTATCCACACGTTGCGTACAACGTGCGTCGCAAGAAACAGACGTTATAACTGGATCATTTTTTCCCGTTGGCATAGCAGACATTTTCCACCTCTGTAACGTGATCCTCGTTCTGCGCACAGGTATTTCTTTTTTATAATCTTTTCCATTGGCTTGACATCATCTCGTTCACCACTCCGTCATTTGCATACAGTTGTCATGCGCGTGCCCACCCTCTGTTACAAAAGTAGTAATGTTGATAAATCGATCGTCATTTAATTTTACTTGAAAATTGATTCATAACTAATCAAGTGATATATGCATTTTATAATTTTATATAATTTGTAATATTTAATGATATATATATGCATATATATATACATATATATATATATATATATATATATATATATATATCATGCGACGGAAATATTTTTCACATGCTAACATGCGATCGTCCGAGGTCACGTTCGTTCAGTTTCTGAGAAATCATTAATTTAGATTGCATAGATGGAACTGCATATTAGTGTGTAGAATTCTACTAACTGTTGTGTCAGACAATCCCAAGGCCAATGCATGTTTGCGAGCTGGACGTGTAAGAGACTGGGTAAACGAACGTCTAACGGCTCGAATGTTGTCTGACGTTCGAGCGCTTCCACATCTTCTTAATATAGTTCTCTTAAGTGCTGAACCTGTATCTCAGATATTTGCAACCGATAGCTGTATTGATTTTCCAACTGGAACATCATCATGTCATCCTAATTTCTAATAGACTCTCAAAGATGTCTGTGTTACAGTTACAGATTCTTCATTATTCTAAAACACCCTAGAATAAAAGCATACTGCATATTAATCCAAGCGATATGGTTTCATGAGGGTACCATGAAATAAAAGGCACGTTTTTAGTTAAATAAAAACATCATTGGAAATGCTTTAGTTCATAAGCAACTTCGAATTTAAAACTTAAACTGTCGGAGGTATTTCTGCCGCACCTCGTTATATATTAAACATATGTATGTATGTATGTATGTATGTATGTATGTATGTATGTATATATATATATAGACATATATGCGTATATGTATGTATATATATATATATATATATATATATATATATTCAGGCAAACATTATTAAAAACAACAGAGATACCTTTGCTTAATGATTCTTTTTTTCATTTTTTCGATCTTTCGTAAGATTTTTTTAATTTCAAGATGGAAGGTATTTACAAATGTTCCATGGTTAATATATATATATATATATATATATATATATATATATATATGCATCTAAAGTAAATAAATATGAAGAACCGTGTAAGCATTTGGATTAAGATCTATGAATAATCGTAGAATATATACATTCATATGAGGTAGCGATATCAAACTCCTATTTGCAGTTTTAAAAAGAACCTTTATGAATTAATCCAAATTAAGCTTGTTAAGCGTATTTGTATTTTGTGTAGTACTCGTTTCTAAGAATCTTGAGGGAAGAACTGACCAAGTCAATTATCGTCCCATTAGCTTTTCCCTCTCATCGCCAATATTTTTAGTTTTTTATTAATCAGGCACAACTCAACCACTTTATAGATAATTAACCGACAGTATGGATTCAGGCAAATCCATTCAACTTCATATATCCTACTTGTAACTTCCGAACGTATATATCATACATTAGATAAAGCAGGAAAGGCTAGGGGAGTTCCCCTAGATATATCCTAAAACCTTGGACAAAGTTTAGCACGATAGTATTCTCATGAAAAAATTATCATATAGTATTAATGACTGAATACTTCATATAATCAAATGTCACTATAGAAAAGAGCAAAACCCACGCTGTCTTTAATAGTCCTATGTCAAAACAACATGATATAAATGCTGGTGTTCCACAAAAAGACGATCCTTGGATCTCTGCTATTCCTGATATTTATAAACGCCCTCCCCGATGCAATTGTTTCTGAAATTGGTATATTTGCTGATAACACTATGCTTTATAGCAGACTCCAGAGAAATACAAAAAAAAAACGCATAACAAACAAAATGACTTAAAGCTTAGCCGAAAAGCTCCAGTTTGCACTGGATCGGGCTATTAATGGATTGAAAGGTTTGTCAGTGCTAGCTACACCGAGGGAGTACAATGCTTCCAATTATATGTTTCTTTTCTTTAATAAGTACAAGACTTCACAATCTCAGATTGATAAGGCTAATAATACACTACCTGAAAGTACTTTATTCAAATTCCTGCGCTTTACATTCCCGGGCATTATAGATTAGAACTATATCCAGGCAATTGCCAAGGCTGCTGCGAATAATGCTAGCTTTCTCTATCGTGCTAAAATATTACTCACATCAGAGAGTATCCTGTACCTCTACGACACCACTATTCGCCCATGGACTAAGTATTGTTGCCACATCTGGGCTAGCGCATCTGCCACCAGTCGCTCACTTCCAGACAGGTTTCAAATAAGAGTTGCTAACCTAGGTCGCACATTTGCAACCAAACTGACCCAAATATCCTCTCATCGCTTTCATGTGCTATCGTCGTGTTCGATTTTACAAGTATTTTAATAAAATGTGCTCTAATGAACTCAAAGAACTTGTACTCTCACGGTGTAGATACCGACGACTTACCTTCGAGCAGCGAACTCCCACTCCTACACTGTAGAAGCCCTTAAATGCCGAAACACTTTCTACGCAAATGGCTTACTTTCACAAGCAACTAGACTTTGGAACTCCCTCCCAACTCCCTGCTTTCCAGACTGTACTGATATGAAGAAGTTCAAGTGTATTGTTGACATATATCTCGCTGTCAAACTCTCTACACAGTATCCTTGTAAATTAAGTCTCAAATAACAGACCCTTACGATAAAGTGGCACTCTGCCTTGTCTGTACTGAAATAACAGTATATATATATATATATATATATATATATATATATATATATATATATATATATATAAAGAATTACAGTAAAGTTTACCGAAATAATCCAAGATGGCAAAACTAAAGTATATTATAAATATTTTAGAGTTAATGTTTATAAAGTAATTTCAATCAGATGTAAAAGCTCAATAAAACCAAATAGAAAACAGAGATAATAATAAGGACAAGTATTTAATAAAATATGTTAAAAAACACTTTGAAAAAGTTAAAAACATATTTAATTTTAAAAAAGAAAGCACAAAATTGGTGGATAATTCTTGTTCCGCGGAGTTTCGAGGAAATACTTTCCTTCTCATCAGAGGGTAGGATTAAGCAAAATGCGGGATCGGATTTTGCATGCAAATGTATTTGATGAAACTATTGGTGGGTCATAGCCCTTACTTGATAACAAATAGTGAAGGAGAGGGAATATGGTGAATAAAAAGGTGATTTCACGTGAATGGATAGTCTGGTGAAGGGGAAAAATCCAATAACGGTAAAATCCAAAAATCCAAATCCAAAATAGTTGGTTAAGTTTCCATTCTCACAAGTAAAATCCAAGGAAAGCGCATAATTGGAGAATGGTCCAAAGTAATCCAAAAGACATAAATCCGTGGAATAATTCACAAACGGGGGCAAGTAAAGATGTTCTTAGAAAAAAGAACTTAAAACGACTGTCAAGTCTGAGCTAATTTTGGGGGATACTAATTTTTCAGCCTTGACAGTCGTTTTAAATTGTTGGTTCTACGCACATCGTTTCCTATACTATATTTGATGCGACGTAAATAATCTATTTGAGCTAATTGCTTATTTAGGCATCTATGCTTAGGAGCCTGTAAGTTCGCAATATAAAACTTGAAGACCGCACCCGATGAATACATAAACAATTTCCTTTCTGATTCCATATTCATTATTGCAAAATTCTTGCTAAAATACACAGACAGCTCTTACGCTGAAATAAAATATGTGAACTTTCGATAAGTCAGAAGTTATTTGTGATATATTATGAAATTATTAAACTGATGACTTCTCTAATTAGATCCCAAGTTCCACGTTATCTCTCTGTCTATATAAGGTCTTAATTGCTGAATTTCATTCCCTGACATTCAACAGAAATGTCTCTTGACAGTTTTCGAAAGCGCGAATGCCTTACCCTACTTCTGAGATCCTGTTTCCTGTATCCATAATCACTTGATGATTAATGATGCACATTCATTATGACTCCAAAATCCCCAAATTAGTTTATTGCATTTCTCTATCAATCATTTTGCTTATCTGCATCAGCAACTAAGAGTCCGGTGTCTGTTTATGCCACGCACATTAGATAGAGAAGTCATTGTATATAATCTGATTGTTATAGATGTTGGCACTTCTGCGATCAAGTAAAAAAAAATTTTATTAGATGTGTCCAAATTATTCTATAGTACATGTTCCTTGATCCTTTAACTTATTTATTTCTTCAAGAAAAGCCCACTGGGAGTTCGTATAAAAATAAGGCGATGATTGCTGTAAGCTGACATTATTATTATTATTATTATTATTATTATTATTATTATTATTATTGTTGTTGTTGTTGTTGTTGTTGGTGGTGGTGGTGTTGTTGCTGTTGTTCATCATCATCATCATGCGTGTGGTTAAGAAGATCAGAACAACATTGTTATACTCAGAGTCAAATCCAACCAAAACTGACAAATATCTGGCCACTATGTCGGACTATCTTCAGCTTTGGTTAATAAAATATGAGAAATACGCACTGACTTATGATATTCCGACCAAATGTTGGTCTGTTTTAGTTGCATTTATAAAACGATAATACCTTTGCTGTTCTGTGATATGAATAACTATTACGCTCTTGTATTTTATATTTTCTTAAATATCCAATAATTAGAACTAAGACTTTCTCCCACTAATAATATATATATATATATATATATATATATATATATATATATATATATATATATATATATATATATATATATATAAGTTAGAAATACTTAATGATTGCTCTTTATACTTTGTAGGGAACATTTATTTGAAAATTCAAACAATGTATGAAGAAATGTGTTGATTCTTTAGATAGGGATTCATAATTAGTATTATTCAAACTATTATTACTAGTTTTCTCTGCAATCTATGCCCTGTAGTCCAATGAATAACATATTTAGTACTAATTTATTCTAACTGATAATTTCCTCAAAGTTGAGGTTTCAATTCTCATTACAGCAGATACACAGAATATCACAAATAAACAAGAGTTCTACCAGGGACGAGAGATGTGGATAATATTGATTTAAACAAGGTGTTCACTTGAAAATGCTGTACATGTTTTGTAGTTTGATATAATTATACCTGCGTTCTACAAAACGCATGTGATAAAAGGCGTGGATTTTCACCAGTTGAAATATTTTAATATTATTTTACAAAATGAAAACAGTAGAATCATCCAAATAATACAAGCCATCAGGTTTGGCTAATTGATTGATACCGACAAATCTGTCAGACTTAATTTTTAAAATAGAATTTGCCTCTCTCACGTTTACGTTCAAAATAGCCTTTTTATCGATCGGTTAGGCTTATATTCGAATAGTATTTTGTTATCCATTTGTAACATCTAGGTTTCAAGTAGCATGTTCGTAAAACGGCGATGTGAATTTTCTAAAGTACATTTTCGTAGTTTTTTTTTTTTTTAGCTTAGGTTCAAATAGCATTTTAGATTAATTTCCAAAGCACATTTTAAATTAATCTGTCAGGCTTGAATTCGTACTAGCATTCTCGTTGATACATCACGCTTATGTCTGAAAAAAGTATTTACATAGATCTGTCGTTGAGTTAATATACCGTTTTTGTTCGAAATAATCCCGAACATGCTTATATGCTGTAAAAAGTCTATGGGATTTCTTAATCGTGTTAATATTTCATTTCATGGGTTTGTGGGGAGATCAATTTTGTAATACAATTCTCGTCATTTTGCCATGTTTAAGTGGGAAATAGTTTTTTTTCGACAAATTCAGCTTGAATAAATAAACAAATCCGTTGTTATATTTATATTTTATTTTATATATTTATATATATTTTACATATATTTTATATATATTTATATATATTTTATATATATTTTATATATAGATTTTAATAATAATTCTTAATTCATTTACGGTTTTTCACGATCAAATTGTCTGCCATATATATATATATATATATATATATATATATATATATATATATATATATATATTGTGTGTGTACATATATGTATGTATATATATGTATGTATATATATGTATGTGTATATATGTATGTATATATATGTATATATATGTACGTATGTATATATATATGCACGTATGTATATATATATGTATATATGTATGTATATATATGTATGTATATGTATATGTATACGTATGTTTATGTGTATATATATATATGTATATATGAATATATATAGATGTATATATGTATATATATGTATGTATATATATATGTATATATATGTATATATATACATATGTATATATATATATATACATGTATATGTAATTTATTTATACAAACATTGATGGCTACATATGTGCATACATATTTCTATAATCACCCGGGTTGGGGGATTACGTCTTCAGGCTAAGAATTATCGTCGAGAACTGATATTTCAAACAAAAACATTTTCTTATTTCGTTTACACAGTTAGAAGGTACATGGGTGGGGGTTATGAGCGAGGAGAGGACAAGTGAGGCCTTTGAAGATAATAAACATCTTCTGTTTTATTTCCCTTTTTTATATTCCCTTTTTAAGTTTATCCATCCCATCTTTTGTTTTTTTATGGTATAAGGTACTTGAGAATTTAGTATTTTTGTCTTGCGGTCTGTAAATTAAAAACATTTCTTATGGGCATTGAATACTGACCGGTGCCGTTCAATCCACACACACACACACACACTAGAAGCAAACATACTCTTATATCTATACTAAGGAGCGGATATACACTGTCTGTTGTATTTTAATCGCACACACGCACTGAAAACAGGACATAACTATATCGACATTGGAATAAAATTAAAATTAAAATTAATTAAATAAATAAATAAAACAAAATAAAAATAAAACAAAACAAAATAAAAAAACAAACAAACAAACCAAAAATAAACATAAAACCCCGAAATTTATCAAACTCCTCACGCATACATATATATAAATACACGTATATACACCCACACCTTGATACACCCGCGCATATATACACATACACACATATACACATACATAGACATATAATGCTCACATACAGTTATAAAATGTTTACATCTATACCTGAATACGCAGTTATATCAATGCCCGGACCCTCAAACGCAGACATACATGTACACACCTGGATACCATACATCATGACTGTTATTATATCAAAACTAATATTAATCACACTAACAATCCTAATAATAACTCTTATAATATTGATAATACTAATGAAACCATCAATCTCAATAATAATAACAATAATAAGACTCGCTTGGGAAACCTAAAACCCGTGGACCCTAACCGGACAGACGTTCCAACAAAACACAGATATACATACATATATATATATATATATATATATATATATATATATATATATATATGTATAAATATATATAATACAGAAAAGCACACACATATACACACATATACACATATATATATACACACATACACATACACACACGCACACGCACACCAGTATACACAGAACACATACACACAGTCAGACCATCCGCAGGCGCAGACACACATCACCATTCACACGTGCCCTCTAATCTCCACAGACGTATACGAGACAAATATACATATAGACACCAACATAGATTCATGCATATACCCACATACATACACATGCATGGACACACAGATACCCGCTCACTTCTAAAGCATAAAAACGCAGCAATACATGCCCACATGTAAAAACCTTTTTAATAATAATAATAATAATAATAATAATAACAAGGTAATAAGTTAATAATATATGTGTATATGCATATATATGTATATGTATATATGTATATGCATATATGTGTATATATGTATATATGTGTATATATGTATATATATGTATATATATGTATATATATGCATATATATATGCATACAAATGTATTTATATGTATATGTATATGCATATGCATATATGTATATATAAGTATATATATATGCATATGTATATGCATATTTATTTATGTATATATATGTATATATATATATATATATGTATATATATATATATATGTATATCTATGTATATGTATATTTATAAATGAAAATTACTTTGGGGATATAAAATTTAATCCAATTAATATGATGATTAAAAAAATTAAAAATGTAAAGGGCTAGCTAACCGGGTTTCGTCTCCAGTACAACGGAGATAAATCGAGGAAAATTGAGATTAAAATAATAGTGTCATGACTAGAGAAGAGAAAATATTAATATGAAAAAATAAATAAACGTGGAAAAATCACATAGAAATCAAATTAATTTATTTTGGAGTTTTAATTTTAGGTTTACTGTCGACAAAGAAACCAATTCTAAGCTTCTGTTTTCAGATGTTCTTGTTTTAAAGACTTCTTCATGTTTTCTTACTTCCGTCTATCGTAATCCAGCATTTACTGATGAGTCTTAAACGACAAAACACGTGTCAGCGGATAATTATATTTTAACAATACATATGCCCCTCCTCATTCGGTGTTGCGAAATTGGTCAAAGGAAAAATAGTTCCCAATTCGCCTTTATCTAAAAATGCAGTTTCGTATAAATAATTGAAATGGTTCAAAATGTATTTAAAACACACACACACACACACACACACACACACATATATAGATATATATATATATATATATATATATATATATATATATACTTATCTGTGTGTGTATACTATAGTTTTTTTTTTCAAAATATAATATATATAATATGCAGTTATCATTCGCAACCGACTTCCGTACAAAGTATTTAACTTTATTTAAAGTATTAATTCATAAGAATAAAATTATATGTGGAGTTTTTGATTAAAAAAAATTCAGTACTTACTGTCTTAGTAGAAATCATAATAATAGGGTAATAATGAAAATTTCCAAATTAAATAGCTACATGCCATATTAGACAGAAATCCAAAAATATAATAAGAATTTTACTTCATAAAAAGAAAACTTATACTTAATTATTTTAAATAAATAAATTATTTATTTATTTTACTATTTTGTCACCATTTACCAAAGCCATAAATCGCTCCAAAATAAATAAGATGGTTGGATTTCATGTTGCTTCATTGTTTTCAATTTTAATTTAGTATTATTCAGTAAATATGTATAACGTCTGATAACCTACTACAATATATTTTCTTTTAAGATATTTCAATAAAAATGGTTGGAAAAAGACACAACAATTTGTACTCGCAGTAAAGATGCAAGAAAATTTTCAGGTCCACCTGCCCTATTAGATAAAACGGACCCACCCATTTTCCGGTAAGTCATCAAATACAGAAAATATTTTTAAAAAAGCATAGGACCAGAACGCCATTTGACTTTCGCAACAGAGATGGAACACAAAAGTGAATTTCTCACTCATAGATATCTCACTCAGAGTTATTCCTAATATTGGTGCAAGCAGTAATGTTCTTGCAGAGGAAGTTGTTGCTGTTCTGAAAGAATACAACAGTGAATCTACAACACGAATACAAATACAGGTTGTGAGGCTGGACTTGTAGACCTTGTTGAAAAAAAAACTACAGACAACGTTACACACCATCGGTTGCTCTTTACACCAAAATGAACTTCCATTTAGAGCTCTTTTTAAACATATAGATGGAATCACAAAAGCCCTACAACTTTCACTGGCCCTCTAGGTAAATTATGTAGTAATGATTATAATCATTTACCCCAAGTAATATTTACACCGGTTGGTTGTCCTCTGGATATTTGTTTTACGGCTGAATAAATAAATGAAGTAACCTCTGACCAGAGACTTTTATTCGAATATGCACTTGGCATT
>NC_136501.1:29858107-29860607 GCF_053919585.1 Euprymna scolopes
TTTTTAGCAAATAGTCACGCATGCATCTTTCAAAATGACAGCCTTATGTTTACTGACAGATGTCTTACCAACGGCAGAATGGTGGCTTGGGAGCTGTTTCGATATATTTCTGTCAATATTAATTGACGACGCAAATGCTTTATAAGTCAGATTATAGAGACATGATTACTATACGTTTCTGCTATTTCATCAAATGTCATCTGTCGTTTTCATTCTTTCAAAATAAAAATTCAAGTCACTGTGTTTCACTCAGTGGACCCTATAGTGCACGAGTCTCTGATGAAACATATGTAACTTAAAAACCACTAATTATTCAAAGCTATAATTTACAAATAACTTAACTCATAGAATTAGAAATCATTTGATATGAAAAAATTCAGCTACATCACAAACTGGTAGTGAATCAGAGGCATTACATACTGAAAGCTGCTTGTATATGTATATATATATATATATATATATATATATATATATATATATATATATATATATATATTCAAGCAAATAGTTTTAAATGCAACGGAGACACTTTTTATGATTCTCTTTTTTAATTTTTCGATTTCCTGTATAATCTGTTTTGTATCAAAACAAAAATGTTAACAAAAATTCCATAATGATTGCTGTCAGAAGCGCTTTCGATTCGTTCACGAATCATCATCAGGTTTTGAAGTAAAAGTACGGAGGAGCGAAAATGAGAATTAAAAGATAAAATATAAAATATACAGTAAACGGCGATAACTTAAAATATATAGAGTCAATGAAATGTCGATTAAAATAATCGTCGATTAAATATTCGAGTATTAAAATCAGCAAGTTCGTGGACACTGTTAACAAAATCCGTCCAATACATATGTGTATACATGTTTTAGGGGAATCTCAATTCAAAGAGACCTACTTCATCAAACTAAGATTGAAAACCGCTAACAAAATCCGTCTAATACGAACTACGCAAGACATTTTAGAACGTTACTGCTTTTCTCGAATACGATATCATTTATAGTGGGTTGAAGGGTTCTAATATATGACGCTTCAAGAATATTTAATTTTTGAAATATTATTCTCATGTTGTACATTTTTTTATGTTTTCAACGAGGAGCTTTCTAGGATGGTAGGTGGGAACAGTTATGTTCTTTTATAAAATGTTTATATATAGCACTAGTATTATTTAGATGCATGGGTATTCGCCGGGACAACATTGTCAGTACATGCCACATGTATGTATTATTTTCGGCGTTACATTCTCCCAACAATCACGAGGTTGTCTCCTCAGCAACCGACAAGGCTAACATGCTTGCCAGTCGGTTTGCCTCAAACTCCACACTGGACCCTTCCAACCACCCCCTACCTGACTTTCCTATGCGGACAGACGCCACGCTAGACGATCTGAAAACCACCCCTGCTCAGTTGCATGCTATCATAAAAAACCTTGACACTTCAAAAGCATATGGACCCGATCGTATCCCAGCTATGCTATTAAAAAAGTGCTCAGCCAAAGTAGCTCCAGTTCTCTCAAAACTCTACAACAAATGCCTTAATGAATCTTGCTTTCCGGGCTGTTGGAAAACTGCTTCTGTTGTACCAGTATTCAAGAATTCTGGCGAAAGGAATGACCCATCAAATTATCGCCCCATTAGCCTCCTCCCACTTTTTGCCAAATTATTTGAGACCTTAATTAACCGTGCTCTAGTAAATCACCTTACAGATGCTAAACTTCTGACTGACAAACAATATGGATTTAAACAAGCCCGTTCCACAGCAGACATCCAAACTGTGATCTCTGAACGTATATACCATTCACTGGACAAAGCGGGGGAGGGCAGAGCGGTAGCTCTAGATATATCTAAGGCTTTTGACAGGGTATAGCATGAGGGTCTCCTCACGAAAATTAGATCATACGGTATCACTGGTAGAATACTTAACATAATTAAATCCTTCTTAGATAAGAGAAAAATCCAGGTTGTCCTCGACGGTCCTACATCTAAACAATATGATATAAATGCGGGGGTGCCCCAGGGTTCTATCCTTGGACCTCTATTGTTCCTGATATTCATAAATTACCTCCCCGACAAAATTGCATCTGATATTGGTATATATGCTGATGACATTACACTCTATCGCAGGCACGACAGGAAGACGAATGAACACATTTCTAAAGAAATGGCAGAAACACTAGAGGAAAACCTCCAATCTATGGTGGAATGGGGACAAAGTGGTTGGTCGCGTTCAATGCTGCCAAGACTAAACTAGTTTCATTCAATAATTACAAGAAACCCTCTCTAACATCTATAGCAATGACCAGCGACTCTTTATCTGAGAGTACATCTTTCAAACTCCTTGGCCTAACATTCACAGGAAACATGAGTTGGAGCAATTACATTGAAGGCATTGCCAGGGCCTCTGCAAGAAAGGTGGGCTATCTCTACCGTGCTAGAAACTACTAACACGCGAAAGTATCCTGTACCTCTATAAGGCCACCATTCGTCCATGTATGGAGTATTCC